>NC_060145.1:305147178-305749428 GCF_021461385.2 Schistocerca piceifrons | reverse complement strand
GTGTGTTGCAGATTTGCACCAGTGTAGTCTTTCAGAGGTTGTTGTGAGCGGTCATAACTACGGCCGTTTCGAAAGGGAGTGGGAAGGTTCTCAGCCCGAAAGCTCATACAGTCAAAAATTTGTTTCTTTCTGCCTCTGAATAAATTACAGCTTGATATTTAGAGGGTGCTTTCTGACTATAATTTTAAATCTGTTTCTTTTTTTAAAAAAGGCTTTAGGCAACATTAAAGTGAATAAATTACCATTTGTAAAATAGGAATTTGCTTATGATTTCATCAGGTACTCCCTGGCAACTACTTCCACGCTCACATAGTGTGATTAAATGTGTTAATGTTCTTGATGAATCGCTTATAAGTAAAATAAATTCTCAAGGAAATTCTTTGAAAATAAATCACGTTTCACTTCTTCTTCACAGTCAACGTCCACTAAACGCGAACGGAATGAGGCTCACTATTCAAAGACCATCCCAGCCACACCGCGGTTCTTCGTGTTTTCATGTACTGTAGGCGGCAAGTTCTTTGTTACTGTAAATCCGATTATTATTCAGAAAGTTGTTGATGCAATCGCCAGTCCTGTTAAATCCTGCTCTCGTCCACACAATGACGCTTTGCCTTTGGAGATTACTTCTGATTGTCAAGCACAGTAACTGCTTACAGCTTCGCTCCACCATGGATACCCTGGTCATGTTGAGGCCAATCGAACGCGAAATTCTTCCCATAATGTTATTTAGACTCGGCTGCTGGATGGTCTGACTGAGGTAGAAATTCAAATGTAACTCACATCAGGGCGTTATTGTAGTCCATTGGTTGATGAAAACGGTAGATGCATCCTTAGTGACAACACGCACTCTTTTCTCACTTGTCATCAGAGATCGTATCAGGCTATAAAGTTATCATAGTCCGACCGTACATTCCGAGTCCGATGCCCTGCTACCAGCGTCGCCGTTAAATCACCCTCAGAAGTACTGTCGACACCTGACAAATATGTAACCTGTGGTAGGGATGCTCACGAAGGCAACTGCCCACCCTCATCTCCGTGCTGTATCAGCTGCAATGGCGACTATGCAGCCTCCTCCCGAGATTGTCCCATGTATCTGGATGAGTGGACCGACTAGGAGATCTGGGTGAAGGAAAAAGTGGATGCCCTCTCACTCGAAAGCGACTGGCTAGTCGTAAGCCTTGCATTCTACCGTCTGTCACAGTACTGTCATTGCTACAGCTCGCTCCACGAAGAACAGGGCAACGCAGACATGCGACTTCAAATTCATCACCGAGCTTGTAAAATCGCCGAGTGTCACAGTAGCATCTTAGTCCCTCCTACAGCTGTGCAACAAGCCACCAATCTTTCGCCTCATTTGGCGAAGTCGCCCACTACACAACTGGCAGGCCAGAAAGGACATCCAGCAAACATCTGAGTCTCCTCTGCCAACCAGAGAGGATCCAAGTGTTCAAACAAAGGCAAATGGTCTTCTCCTTCACCGACTTGGAGATCCTCTTCAACGGTGTCGTCACGTGATACTCTCAGCCGGCCGACCTCTCTGTGGCCACTACACACCGCCAACTGTTTCTCTGCCCTGGATTCTGCAGACCGACGAAGGGAGAATGCCGACGTCTCCGTAAATCTCATGGTGCAGGATCCTCCAGACTATGCACCCTGTAACAGTGAATCTTCGAAGGCTGGCGCTCGGCAGAGATGACACCCCTTCATTTTTTCTCACTTTCCATTTCCTCGTCATTAATCTCTTCCAATGGAACGTTCATATCCTTAGCTCCAACAAAGAGGGAATATGGCCGCTCTTGGAATCACAGCATCACTTGTTCTCATGAAACAAAATTGCATCCTCACGATCGCCTTAACATCTCTATTTCTTTCGTCTGCTTCGCCCCTCCCGATGGGGATGGCATTCTACTTCATGTGGGGAGTCATGCGGCTCATCCAGGATGACACTCATCTCCTTGACTAGCTGGCTTCAAGCTGTTGCAGTCTGCATATTCTTTCCTCACTTGACCTTTTCCCTTTTTGCCGTTTACATACCTCTGTCATTCGATGTCATCAAGGCAGACTTCCTTCAGCTTACTGGCTTACTGGGCATATTCCTTATCCCTTTCTACTGCACAATCACAATGAGGCGCACCATCCCGTCTGGTGTTCTGCCCTCTGGGCTGACCTTCTCAATCAACTTCATTTGTCTTCACACAGCAGCACCCATATTCCCTTCAGACTCCACACACAACTATTCCCATTGGGACCTCTCCTTCTGCATTGCCCAGTTTTCCCGTCATCTTAAATGGTCCGTTTTCTCTGACACGCACTCGAGAGACCATTTCACTTGTGGGTATCAGTCTTCTGACTTCTACCTCACCTAAGTGCACAACCAAATGGCACTCTTCTAAGGCTGACTGGAGACTTTAGAACTCTTTGTGCTACTTGGACGAGCAACATTTTCCCAGTTGAAAATCTTACAAACGTTACCCTTACCGCCGCAGAACGTTCCATTCCTCTCACTTCATCCTTATCGCGCCGTGTCCCGGTCCCTTGGTGGACTAAGGCGTGCCGCGGCGCAATTCGAACGTGGAGAAGAGCTCTCTGAGTTGAGTTTTTTACAGTCATTCTCCGATGGTAAACTACCGTCGTTACAAACCGTTCTGTGCACAGTGTCGTCTCGTTCTTTAGGATAGCACAAAGGCTAACTGGATATCATTTACTAGTTCTTTTAACGATTCCACTATCTCTTCTGTCGTGTGAGCCAACCTCTGATGTCTCTCTGGGACCGAGGCCCATTCCCAAATTTCCGGCCTGACTCTAGCAGATGACGCCTATTGCCATCTCTAAGACATCTGACCGCTATTTTGCGGAGACTTCGAGCTCCATCCTCTATCATCCTGCTTTTTCCATCCGAATCGCGAGTGCTACAATGCCGCCTTTACAGTGAGGGAGCTAGATCATGCTCTCACTTCGTCCTGGTCCTCCGCCACAGGACAGAACCTTTCTCTTGCGGGAAAGCCCTTTTACCTTCATATGTGCAATCACGCCTGGGCAGAGGGCATGTTTCCCAGACGTTGGTCTGAAGCCACTGTGGTACCCATCTCTAAGCCCGGTAAGGACAAACACCTTCCTTGTAGTTCCTTCCGCCCCATTTCTCTCAGCAGCTGTGTTTGCAAGGTGATTGAATATATGATTCACGCCCAGCTGGTATGATGGCTCGAGTCACGCAGTTTACTAACCACTGCCCAGTGTGGATTTCAAGCTCGCCGTTCTGGAGTTGACCATCTCGTCATGAATAGTTTTCTGCGGAAATACCATAGTTTGGGCGTGTTTTTAGATTTGGAGAAAGCCTACGAAACCTTCTGGAGGACTGGTATCCTCTGTACTTTCTACACGTGGGGCTTCCAAGGTCGCATGCCCTGCTTCCTTCAGGAATTTCTAAAAGACCGAGTTTTCAAGGTATATGTGGTTTCTGCTTTGTCAGCCACCTTTGTTCAGGACAACAGTGAGCCTCAGAGTTTCGTCCTGAGCATCACCAATAACCATATTATAGCCTGTCTCCCACCTGGCATCTCTGGCTCCCTTTCCATTGAAGGTTTTGCCATCTATTGCAGTCCTCCACGGACTTGCCTCCTTGAACGACGTCTTCAGCGTTGTCTCAATCGTCTTTACTCGTGGAGCATCGACAATAGCTTTCTTTTTTCCAATGAAAAAACCGTTTGTGTGAATTTCTGGCGGCGCTATTGGTTTATTCCACCGTCTTTACATCTTGGGCCCACTGCTCTTCCGACCGCTGGAACTACGAAATTCCTGGGACTCACGCCTGATAGGAAACTTTCTTGGCCCTTCCACGTGTCTCACCTGGGTGCCCACTGTATTGAGTCCCTCAGCGTCCTACGTGTCATCAGCAGTACTTTCTGGGGTGCGTATCGAACCATCCTGAACCATTTGTACCAGTCCCTTGTCCGTTCTAAACTAGATAATTTTAGGTTTCATTTATCTTACGCCATCTCAATACAATCCACCGTCGTGGATCCATTTGGCCACAGGTGCCTTTTACATTAGCCTGACTGAGTGTCTGTATGCACGAACTACCTCTGTCAAACCACCATGAATTTTTCCTCAGCTGACACGCATGCCGTTTTTCTGCCATGCCTGGCCACCCATCCTATGCCTCCTTCTTCGATGACTCCTTTGATCGCAAGTAGGAGGCGCGTCCCCGTTCTCCGTTACCTCATGGAGTTCGCTTTCATCTCTTTCTACCGCAACTTAACTTCACGCAACCTGCCATTTTCGAAATGGGTGTGAACCCTTCACCATCTTGGCTTCATGCAGCTGCCCGTGTTCACCTTGGACTTCATTCGCTTCCCAACAACACTACTCTCGCCTCGCTCTATCGACTTAAGTTTCTCGACCTTCTTACGGAACTTCGCGACAGTATCTTCATATACACTGAAGACTCACATATTGACCATGGTGTTGTGTGTGCCTTTATCATTGTCACCAACGATTTTCGGTATCGGTTTCCGGAACACTGCTCAGTATATGCAGGAGAGCTCTCCGACCTGTATGAGTCAACATGTTACATCCGGCGACACAGGTTTTTCAAATGTGTCATCTACTGTGACTCTCTCGATGCGATTCAGAGCCTCTGTGTGCTGTACACCGCTCATCCCTTAGCACAACGGGTTCAGGAAAGCTTTCACTTGCTTACTCTTGATGGAACCACCGTGATGTTTGTGTGGGTCCCTGGTCACATCGGTCTGACGGGAAACGAGGCCTCTGACGCTGCTGCCAAGGCCTGTTAGTTGTTCCAAAAATCGTTCAAATGGCTCTGAGCACTATGGGACTCAACTTCTGAGGTCATTAGTCCCCTAGAACTTAGAACTAGTTAAACCGAACTAACCTAAGGACATCACAAACATCCATGCCCGAGGCAGGATTCGAACCTGCGACCGTAGCGGTCTTGCGGTTCCAGACTGCAGCGCCTTTAACCGCACGGCCACTTCGGCCGGCTAGTTCTTCCATTTTCTCTGTTGATCTCTGTGTTACCGTCTGTCAGCAGGTGGTGTCACTTTGGCATCACCACTGGTCTTCTTTTTATGAGAACAAGCTCCGGAGAATGAAACCTCTGCCAGCGGCTTGGGCGGCTTCCTCTCGGCGCTCTCGCTCCGAGGAAATCATATTAGCTAGGGTGCGTATTGAGATTGTCTTTTTACCCATCGATATTTAAGTGGTGATCCCGCACCAGTTTGTACTCATCACCCTACGACCTTTGGCCATTTCCATAAGGAATGCCCTTTTTTTTAACCTCTTAAGTTGTCATTTATGTTTGCCGTCTGACTTATCGGCCGTTTTAGCAAACGCGTCATTTGTCGACTGCGTTTTAATTTTTATCCGTCGCAGGAATATAGCAAAGGACATTTAATCTTTAGTTCACTACTTCCGTTGTCTCTATGGCACTAAGAGTACCTCCTCTGGTATAGTCAAGATGCCGCAAACGCTGGCGCGTCATTCTCTCATTACAACTCACTTTACACTCAATTCTCATGTGGCATCCTTGACTTGTTGCTCTCCAGCGCCATCTGTTAGCCAGTTTTTGCACTCGTTTTCGATTTCAATAAAATACCACGTGTTTCGGGCGCGTGTGTCTACTTTTACCTCTCTACTTGCATTAGTCCGCGAATTGGTACATTTTCAAGTATTAACGGGAGTTTTGCGTCACCTGTAATTACAGCAGTTAACGAAAATTCCCTTCCTAGTGACGTTACCGTTTTATGTGCAAGATTTTCATTACTGAATTTATGTGAACGTCTTATGCGAACTAAATCATAAAAATGTATCTATTTTCATGTGGAACATATTCGTAACTCCGTCGCAGATTTCTAGCACGACATAATTTGAGTCAAATGTAACGCATTACGTTTCTCTCGCGCATCAAAATGTAAGCGGTCGCCCGTTCGGTTTTACTACGTGAAGTAGATTGCTGGGTTTGAATTTTAAGTATTCTTTTATAATTGGAATTTTAAGTACTTTTTTCTAATTAGCCAATATAATTCTTACATAAGAAAGTAATGTTTTCTTATAGAGAGAGAGAGAGAGAGAGAGAGAGAGAGAGAGAGAGAGAGAAAGCATATTTGCGCAAGTTACGTTGGCGAATAGGTGATTAGGGAACAAGCACAATCTAGTATGGGGGAGGAATGGGGAAGGAAATCAGCCGTAACCTTGTCAATGAACCAACCCAGCTTTTGTCTTAAGTGATTCTGGAATACCACAAAAGACGAAATCTGTTTGGCTGGACTAGAATTTGAACCGTTGTGCTTCCGAAAACTTCAGTTTCATATCACCGCACTACATCTATGATCTTTGTAATGGACGTGGAAGGAAGTACCACGAGTAAATCCATATTGAAATATTTTATGATACTTATATAGCTAACGGAAAGGGACCATGTTTGTGATAACATGCAACTAAACATTTCTCAAACAAGCCTGAATGTTCCATGTCCAAATTGGCATTAATCGCCCCTTCACGTGTCAGTTTTGTCTCAGCAGTTAATGTGGTTGATTTTCCAGCTTTACTTCTAAATTCTTCAACGAAGACATTCAAATTATGAAATTCGATTTTATATTTTCTCAACATAACGTTCTTATAACGGAATACGTTTAGCAGTAATTCCGAATCAAGTACACGTTCGGTTTCTATTTGAAATGACGGCACTGTATCTGTAAAATTACCAGCACCATAAGGTACTAAATAAGAACCTTCATTAATAACAATAATTTCGGACAAATGTACAGTACGAAATGCTAAAACTTCACGAGATGTAAAACTTTCCAATACAGTCCTAGAGGCATCATGACAAACAACAGCAGCGAATGTAATCCAACCATTACCTATACTACTAGATTCAGATGATTTAGCAATAGAAAAATTCAATTTTAGACCCAAAAAGTATTTAGGACTAAACATTTCCGTTTGCATTATGTTAGTAAAGAACTCATTTTCGGTTTCGATGCTTTCCAGTATTTTGTGAATGTTCCTATATAGGAATTGTTATTAATAGCGGCCACATTGTGTTGGTTTGGTACCCAAAAATTCAGAAACATGCTGTATGTTGCTTAATTGATGAATCTATTCCTATAATGCCTTGCCGAGCGTCTGCAGCTGCAGTGCTGCGTAATTCCGTCAGAAGGGCCTAACTGACGACGTCCTGTTGTGAGTGATTTCGGGAATCTATGATTGGAATGTGACACTGTACACTTCAAGTGGGTTGAATGACGTGGCATCATTCTCTTTAATTATGCTATGGAACTGTCACAACTTTTACTGCACATTGCACTGCAACACTGATTCTTGTTCAGGCAACTCTGTCGTGATGTTTAGGATAATATGTAAGGGGCGATCCTGCAGTTTCGTTTTGAGTGCGTTGCTGCAGCGCATACGCCACGTAGCGCTACTCAAGTGTGGGTGTATAAGCACCGACATCTGGACAAGGGAGTAGTGTTGTGTTCGTGTCTTTCGGAAATACTTACGGTAAATGCAAAAACGTGCACTACGGCGACGTTCTTAAGAAAAGCGTCCAAACACGCTGTTATTGTTTTCTTGACTGCCGAAGGAAACACACCGGTAGACACCCACCTAAAAGTAAAGCATTTGTATGTGACAGCATGTCTGTTGTAAATCACCGTTGTGAAATGGTGTGCCAAAGGGTGCTGCTGCTTCATGATAATGCACGTCCCCAGTCGCAAATGTCATAGCGCAGAAGTTAGGACAAATTAAGCGGGACACTGGAGCACCCGCCCTATAGGCCTCATCCCTCCCCACGCGATTATTACACTTTCGGTCCCTTAAAAAGGCCTTCAAGGGTCGATGACTCCTGTCGACGAGGATGTGCAGTAGGTTATAAAGGAAGTCACGCTGTCACGCAGCAGGACACGGTGGCTTACTTTCACCAAACGGGCACCATCGACTTGTTGTGTCGGTGGGTTGATTGCTTCAATACTAACAGCGATTTTGTCTGATTGACACAACTATTCTGGACTGTACTGCCTTCGAACAGAAACTGTTTGATGATTCCTTATACTCTTTTTTTGTACTTGAACACCGGAGAATGTACTTCTCAGGATTATTCTCCACGAATAGTGGATTTTACACTAGGCTATTGGCTGTGAAGCCAGAGAATTCTTCAGTTTTTGTTGTATTGCACCTAAAAGGAATTGCATTCAGGACAATTCCACTAACTATTCTGTCCATCTTATTCAATAATTTACAACCACCGTGGCAGGTAAGCTGCCCAAACTTTAAACAAAAGATTGTGAGCCACCGTAATATTTGTTTCTTACTGGTTTGTAGAGGCGCAATTCGCTGCTGCAGCTGCGAAATACTACACACATGAACAAAAGTTTTCAATCACCTCGGTTCCGAGAGCTCCGGAAGCTATACAGAAAATTGGAATAGAGATCAACTTAAACATTATTTCTGCTCTTCTTATTGCCAACGAAAACCACACATTGCATGTTGTACCACCATACAGTAGGACCTTCACAGGAGGTGGTCCACACTGCTGCACCCATCGGTACCTCTAATACTCAGCATCATGTCTTCTTGCATTGGCGGATGCCTGTATTCGTCGTGGCATACTATCAACAAATTCACCAAGGCACTGTTGATTCAGATTGTCCCACTCTACAACTGCGATTCAGCGTAGATCCCTCGGAGTGGTTGGTGGGTCACGTCGTTCATAAACAGCCCTTTTAAATCTATCCCAGTCATGCTCGATGGGGTTCATGTCTGGAGAACATGCTGGCCCCTGTAGTCGGCTGGTGTCGTTATCCTGCAGGAAGTCATTCACAAGATGTGCACCATGGGGGCGCGAATTGTCGTCCATGAAGACGAATACCTCTCCAATATGCTGCCGATATGGTTGTAATATCGGTCGGAGGATGGCATTTACAAATCGTACAGCCGTTACGGTGCCTTTCGTGACCACCAGCGGCGTGCGTCGGCCCCATGCAATGGCATCCCAAGACATCAGAGAACGTCCACCTTGCTGCACTCGCTGGACAGGGAGTCTAAGGCACTCTACCTGACCGGTTTGCCTCCAAACACGTCTCTGATGATTGTCTCGTTGAAGGCATATGCGAAACTCGCGGTGAAGAGAACATGATGCCAAACCTGAGCGCCATCGACGTCGGGCATGAAGTTGCAGATCATGCAGCCTACTACACAGTTTGAGTCGTAACACGACGTCCAGTGGCTGCCCGTACAACATTATTCAACGTGGTGGCGTTGCTGTCAGAGTTCCTCCGACTCATAATCTGTAGGTATAGGTCATCCACTGCAGTAGTAGCCCTTGAGTGGCGTGATATGAGGCATATAATCGACAGTTCCTGTCTATGTGAATCTCCACCATGTCCGAACAACATCGCTTTGGTTCACTCTGAGACGCCAGGAAACTTACTTTAATGAGAGTCTTTGCTGGCACAAAGTAACAATGCGGACGCGATCGAACCGCGGTATGGACCGTCAAGGCATGGTTGAACTACAGACAATACGAGCCATGTACCTCCTTCCTGGTGGAATGACTGGAACTGATCGGCTGTCGGACCCCTTCCGTCTAATGGGGGATGCTCATGCATGGTTTTATTAAATAGTTTGGCGGGTTTAGTGACATCTCTGAACAGTCAAAGGGACTGTGTGTGTGATACAATATCCACAGTCTACGTCTATCTCTAGGAGTGCTGGGAACCGGGCTGTTGCAAAGCTATTATTGATGAGTGTACTTACAGTGGTTGTGGGTAGTGTGCCGAATATGTTACCAGGGGGTAAATCTTTCACTCGTCAGTTGAGATGAGAGACAGATTCTACGGGTTCTTCTGCACCAGAATGTCCTCATCAATCACGGTTTGACGTCATGGTGAGTCTGTTCTCGCTGACTGCACCTACACTGCATTTCGTTGCTGATAGCGCTGATGAGATTACCAACGGGAAAGAACCCTCACTGGTTGTATTATCAGTAACATGTGGCAATGTGGGCATGTGTGAAATGTGCACCCTTCCATTAGTTCCCACTATACAAGACGACTGCCTCCTTTTACTCAGTTACACTGAAATCCTCTACTCCAAACCATATCCAAGCTTTCTTTCACACGACTGTCCACTGTGGCCTATCTGAGAAAGACTGTGGCAGCGAGAATATTATCAAGTTTCGCAAAAGTTCGAAAGACGACTCGCAGTGTTCTGTCGCGCACTACAGTCATTTCAGCATTTCATAAATCTCAGAAAAAAGATGTATTACATGCATTAATGACAATTAAAAATTACTAAGGAAGTTTTTTTACCGTAATTACCAATTCGCGATATGTTGTGACTAAGGGAGGCTGTAGAGAATGATAATGTAGATGTTAATTCAGTCAAACTTAAACTGCAAAATTAATGTCATAGATTTATTCTGGATGCGCCAGCAGCGTTTCCTCGTTCAACGCAAAGGTTCTCGTCAGATCATCGAAGTTAACCAACCTCTGGCTTGGCTAATCTTTGTGTGAGTAATAACATGTGTACGTCAAGTGCTGTTGGCAGATTTCCCGCGGCCATAGAGGAGGAGGGTTGGTTGGTAACGGAATGTTCCTGATCGCTACTCTTCGCGTCAGTGTGCTGGCTCTCTGAAGTGCTCCATGGAGTGACGACATGTGACACCGTTAATTGTGATCGGACCGTCGGATGGGGACATTAAGGCCGGTGGCCCCCTTGGTGCTGTTCGAGGGTAGAAGACAGTGTTCCAGCACAGGGTTTCACCTGCTCCCTTCTTTCATCACCATCCAACACAAACATGATACCATACTACTCGCACACATTGCAGTCACGTACACTTATCTCATACACTTAGGCATTAGACACACAAGTCTCAAACATCGAGAAGGAAGTGTGCCATTTTGCACTAAGAACAGAGAAACCTTCCCAATTACTTGGCTGGACCTGCCACCAATGCCATATGACATCTCTATTTTAAAATTTTGAATGTCTGTATTTAAAGTGCTGAAAATTTAACAATGTATCTAAAAGAAAATTACAGTGCTAGGTTTTCGTTTTCAATTAATGTAATACATTTCATACCTTGCCTTAACACAGATGGACGAATATGTTACAAAATTCCGAAAGGTGTACACTCATGACGCAAATGGTAAAACTTTTTACGGTATTTCTTCGGACTGTTTCAGTGAAGTTGGTACGTACTAAGGGACTATAGAACAACTGAAGATGCTGTTGGTATCGGTCAGCTGCCTTGGGGAGTAGCGATGGTGGAGTATCTGGCGCGTCGCAGGTGTCTTGCTTCTCCCACAGGATATGCTGGCAAGGTACCATGCAGCGTACTAGGGCTGTTGATAAAATATCGATGTATCGATATTTTTTCGAAAAAATGGCGGGATATATGAATGAAACTCATCACTTGAGAACACTAGATATATCGACGTATCGATATCAAAACGTCAGTATCAAGTGCCGATATTTTTTATTTATCTTATATTTTTTCACAATTTTCGGTAAGATATTTGAAGTCGTTCCTTTCACGGTTTTGAAGGAGTCTTACTACTCGTTCAGCTTTCATCACGACCAATCTTTCTCTCTGAGTGTGTGAAGCAAGTAAAGGGGCACAAAAGAAGTAGTAAAATTGTAATAGAAGGGGGAGGGGGGGTGACGGTGTGAAAGCGATAACAAGATTTCCTATGTGAAGGAACAGCACACCAGTTGTGTTAAAAACCATTTTTAACGCTACTAGTGTGCTATTTCTTCACAGAGGTATTCTTCTAAAACAATTGCTGAAAATAATGAAAAAAAATCTGAATGACAAGATTGGTCTTTACGGTGGGCGGAGACGTGTGAGGAGAAATGCTGACGAAATCGGCGCTCGGCGGTACCGACAGAAGCTGCAACCTTTAGCTTCACCACAGAATTTTGACATTAAAACTATTAGCCCTCTGGCGTTGGCAAAAATGAAAAAAACAGGGAAGTCGACATGAAATGTTCCGGTTTATTTTGCCGCTTACATGCAGTTACCATTGTTAGCAAAGTGGTTAACGCCAATCGTGTACGTTCATCGTTTCCCTTTCAACTCTTGGTCTAAGGGGGATAAGAAGACCGCTAGGTTGTTGATGTACAGAATATCTAATAACAAATCACAACTTAAATATACAGTTCTAAGACCGGCAAAATATTCACAATGTGAAACCGAAATTATTGTAGTTCTTTACGTCGATATTTTTTTCCGTCTATATATCGATATCTCTTTTCGACGCATCCAGAGCCGATGAAGATATTTTTTATAATGTTTTTTAAGGAAACTAGAAAATCTGAAAATCGAAGTGCAGAGGCTCAATCTAGATGTAGTGGGGATCTGTGAAGTGAAATGGGAAGATGACAAGAATTTCTGGTCAGATGAGTATAAGGTTATATCAACAGCAGCAGAAAATGCTACAACTTGAGTGGGATTCGTTATGAATAGGAAGCTAGGGCAGATGGTATGTTACTGTGAACAGTTCAGTGATAATGTTGTTCTTATTAGAATCGACAGCAAACCAACACAGACAACGGTAGTTCAGGCATATAGGCCAACGTCGCAAGCTGAAGATGAAGCTTTAGAGAAAGTATATGCGGATATTGAAATGGCAATACAGTATGTCAAGGGATATGAAAATTTAGTAGTCATGCGAGCATGAAATGCAGTTGTAGGGGAAGGTGTAAAAGAAAAGGTTATAGGAGAATATGGGCTGGGGACAAGGAATGAGAGAGGAGAAAGACTAAGTGAGTTCTGTAACAAGTTTCACATAGTAATAGCGAATACTCTATTCAAGAATCACAAGCAGAGGAGGTATACTTGGAAAAGGCCGGGTGATACGGAAAGATTTCAGTTAGATTACATCATAGCAGACAGAGATTTTAAAATCAGATGCTTTATAGTAAGGCGTACCCAGGAGCAGATATAGACTTAGAACACGATATAGTAGTGATGAAGAGTAGGCCGAAGTATAGGGCATTTGCCAGGGAGAATCAATACACAAAGAAATGGGATATGGAGGTACTGAGGAATGATGAGACACAGTTGATGTTCTCAAAGCCTATACATAGATCAATCATGGGCAGCTCAGTAGGCAGTGCAGTTGAAGAGGAAGGGACATCTCTAAAAAGGACCATCACAGAAGTTGGGAAGGAAACCATTGGTACGAAGAAGGTAACTGCGAAGAAACCATGGGTAACAGAAGAAATACTTAAATTTATCGATGAAGGGAGGAAGTGCAAAAACGTCCCGGAATACTCAGAAATAGAAATATACAAGTCGCTGAGAAATGAAATAAATAGAAAGTGCAGGGAAGCTAAGACGAAATTGCTGCAGGAAAAATGTGAAGATATCGAAAAAACAATGATTGTCGGAAGGACAGAATCAACATACGGGAAAGTCAAAACAATCTTCAGTGGCATTAAAGGCGAGAGTTGTAACATTGAGAGTGCAACGGGAATTCCATTGTTAAATGCAGAGAGGGTACGTGGAAAAATACGTTGAAAGTCTTTATGAGAGGGAAGATTTGTGTGATGTGGTAGAAGAAACAGGAGTCGACTTAGAAGAGATAGGGGATCCAGTGTCAAAATCAGAATTTAAAGAGCTTTGGAGGACTTAAGATCAAATAAGGTAAAAGGTATATATAACATTCCATCAGAATTTCTGAAATAATTGGGAAAGTGACAACGAAACGCCGGCCGAAGTGGCCGTGCGGTTAAAGGCGCTGCAGTCTGGAACCGCAAGACCGCTGCGGTCGCAGGTTCGAATCCTGCCTCGGGCATGGATATTTGTGATGTCCTTAGGTTAGTTAGGTTTAACTAGTTCTAAGTTCTAGGGGACTAATGACCTCAGCAGTTGAGTCCCATAGTGCTCAGAGCCATTTTTTGACAACGAAACCACTATTCACGCTGGGGTGTAGAATGTATGAGTCTGGCGAGATACTGTCTGACTTTCGGAAAAGCATCATCCAGACAATTCCGAAGACGGCAAGAGCTGACAAGTGCGAGAATTACCGCACAATCAGCTTATCAGCTCATGCATCCAAGTTTTTGACAAGAATAATAGACAGAAGAATGGAAAAGAAAATTTGGACTGAGCTAGATGGCGATCAGTTTGGCTTTAGGAAAGGTAATGGCGCGAGAGAATAACTTCTGATGTGGCGGTTAATAATGGAAGCAAGGCTAAAGACAAATCAAGACACGTTCATAAGATTTGTCGGTCTGGAAAAAGCTTTCACAATGTAAAATGGAGGAAGATGTTCGTAATTCTGAGAAAAGTAGAGGTAAGCTATAGGGAGAGACGGGTCACATACGACACGTACAAGAGCCAAGAGGAAATAATAAGAGTGGACGGTCATGAACTAAGGGCTGATATTAGAAAGGGTGTAAGACAAGGATGTAGACTTTCGCCCCTACTCCTCAGTCTCTGCATTGAGGAAGCAATGATGGAGATGAAATAAAGGTCCAGGAGTGGAATTAAAATTCAAGATGAAAAGATATCAATGATATGATACGCTGATGACTTTGCTGCACCGAATGAAAGTGAAGAAGAATACATGATCTGCTTAACGGAATGGACAGTCTAGTGAGTACAGAATAAATCGAAGACAGACGAAGGTAATGAGTACTAGAAATGAGATCAGCAAGAAACATAATATCAGGGTTGATGGTCATGAAGTAGAACGAATTTTGCAACCTAGGCAGTAAAATAACCAGTGACGGACAGAGCAAGCAGGACATCAAAACCAGACTAGCTATGGCAAAAAAGGCATTGCTGGCCAAAAGAAGTCTACTAACATCAAATATCGGCCTTAATTTGAGGAAGAAACTTCTGAGGATGTACGTCTGGAGTACAGCATTGTATGGTAGTGAAACATGGACTGTGGGAAAACCGGAACAGAAGATAATCGAAACATCTGAGATTTGCTGCTACAGACGAATGATGCAAATTACATAACTTATATGGTAAATGAGGAGGTTCTATGCAGAATCGGAGAGGAAAGGAGCATGTGGAAAACAATGATAAGGACAAAGGGGCAGGATGATAGGACATCTGTTAAGACCTGAGGTAATGACTTCTATGGTACTAGAGGGAGCTGTAGAGGGCGAAAACTGTAGAGAAAGACAGAGATTGGAATACATCCAGCAAGTAATGGAGGACGTAGTTGCAAGTGTTACTCTGAGATGTAGAGATTAGCACAGGAGAGGAGTCGTGGTTGACCGCATCAAACCAATCAGAAGACGGATGCCAAAAACAAAACAAAAAAATAAAAACAAAAACATCGGAGTCCCGATGTTTTTAAAAATATCAGGAGTCCTACAAAGTACCAGAAGTAATGCATCCATTCTCACTGCTGGTCTGTTCGAGGTTGGTAACATGTTCGCTTGACGCTTGAGGTGGAAAGTGTGTGGAGCTTGGCGATTCCGCATTGCCCATTCACCCTGTGAGTGGACAGATCACCGTTCATTCAGCAGGGCCAAGCAGACATACGAAGGGAGGGGTTTCTTTGCTATCGTAATCTCCAGTGTTAAGTGCATTATGAAGGTCCTTTGGGAAATAGCGTCCTCGCCGGAAGGAATTCCAGTGTGCACACGGTGTGTCTGCAGGGGGACTGACCCGAGATATTGAGGGGGCTGTGCCTGCGGCTATCGAGCGTGCAGGGTGCAGTCGTCTGAAAAATGGCTCAAATGGCTCCAAGCACTATGGGACTTAACATCTGAGGTCATCTGTCCCCTAGACTAAGAACTACTTAAACCTAACTAACCTAAGGACATCACACACATCCATGCCTGAGGCCGGCTTCGAAACTGCGACCGTAGCAGCAGCGCGGTTCCGGGCGGAAGCGCGTAGAACAGCTCGGTCACAGCGGCCGGCAGTCGTCTGCAAGCTGGGGCTCATGCCGGCGCCAGTGACGTCTGTCTCCTGGGTTCTGAGGCCTTGCTCAGTTCATAATGGAGGCTGCCGTAAATGGTGGAGGATGCTGTCCTCCTGTACAGTGTGCCAGCACAGCTCACAGGCTACAGTACTGTTCCCAGAATTGATCGGAGTCCTTTCGTTTGGAGCCAAGAAGAGGGTCTCAACCAAAAGATCCTTCGATTCTGTGACGGACTTTGCTGCAAGTTTCTGGGTCTTCGGAGAATTGTTGGAGTCCCATTGAGAGGTCAAGGGTGCACTGCACAAAGGAAGCAACTGCTCAGGCACCAGAGCCGTTGTCGAATGCCCACTGCAGTCTTAGGTGCTGATGGTTTGAGCCCCTCTGATGAACGCTCAGCAATCAATACGCAAAGAGCAAAGCAGTAAAGACACTTCAACTGTATAAATGTTAACTGTAAACTGTCGAAGTATTCCTAAGAGAGCTCCTAAATTTACTACCGACCAGGGAAGTTGTCTGGCTCAAGTTATTCTCGGAATCGTGAGCTGGCTGAAAACCTAAGTAGAAAGCTCTGAAATATTTAGCGAGGAATAGGGCGTACATCGAAAAGAGATTACATGAAAATTTAGGGGGAAGGTTCAATGCAGTCGAAAAAAATACGAGTATTTGGCTACTGAGGACGAAATCGAGTCTGAAAAAATGGCTCTGAGCACTATGGGACTTAACTTCTGAGGTCATCAGTCTCCTAGAAGCGGTTCTAGGCGCTACAGTCTGAAACCACGCGACCGCTGCGGTCGCAGGTTCGAATCCTGTTTCGAGCATGGATGTGTGATGTCCTTAGGTTAGTTAGGTTTAAGTAGTTTTAAGTTCTAGGGGACTGAGGACCTCAGATGTTAAGTACCATAGTGCTCAGAGCCATTTTTGAACCCGAAACTGGTTGTCGTACAACTCAATTACACAGAATACGAAAACCAAAATACGATGGTACACTGTTACGTAATAGTGTGAAATTCGCTAGGATGAAACAGTGCTGAATAGGGGCAGTATGTTCCGCTTTCATTACATCTGTGTGCACCTTCTGCTACAATCTGTTGTCAGCAATTTTTCTTCTTCTTCTTCTTCTTCTTCTTAGAGCCGTCCCGTTGGAGCGGGTCACGCTTTTTGGACCATTTCTTACGACCTAACTCTTCCAGCGGATTTACGCTTCTTGATCCGAGATCTGCGCTTATAGCGTCCAGCCACAGAAATTTCCGTCTTTCACTTGTCTCTGGCCTTCGACAGTGAGATGGTACGGTGGCCTGGTGACTAAAGTGGGTGGTGCCCATATGGCGCTTTTCAGTACTACAAAATTCTCCTATGCTGCATGTTTTCATTGATCGAAGCTACTCCAGCTAGTTGTCTGTCATTGTATTGTTTATGTGGTCGAGGTGGGATATACCTAATGATATTCTAAATCTCTGCATTTCCATGCATGTAGTGAGTGCTCAGCACTTCTGGATGTGAGCCAACACACGATACTTTATAGAGGAACTGACCCCTCTATTGTGCGGCATACCTTTGATCTTAGATGGGTAAGCTTCTTATCACAAAAATACCAGTGAAAAATTGCATTGAAGTCACTTTGATTGTTGCTCGAACATCGTCCTTCACGTAGCCGTCACCCTGCAGTCGAGCAATTTGTCAGCAACTTGTTACCTCCATTTTCAAATTTTCTCTTTCTCTTTGCTGCAGCCCTAATGATAATAGCTAAAAAACAATGCACGTCTGTATACTTACATTTTTCATGATTCAGTCAGTTTTCCCTTCCATTTTTCCCTTTATGTTTGTGTGTGTATCTGCTTGATTTTGGATATCTGAATGATTTGAAGAACACTCCTCTATAGTCAGAGAACACTGTAGTGAAATTGGAATGTAGTGTATAATAAGCTTTCCAACTGTTTTGGGTAGTTTCAGTCGTAGCTCGGTAACATGAAGAGAACACTCCGCTCTGGCGTAAAGTGCAGTTATCGGCAACAAGTTTTTCTTTCGTCACACACTAGCCGCGTGAGGTAGAGGTGTACTGGAAGACAGGTTTCACCGTTCCGGGTTGGTAAGTAATGGATGCGCTTATCTCGTTCTGTTTTGAAATTGTGAACAAACAGATTTGTAACTTTGTGTCGATTTGGTAGTTCAGTCAGGTAAGATCAGATGTTCATCACAACAATACGTAGTATTTTGCGAATCTTGATTGTCTGGTGCTTTGGTGTAGAATCAGGTGGCTGAAGGAACTCTGTATCTAGCATTGTTCCTGGAAGTGACAATAAGGCCTGATTGTTTCTTGTTAGACTCTGCATTATAAATACGAGGGGGGTTCAGAATGAATTTTCACTCTGCAGCGGAACGTTCGTAGAACATTTGTGAAGTTAGGAAAGTACGAAAAGAGGTACAGTCAGAAGTACATCTGTGAGAAAGGGTCCTGAGGCGTGCTTGGAAATCTGAGTTGACAGAGCACCTACCCGCGAAAAGCGAAGGTCTCGAGTTCGAGTCTCAGTGCGGCACACAGTTTTAATCTGCCATGAAGTTTTATGAGAAGGATTGCTAGCGAAGATATTCGATTTTCCTTCTGTTCAAAAACTGCGTTTTATGTATTCGTTTCCTCTAAATTTTTATGGTGTTCCTATTGAATAACTGATAGATTTCGGCTATCAACAACGATGTATACTCCAACTTATAGGTACTCCATTTTAACCAAGTCTAATTCACAGATCTTTTTAAAACTTCAATAAATCCCCTTACACGTGCCTAACTTGAATAATTTCTGAAGCTGATAGAGCCTGGCCGCCATTCACCACGAGTTCTGTGCTCAATATTCACGGTCCCGTAATCCTGCACAGACCATATAGAAAGGAAAAGCTAAGGAGCAACGTGGTAACATACATATGTGGAAGGTTTCTGCCTGTTAATGACTGTTACGATTTTGTTCCTCTGTATGTGGTAGTGACGATAGCCTGGTGCACCGCAAGGCTCACTAGGTCCTATAGGATGTTCACTTTAGTAACATCACTGTAGATAAATTAATGTATGTATCGTTTTTGTACACCACGTGCACGAGTCTGATGACTTTTTCATTGCCAAACCCTGATAAATTGGGCTGCATTTCATTAAATCACAACCCATAGGTTTCATTGCTGTATATAGAATAATACTACCCAAATGTCAGGGTCTTACTAAATTTTTGTATCCAATGGTTATAAGATACTGAGAGAACCCTGTTCACTAGACGTAATAAATAATCAGTTTGAGAAATGAATAGATGTCCCACCCGTAATGAGGAAACTTATCCACCATTTCGTTGTCCCAATGATTTCTTTATGGAACCCCAAAAAGATATAACAACGGTGAGCTTCAAAAGTATTAACAAGTAAAAGATTAGGCTCTCACTAACTATTGCTTACGACGTTATATCCCTCTTGAGCCTGTATGCCCATCATATGTCCAGTCTAATCCTAAAGTCGTTACACGTTGCGCTACGGAAGTTCACGAGAAACTATTTCCGTGACATATACTGTGTTCAGATCTTGTCCATTGGCATACAAGCTGCAAAACAGTGCACGTATCATTAAGGTTAGTTTCACAGCCAACCACTGACCTCACATACGAGAGAAGTCTTTCAATGGATACAAGTTTTGTCTACAGTAACATAAAGGTGCCTGTTGAAACTAAATCTTCATTGCTAGTGCGGGGTCACCCTAAACGTTTCTCCAGTAAGTTTCTCATAGTTGTTTCTTTTAAATATGAAAATCTTTTTTCACATATATAACTAGGAGTTCGCAGAAGTTGAGGGGAGGTCAGACGTTTAAGGCGATCCTCGTGGGAAGCAGTAAATGCAGATTCTGCAATCAGATTAAAATTACTTGACATTTGTGATCTGTCATTTGCCGCTACAGTGTTTCCATATCAGCTGCGGGCTACGGCTCGGTCATAGGCGACACATAAACGCGGCGGGTTACTTCACGTATGCTGTTCCTGTGTAAGCACGAGCAATGTTGGAAGCGGCCGCCGCGAGGTATGACGGAAAAGCGAGATGCCCTGTCGATAGCTTATTTTAAGTCGGCAGCAAAACTTAAATCGGGATTCCTTTGTTCACGGCAATTAAAGCTTACCTCCATGACCAAACTCAAGACACAAAACGGTCAATATCAGCGCTAAAGGCAAACTGTAATCTCTTGCTGTCATTGGTTACCTTAAACAATCATCACGCTGGCTACATGAGCACGACAAAAGAACGATATAAGGAATAACAAGAGTAGATAAAAAAAGTCAGTACGATGATGGAAATGATGCGGCAAACACTTAGAAATAAAAAATTACATTTAAACAGATTAATTGAATAACAATAATAATCAAACTTTTTTGATTAGATTTAGAAAAAATCACTGTATTTAACACAATTCGAACGAGCGACCATCTAAATGACAGGTTTATGAGCTAATCGCTGCTCTACAGCACCACACTGGCTTCAATAGTATTATTTATATATTGGAAGAGCAGTTGAAAGGAATGGACAGTATCTTGAATCGAGGTTATAAGATGAATATCAACAACAGCCAAACAAGGATAATGGAATGTAGTCGAATTAAGTCGGGTGATGCTGAGGGAATTAGATTAGGAAATGAGACACTTCAAGTAGTAAAGGAGTTCTGCTATTTGGGGAGCAAAATAACTGATAATGGTCGAAGTAGAGAGGATATAAAATGTAGAATGGCAATGGCAAGGAAAGCGTTTCAGAAGTAGAAAAAAATTGTTAACATCAAGCATAGATTTAAATGTCAGGGAGTCGTTCCTGAAAGTTTTTGTATGGAGTGTAGCCATGTATGGAAGTGAAACATAGACGATAAATAGTTTGGACAAGATGACAATAGAAGCTTTCGAAATATGATGCTACAGAAGAATGCTGAAGATTAGATGGGTATATCACATAACTAATGAGGAGGCATTGAATAGAATTGGGGAGAAGAGGAGTTTGTGGCACAAATTGACTAGAAGAAGGTATCGGTTGGTAGGACATGTTCTGAGGCATCAAGGGATCACCAATTTACTATTGGAGGGCAGCGTGTAGGGTAAAAATCGTAGACGGAGACCAAGAGAAATACACTTAGCAGATTCAGAAGGATGTAGGCTGCAGTAGGTACTGGGAGATGAAGAAGCTTGCACAGGATAGAGTAGCATGAAAAGCTGCATCAAACCAGTTTCAGGACTAAAGACCACCACAACAACAACATATATGACTGTCATGTCTCGATTTCAGTGATGTATTGCAGCTGCCAAAATTTCGCTTTCGCTCAATGTTGTGAGAGTTTTATGTAATGTAATCCTGTTTCTGTGATCATAACTGTGTATGAGACGCTGGGTCACATACTGTGCGCAAGAATCCAGTAGTCTTTGGTTAGTACTGTGTATGGAATGTGTCTACTAGTATTTCACTAGCTGTTTTTGGCGTGGTCATCGCATGTGATTCACAATCTAGACACGTAAGATAATGTTGGACCAGGAAGTGGAAGTGAACTGACCAATTGTGGCAGCAGTTTGCAACGGTGAAATTTCGGGAGCGAAAACCAGCTCCAACGCGTGAAGTGTCACGTATCAAGCAATTTCAATCGGACTATAGTTGCCATATGGCACAAATTTTCTTTAGAAATGATATGATCGTTGTCGACTATGTCCCACTATTTCGTAAAACTCAATTAAATTTATCAGACCAATAAAGGCTAACAGTTGCAGTCACAGAGGAAGGGCGTAGAAAACTAATTTTTGGTGCTATAAATGACACGCAATCCTTTTAGTGGTAGTCAGTGCATCCTTGATGAGCGCATGAAGCGTGACGAACACTATGTGGCCACGTGACACGCGCGCTAGTCCGTTCTCTCTTTTTGTTCCACTCTGAATAATCGGACCCCCGGCTCCCGTGACAACGGCTGCGAGCCGGAAACGGCACGTGGGTTAGAGGACGTGTGTGAAGCTTTAATTGTATCTCAAATTTTTACATTTCCTGGCGAGCACGTCCATCCGGGTTTTTCAGATGAGTGGAGTAAAAGAAAATTTCGTACTGTGGCTGCCAGCTCCGGTGACACGTGTCCGTTCGTCGTTGTAGTGTGATGCACACTCACACTGAGTTAAATAACGAATTTACGCGCATTGATTAAATGGTCGAAACTATAACTCGTATCCGTGACTTCTGAGACAACCCGGTTTTATATTCAAACGTCCAGCCAGATAAAAACTTTGGGTCTTGAGAATTATTTCCGGATTGTACCTTTCACACTGCAGCGAAATGTTAGGTTTTAAAAATTCCTGCCAGGTATGCAGGAGAACTTCTCTGAAATTCCGGAGGTAATGCTGTGTGGGTGGTTCTTAAGTCGTGCCTCTGTTGGCAAGTGCATCGCCCGTGAGAGACAAACGCTCCGGGTCGATTTAAAGTCCAGTACGTAGTTTTAATCTTACAGGAAGTTTAAAAACAGCGCACACTCCGCCACAGAGTAAAAGATTCATTCTGGAATGATTTTATTCTGTTTTTATTTTATTTTTAAAATTTTTCCTGTCCATCTTCATCATATACAGCAGAAAATCCACTTTAAGTACTGTACCGTTCATCTGCACTTACCTCTACAACTCCTTTGAGTCTGTAACGCGATTCTATGGCATGCACCGTGAAGTGCCACATCGCTTCTGATGTGCAGAATGTGTCCATGGTGATCGTTGAAGCGGAACAAAACATCTTTTGAGGTTCTTTATAGATGATGATGTGCATCTGACTAAATCCAAGCTCGGTTCGACAGACACCAATACACGCATTGCGCAACGGTACAGTTTATCGCTAGTTCACAGACGTTCTGGTGCGGCCCGATTAATAAACAGTATCTGTAACTCGATTAATATACAATCTCTGTAGTCTACTAACGGCCAGTAGCTATCCATGTATATGAGAATAATAAATCACAGATACACTTACTCATACATGGACTGACAACGCCACACCACCTGAAGAAAAATAAGACAAGGACTCGGCAGACGCAGCTTCGTCGTTCGGCAGTGCGACAACTTATTGTTATATAACTGACTTAACATAAAACTGTGACTACTCATAATTTGAGGGCTATTAATTTATTAAATCCTTAGTGTAATGACAATGTTGATGTCGAGATGAGTCAGGTAGTCAAAAGTTAATCAGACACGCTAACATGAATCATAAAATATTTCACGATTATCACTTTATAAAACCATGAGAGGGGAACATTGGTCTGACAAAGGTACAAAACGAGGAATATGCAAATAAACTTCTGGTTTATTCGAATAATTACTGCAAGGAACTCCGTCATGAACACGTAGCTTCTGCTACACTTAATACGTTCCCTGAAGCGGCAATGTTAGAAGAAGCACAGAAATGTTTCCCATCTCTTGGGTGAACGAAAACAATGATTTAGAATTTCAGATCGCGGGTTACATATTGGACACACACATAACCAATGCTGAATATCGAGCTCTGTCGAATCATCTCTCTGCTACGTTGTTCATCTGTAACACTGCCACTAGACTACCTAGAATTACTGAATAGAATACACAGAAAGTAGCAACATAAGCTTACCAAAATCAGTTAAAAAACATAGCTCTCTCTCTCTCAAAACTAACACTGTAGATACGCTGAATACCAACACCAGTATCTTGCACCACTCCTTTTTAACTGAGTGGGAACACAGTCACCAGACCACGGTTTGGCTGATACAAACAACTTCCAACTGGCCTCTTCAGCCTAAGCACTTGCTCCTCTCACCAACTCACAATAAAACGCACTTCACACACTGAAATGATTAGCACCAACTAAATCATAAGGCCATGCATTGGAGCACATGGCAAGTACAATTAGGACTGTGCATATCTGAGTAAAGCTGCTTCCGTGCAACTGACTCTTCACAATTATCAAAGTACAACTGACTCCTTTCCAGCCTTCAGATACAAAGTACTCACGGGGCACAATCACGTCCTAGGCGTCATTAATTAAGTTACTCATTCCAAAATTCGCCTTTGGAACCTAAATACTTCCTACAGCAGTAGGATATCGAAATCGACTAGCAAGCGGTCGGAAAATATACCAAAGGACTCTCTCATAATCGGTGTGCAAAAATACTTAACTGAAATAGAAGATAGCTGAATAAAGAGACAGCTTCCAAATTATGTCTGAGATCAGCATCCATATCTTGAAGAGTAACTGAAAGTTATTAACAAAAATTAGAAAGTTTCAAATATATCGTTCGTTTCTCTGCTAACGTTGACAGAAACTAAAGAAGATACACTTCTACACACAACCTGAATCTCTAATGACGTCCTTGTCTGGTTGTTAAATCCTAATCTTCCAAGTTCAGTGCTTTACCTGAACGAGGTATATCATGCCTATCATTGATTCAGACAGGTGTCCTGAGCTTCTGTGCTAGATGAGATCGTCACAATTCCAGCACGTTACATCCACAACCAACGGGTTACAAATGCATTACAGTACATTCTTAACCAGTGTTTTAGTGCTGAATCAGTTTTAAATCATCTCACGTTTCGCAGGCAGCTGAAAGTGACTCCATGCTATGGTGCTCACTTTGTCCTCGACTATGAAGCATTCACCGTCCCTTGCTGATACCGCCAGTTCACATTTCTTTGCAGTGAAAACTGTATGTAGCATGGATAAAATTATAAACCGAACGACTGATCTGTCAACATCGTTTAATATGCAATCTCAGTGACCAATATTTAATTTTTTAACTGATGAGTGTTGCACACCTTTCTCTCTACACATCACGTATTATGTTCAGTTTCGATAGCATATATGTTTGCTCTCGGTCCCATGAAATATATAACAATGTCTCCCCATAATTCATGTATCATTAAACCCCCTTACTAATACTGACGTATGAAAAGTTATAAATGTTAATATCATGGTGTCCCGAACCACCTATGAACGTCACTGCTAACAACGTCATGAATATTTGAGGTAGTTGCATGGTATAGTAAGCTGTTCATGTCTGTTTAACGTATTTCAACAGTTTTCGTCTCAAATTACTTCAATATATATCTATAATGGTGTCTTGAAAATATCTAAAATAACCACTCCTACAGTTATGAGTTTGTCAGGAACTGTTACAATGTTAAGTCTACTTAATTCAATCGCAACCACATTTTCCTTGTCTGATTTTGAAACATCGTCTTTCAATTATACCAATAGCTTCCATACCTACCTTCACATCACGCTGCTAACCTCACGTCACTCATTTTTTGCACTTTCCGCATGATTTACCAAAAACACAGTTGCTCTTGAGTTTGAAAAAAAAAGGTTTTCAATTCGTTTTCTGCATTCATACGTTTTTTAGCATTAACAGCGACATACGGCTTCATATCGGGAGATTGAAGGAATGTCAAATGCAGTGGCTCAAATGGCTCTGAGCACTATGGGACTCAACATCTGAAGTCATCAGTCCCCTAGAAGTTAGAACTACTTAAACCTAACTAACTTAAGGACATCACACACATCCATGCCGGAGGCAGGATTCGAACCTGCGACCGTAGCGGTCGCGCGGTTCCAGACTGAAGCGCCCAGAACCGCTCGGCCACACCGGCCGGCATCAAATGCAGTGAATTTTCTTTAGAATAACATTATTGTTTAAGCTCCGATTTAAAATGTTGTGGTAAATCACATAATTTTTTTCATGTGATGTGGAAACCAGCTTCTTTGGAACTCCAAGCTTGTCGATAATTGGTGGTGGTTTCATTTTCTTCGGGAATAACTGAGTGAAGTTCATGGATATACGGTATTCTGGATACAAAAGGCCTGCTTGTAAAATGTAACGTACAGTGGATCGGCAAAATAATGTGAACACCTGTACTTACTTGGATATAGTTCATTAATAATGGATTGGACCCCAATTTGCCTGTAATACGGCTGGGATTCTTCTTGAAATACTGGCATACAATGATTGTATAATATCAGGTGGGATGTTGTGGTACTCTTCGATCAGAACCTCATTTAACTCCTATAATGATGAGGGAGGCGGAAATCTGATCCTGAGTCCGCGCTCCAATACCAAGTCCAGAGATAGTGCTGGTCAGGGAAGACGCTGCAGTTCAGTAGCATGCTAAAATGTACGCGTAGTCGTTGGTTGTAACACGGCCTTTGAGAGCAATGACTGGACCGGCAGAATACCATGATATGGCTGCCCACACTATCACACTTCCACCTCCATGTTTAACCGTTGGAATCAAGCAATCAGGATTGTAGGCCTTTTTGGGGGGGTTCTCCAGACGTAAGCCCCGCCCGATGTAAGTAACGAAAACGGTGAGTCGTTGGACCATATGACGTGTTTCCACTGATCGGCCGTACGGGATTTATGCTCCTGACACCATGTTTCATGCTTCTTTACGATGGCTGTCGTCACTAATAGTTTCTGTATAGCAGCTCCATGAATATTCGCTTTATGGAGTTCTTGGTGGACAGATGGCTTTTGAGCGCTGCCTTCACTTTAGCCACCGTAGTTTTATGTTGTATTGGCATAATTCGTGTTAGAGTACGATGATCTCTCTCATTTTATTTTTGATTGGCACCCACTATCGCGTTTACACGATGATCTATGTTTGGGGTAGGCTGTTAGGATTGTTGAAACAGTATCGCTTGAAACTTTCAATTTGCCCTCTATGGAACTCTATTACGTCTTTCATTGCACGTCGCCTTGTCAATGCAAATACGAAGTTTTTTTTGTTTTGTTTTGGTTTTAGGGCGCAAAACTTCTATGGCCATTAGCGCCCGGTCCGTGACTTAGGAAACAGTAAAAAACCGAAATTGAAAACCAGCAGCAATGAGAACGAAAGTCATAAAATTGGAGAAACTAAATGCAGAAGGAAGGCTTAAAAATCCACTACAGAAAGGGGTTGGTTGTCCCCAAAAAAAGGCTTCAAATGACTGACGTCATTTCACTGGCACTAATAAACTTGAGAACGCGGTCGGCTGAGCGCGTGTCATCTGCTAAAATCGACGATATATCAGGCGATAGCTGTAGACGGGAGCGTAACGGATTAAAATAGGGGCACTCAATTAAAAGGTGTCTTACCGTCCACAGCTGAGAGCAGTGGGGACAGAGTTGGGGAGGATCGCCGCTTAAAAGATGTCGATGGCTAAAAAGACAGTGCCATATCCGGAGTCTAGTTAAAATTACCTCCTCCCGACGACGCGTTCGGGAGGAAGAGGTCCAAGCACAAGGAAGAGCTTTCATGTCCCGCAATTTATTGTGGGTAAGTGTCGACCAATGCGTGTGCCATAAATGAACAACACGTCGATATAGAACGCTCCGTAGATCGGCGAAGGGAATCGATTGAATAGCTGGCCGAGGAAGAGAGACTGCAGCCTTGGTTGCAATATCGGCCGCCTCATTTCCACAGATACCAACGTGTCCCGGGAGCCAGAGGAACGCCACCGAGACGCGCCCCAGGTGGAGCAAGCGCAGATAGTCCTGAATCCGGTGGACCAGAGGGTGCACAGGATAAAGAGCGTGGAGACTGAGGAGAGAGCTGAGAGAATCTGAGCAGATAACGTACTGTATCCGCTGATGGCGGCGGATGTAGTGGACAGCCTGGAGAACAGCGTAAAGCTCCGCAGTATAAACCGAACACTGGTCGGGAAGCCGAAAGTGATTTGGGGTGTCGCCAACAATATAGGCACTCCCTACACCTAACGATGTTTTCGAGCCGTCGGTGTAAATAAATGTGGCGTCCGTCATTTGTGCACATAGAGCAGCAAATGCCCGACGATAAACAAGTGAAGGGGTACCATCCTTGGGAAATCGACAAAGGTCACGGAGCAGGCAGATCCGGGAACTGAGCCAAGGCGGTGCTGTACCCCAAGTTGTCAAGAAGGTTTTAGGAAAGCGGAAGGAAAGAGAATGGAGCAGTTGACGAAAGCGGACTCCTGGTGGTAGTAGGGAGGAGGGGGCGGCCTGCTTACCCTACATCAAAGGAGGCGTCGAAAAAAATGTCATGGGCTGGATTAGCAGGCATGGAAGACAGATGGCTAGCATAACGACTCAGAAGGACTGCTCGCCGATTGGACAGCAGAAGTTCAGCAGTCTCAGCATAAAGGCTTTCTACAGGGCTGGTGTAAAAAGCTCCAGACACTAAACGTAATCCACGGTGGTGGATAGAGTCGAGACGCCGAAGAATAGACGGCCGAGCAGAGGAGTAGACTATGCTTCCATAGTCCAATTTCGAGCGCACTAAGGCGCGATAGAGGCGGAGAAGGACCACTCGGTCCGCTCCCCAGGAGGTACCATTCAGGACACGGAGGGTGTTAAGGGATCGCAGACAGCGAGCCGAAAGATAGGAAACGTGGGAGGACCAGCACAGTTTTCTGTCAAACATAAGACCCAAGAATCTAGCGACGTTTGAAAACGGAAGGTTGACAGGACCTAGATGTAAGGAGGGCGGAAGAAACTCCTTACGTCGCCAAAAATTAGCACAAAAGGTCTTACTGGGAGAAAAACGGAAGCCGGTTTCGATGCTCCAAGAGTGGAGGCGATCGAGACATCTTTGAAGACGTCGTTTAAGAAGGCTAGTCCGTTGAGAGCTGTAGTAGATCGCAAAATCGTCCACAAAGAGGGAGCCCGAGACATCAGGAAGGAGACAATCCATAATTGGATTGATGGCAATGGCAAACAGTACAACACTCAGCACGGAGCCCTGGGGTACCCCGTTTTCTTGGGAGAAAGTACGGGAGAGAGTAGTGTTCACCGCACCCTAAATGTGCACTCTGTCATAAATTCGCGAAGAAAAAGGGGCAGCCGACCTCGAAAGCCCCAAGAGAACAGTGTGCGGAGGATGCCTGTCCTCCAACAGGTATCTTATGCTCTCTCCAGATCAAAAAATATTGCTACTGTTTTGCGTTTCCGGAGAAAATTGTTCATGATGTAAGTGGAGAGAGCAACAAAATGGTCAACTGCAGAACGATGCTTTCGGAATCCGCATTGGGCAGGTGTTAAAAGACTTCGGGATTCCAGCCACCACGCTAAACTGTAATTCACCATACGCTCCAAAACCTTACAGACACTACTCGTGAGAGAAATGGGGCGATAGCTAGAGGGGAGATGTTTGTCCTTTCCAGGTTTCGGAACAGGAACGACGATAGCTTCCCGCCATCGTCTGGGAAAAGTACTGTCGGTCCAAATTCGATTATAAAGGCGACGGAGGTAACGCAGACTATGGGTTGATAAATGCAGCAACATTTGGACGTTGATACCTTCCGGTCCTGGGGCGGAGAAGCGAGAAGAAGAGAGTGCATGTTGGAGTTCCCGCAAGGAGAAAACAGTATAGTAGCTTTCGCGACTTTGAGAGGAGAAAGCAAGAGGTTGCCCTTCCGCTGCACGTTTCTTCGGGAGAAACGCTGGCGGGTAATTTGAAGAGCTCGAAATCTCAGCAAAGTGCTGACCCAACGAGTTAGAAATTGCGACGTGGTCCACTAATGTGTCATGCGCGACAGTGAGCCCAGAGACCGGGAAGAAACTAGGCGCGCCTGAGAACCGTCGAAGCCGACTCCCAATTTCCGAGGAGGGAGTGAAGGTGTTAAATGAGCTAATAAAGAATTTCCATCTTGCCTTCTTGCTATCGCGGATGACACGACGGCATCGCGCTCGGAACTGCTTATAGCGGATGCAGTTGGGCAAAGTAGGATGGTGGTGGAAAACGCGGAGAGCACGTCGCCGCTCACGTATTGCATCACGGCATGCCTCGTTCCACCAAGGAACTGGGGGGCGCCGGGGCAATTCGGAGGTGCGTGGTATTGAATGTTCCGCAGCTGTAAGAATAACGTCGGTAATATGTGTGACCTCATCGTCGACGCTGGGAAAGTGACGGTCATCGAATGTCGCTAGAGACGAAAAAAGTGTCCAATCGGCTTGGCAAACTTCCAGTGTCGCGGGCGCATGTAGGGCAGTTGAGGCTGCAGTCTAAGGACACATGGAAAGTGGTCACTCGAGTGTGTATCATCAAGGGCGAACCATTCGAAGCGCCGAGCTAGCAGAACAGTACCGACCGCAAGGTCGAAATGAGATAAATTTGTCGTGGAGGCAGACAAAAATGTAGGGACCCCAGTGTTGAGGCAAACTAGATCTGCTTGGTGGAAGACGTCTAGCAATAGTGAGCCACGTGGACAAGGATGTGGAGATCCCCAAAGCGGGTGGTGGGCATTGAAGTCCACAACCAGCAAATATGGGGTGGAAGCTGACCAAGAAGATGAAGGAGATCAGCTCCTGCCATTGGTGTGGACGATGGAATGTATACAGTACAAAGAGAGAACGTGTATCCGGAAAGGGAAAGACGGACGGCGACAGCTTGGAAGGAAGTGTTTAAATGGATTGGGTGATAATGGAGAGTTTCATGGAGAAGAATCATGAGTCCTCCATGTGCTGGAGTGCCTTCAACAGACGGGAGATCATATCGGACGGACTGAAAATGAGGGAGAACAAAGCGGTCATAGGGACGCAGCTTTGTTTCCTGAAGACAGAAGATGACTGGCGAGTAGGATCGTAAGAGGATCGACAATTCATCCCGATTGGCTCGAATACCGCGGATATTCCAGTGGATAATGGACATAGGGTGAACAGAAAATGGAGGAATGTGACCAAGGTCGCTGTCAACTCAACGACTGCTCTGAGCGTGCGACCGACAGCGTGGAATGGCATTCAGCCGAAGGCAGAAGATCCTGATCCATAGGTTGGTCAGGAGCAGCTCCTGCCACCAGCGATCGGCCGGTTGATCAGCCGCCAGCAGTGCGCCTCGGCGACACAGAAGACGGCCGAGGGCGATTTCCGCCAGGTGGTGCTGTAGATGGGACACGCCTTGGCGGAGAAGGAGAGGAACTGTGTTTCTTCGTAGCCTTCTTGGAAGTATGATATTTAGAGGAAGGAGGAACCGATGGTTGGGAAGTTGCCATACGTAAAAACTCTTCACGAGTATGCTCTTTTTTCGAAGTCTTGGTGTCTGACTTTTGGGCTCGAGATTTAGCAGAACTCGACGAAGGGTGAGCCAGAGAGTGGGCAGGCGAAAGTGGTGAGGCTGAACCGGCGATCTTTGCGCTGGCCGATCTGACGACCGTGGCACTAAAGGTGAGGTCACAAGTCTGCGTGGCCGCCTCCTTTGTTGGCCGAGGAGAAGCAAGGACAGTGCTGTATTTTCCTTTCTGAGACATGGTGGGCTGTCGACTGGCGAATAATTTTCGAGCAGCAAAGGTCGACACCTTTTCCTTTACTCTAATTTCCTGGATGAGCTTTTCGTCCTTAAAAACGGGACAATCTCGAGAGGAAGCAGCGTGGTCACCCATACAGTTGATGCAGCGAGGGGATGGAGGTGGACAAGCACCCTCATGGGCATCCTTGCCACACGTAACACATTTGGCCGGACTGGAACAGGACTGGCTGGTGCGATTGAACCGCTGACACCGATAGCAACGCGTAGGGTTTGGGACGTAAGGGCGAAAGGAAATTATCTCATAGCCTGCTTTGATTTTCGATGGGAGTTGAACTTTGTCAAATGTCAAGAAGACAGTGCGGGTTGGAATGATGTTCATGTCAACCCTTTTCATAACCCTATGAACAGTCGTTACGCCCTGGTCAGACAGGTAGTGCTGAATTTCTTCCTCAGACAATCCATCGAGGGAGCGTGTATAAAAGACTCAACGCGAGGAATTTAAAGTACGGTGCGGTTCCACCTGGACAGGGAAGGTGTGTAGTAGTGAGGTACGCAGCAATTTTTGTGCCTGAAGGGCACTGACTGTTTCTAACAACAGGGTGCCATTTCGTAATCTGGAACAAGACTACAGGACCTGCAATTGCGTCGACACCTTTCTGAATAATGAAAGGGTTGACCGTGGAGAAGTCGTGACCTTCGTCAGACCGAGAAACAACAAGAAACTGTGGCAACGATGGAAGGACTGTGGCTGAGACTCAGTGAACTTACGTTTGTGAGCAGACATAGTGGAAGGTGAGGAAACCATTGCGGAAGAATCCCCCATGATTACCGGCGTCTCCGATGGTGCGCTCCTCCCTTGTGGGGGCCCTCTCTGAGGGCACTCCCGCCTTAGGTGATTGTTCACACCTCAGGTCCCACCTCCCGACAAACGGACGGAGGGACCAGTCGGCACTTTCGGAAGATATCAGCTCGGGTAATCACCCCTCCCTGGGCCTGGCCGTTACCAGGGTGTACGTACGTGTCCTACCCGTCTACCCGGGGCAGGGAATTACGCGTTACCCCGTCACCGGCTACGCATGGAAGTGCATGGGTCGGCCTTCAGACATGCACAGGGAGGAAGAAAGAGAAAGGGAAAGGAAAGAAGAGAGGTCTCAAACGCCGCAGCGGAGAAAAGGGTAAAGAGAAGAGGTAAGGAAAAGAGAAGGACAAAAGAAGGATGAAGACATACAGGCAAGGAAGGCGAAGAATGCAGTACATTTACTAGCGTCCGTCTCCAGACGTAGGCACAAACCATACTCCCAGAGGGGAAGAAAGGGAAGGAAAGAGACAGAGGTGAGGGGGGGGCGAAGATGGGGGATGGGGAAGGATGCGGAAAGGGAAGGTACGCAGCCCGGGAAGGAAGGAAGGCCACATTAGCTCGGGGTCCCGTGCTCGCTACGCACGTATCCACAAAAGAGTTGTGGATCCCCTGGGGGGGCAAATACGAAGTGTGCCCTATTCGTAAACAACCTGCACTGATGCCTAGTCAGTTCCGAACATGCACGGTCCACCGCCACACGTCCCTTACATTCATTGTTGAACAACAATCCCACTATTACCACTGTTCACATTATTTTGTCTATTCCCTGTATATCTATATCATCGATATGCTCATTAAATTAATGTTCTGGCTTAACCATAAGCATCGGAACGAAGACGAAGAACGCAAGGGAAGAGAAGGCGGTGGAGAGACGTCGGTCAATAGCGCGCTGACCAGGATGTCACCACGATAGGAGCGGCATCTAGCCGAAGTGAATATAAGCGCCGCTCCTGCCAGCCTCGGGTAGACATTAGTAAACAGTATTCACAGAATATTAGCACAGCATAGAAGAGAGTGCTAACAGAACAATTATTAGTGATCCATATCCATTGCTTGTTTGGACAGTGTCTATAGCAAAGAACATTACTGTTTGCATGTTGCTCATCGCTTGCGACACTTGGTGTCAATACACGTTAAGTATTGTCACTCGTATTATTTGAAATAAAACTACTAATATTACTTGTCTGAACTGTTGTATAGCATTCCGAGGACGCAGCATCCATTAGGCACGCTATACGAGATGAGTGGGCACCCGCATTTGGCGACGAGGACTCAACAAAAAATGGTTCAAATGGCTCTGAGCACTATGGGACTTAACTTCTGAGGTCATCAGTCCGCTAGAACTTAGAACTACTTAAACCTAACTAACCAAATACATCACACACATCCATGCCCGAGGCAGGATTCGATCCTGCGACCGTAGGGAGGACTGAACATACGGCGACGAGAACTTCCAAACAACCTCCGTACCGATGGTCACGGAAATGGCGTCACGGAAATGGTACCTTAATTCTCTCTTGTCTTTAATTTTCAGGGACTCATACTGCATTAACTGTTTCTTGTCGTTATAGCAAATAAGTGTTTTCAGGTGGGCACTCCAAAAATTTTCTTTGCTTTGTTTGTCTATTTGTAGCATTTGTGTCTTCCAACACGCCCACCCCAACTGTCCTGCCCCCTGCTCAGGCACCGCAGCTGCAAGCGTTAGATGCAGCACAGGTAATGCAGATGTTCCAGTTCCAGACACAGCAGATTTCAGCATTACTCAACACGATGCAGCAGCTACTGGCCAACGCTGCTCGCCTGGCGGAACAAACATCGCCTACTACAGCTGCTATACCGCCTTTTCGACAGTTTGGTTAACAAGTCGAGGAATGGCTCGAGTGTCTGCATTATTTCGACGCCCATATGTTAGCTCACAACGTTCCAGGTACTGTGAAACTTCCATATATATTATCCAAGGAAGGAAGTGTAGAGTTCAGATTAATTGAAGAATTCTTTTTTTTTAACGTGTGACATTGTTATCTTTTCGCTGACTCACTGTTATGGGCAACAAGTGAATGTGGTAGCAGCTAATTTGCAATTCCTTAATTGCAAAAAATGAGAATGGGTAACAGATTTGCAGGGTATGATAAGGAAATGCAAATTCAAATGTGCATGCTGTGGTTTATATTCAAACATTTTGTTGCGTGATGCGATCGTAGACGATGTACCTGATATCAAACTCAGAGGGCAGATTTTGAAACAGTGCGGTCCATCATTTCAGAAGGTAGCGCAAATCATAGATCAGTTCGATTCTTGTGCCTTATCTGAGCAGCCAGCTATTTGCTGTGTTGGGTCCCTTGCTTGCGATTGCCCCATTCCGCACTGGCGGCTTGCGCTAACCTCGCCGAAGATGCAACGTTAAACATAGCATAAGCAGTTCGCTAAACTGGTGGCCACACAGGCGAAAAGAATGATATATTGCCCTAGGTGTTATCCACAGCACAAACGCTAAGACTGCCGCTCCCGAGGACCTCAGTGTTACGCTTGTAGTAGGAAAGGACATGTACAATCTGTATGTTTGCAACGGAACAAGTATAAGAATTCGGCCCACTCCCAAAACACTCGTTACAAGGTCCATGTCATTAATGCAGTGTATTCCAAGTCTGCAATGGGCATTAGCAAAACAATGAAGCGTGCAGTTTCTACAGTCATACGCCAATCATACATTTTTTTCGTTCACCTAATTTTTTGGGGGAAACGTATGGAATTTCAGTTGGACATGGGTGCCGCTGCTGCATTGCTAAATCGTTAAACATATGAACTGTTAGTCTTCCCATGTCTGTCTACAGCTAGCACACAACTGACGGCTTATAATGGACAAGACATTCCCGTTCTTAGAACATGTACTTTGCCTGCCATGTATCGCTCGCATATTCGAACAATGACTTTTACAGTGCTACAATCACGCAATTTTGAGAATGTAATTGGTCCTGATTCTTTTGACGTTTAGGCAAAGCAAACAATTTTGTTGTACATATTACGCTGAAAATCAATGCTCAACCGAAATTTTGCTGGGCAGAAGTGTTCCCATTGCATTACGGGCCAAAGTCGCTGGTGAACTTTAAGAATTGTAAAAAAAATGGTTCAAATGGCTCTGAGCACTATGGGACTCAACTGCTGAGGTCATTAGTCCCCTAGAACTTAGAACTAGTTAAACCTAACTAACCTAAGGATATCAGAAACATCCATGCCCGAGGCAGGATTCGAACCTGCGACCATATCTGTCTTGCGGTTCCAGACTGCAGCGCCTTTAACCGCACGGCCACTTCGGCCGGCTAAGAATTGTAAGATAGCGGAGCTATTGCTCCCATTATCAGCTAGTCAATGGACAAGTCCACTAGTTTTGCTCCCCAAACTCTCAGGTCACATTCACTTCTATGTTGACTTTAGGTCTACATTCAAGCCACAAACTGTCATTGATACTTATCCATTGCCATGTCCAGATGATCTTATGAACAAATTAGGCACTGGACGCTACTTATCAAAAATTGATTTGCGTGACACATATTTTCAAATACCACTAGATGAAGAATCTCAGGGCCGGCCGTGGTGGTCTAGCGGTTCTAGGCGCGCAGTCCGGAACCGCGCGACTGCTACGGTCGCAGGTTCGAATCCTGCCTCGGGCATGGATGTGTGTGATGCCCTTAGGTTAGTTAGGTTTAAGTAGTTCTAAGTTCTAGGGGACTGATGACCACAGATGTTAAGTCCTACAGTGCTCAGAACCATTTGAACCATTTAAAGAATCTCAAAAAGGTGTAATTATTGTAGAAATTACTGTGGACAGTCACGTGTGTTGATTCCAAAAGCTTTGGAAAAAGAAGTGTTGCGGTTACTTCACCAAGGACACTGGAGAGATTGTTCGTACGAAACAGTTAGCGCGTCGGCACTGTACTTGGCAGGGTGTGGACGCCCAAATGGAACAGATGACATCACAGTTTCACGCATGTGCGGAAAGTCAGTCTGCTCCGCCACAAAAATTCTGTGCTTGGCCTAAGTCGCAATCTCCATGGCAACGTGTGCTCGTAGACTTTGCAAGACCGTTTTGGAACACCGGCTGATTGATTGTGGTTGGCTTATACAAGTTTCCTTTTGTTGTGCTAATGAAATCGACAACGTCCCGTAGTTCAATTCACGTGTTGTCGCCTAATTTTTCCTAGAAGGTTTACCTGAAGTAATAGTGTCAGGTAACGGACCTCAGTTCACGTAAAATGAATCTGTAACATTCTGCGAACGCTATGGCATACAGCATCTAACTAGTGCACCGTTCCATCCACAGTCAAACGGCGAAGCGGAACGTCTTGTCAGAACTTTCAAGCAGCAGATGGCCAAACTTCGCTCCGCACACACCAGAGATCAAAAATTGCAGCTGTTTCTCGCCTCATATCGTTCGCACCCACGAGATGGACTATCGCTGGCGAAATCGCTTCACGGCCGCCGCCATTGGACACTGCTTCACCTGCTCCACCCTCCTCAGCATAAGGCGCTGAAGGAAGGCCGCAAGTAGCGCTTCGCACTGCATGGTATGGTCTTTTACAGGGCTTTTAGCGACAGCAGGCAGTGGACTCGAGTCCAGATCGTCCATCGACTTGGCGCTTGCATGTACCTTCTTTCAGGTCCAGATGGCTTGCAGCGCCGCTATCAAAATCAACTTCGCTTCTTTCATGTACATGATGATGTTTCGGTCTCTCTTCTCCCAGATTCCTGGGTCCAGACGACAGCGCGGCATCAGCAGGCGCCAGAGGGTGTCATCACGACACTGCGGGACGGCCCCATGGAGACAAAGCATTCGCCCCCTCGTCTTATCCTACCGATGGAGCTGGACCCGCCCGCACCGCATCACTCGCCGCATTGATCTGGTTCATGGCAGCTGGAGGTGGACGCTTATCCTTCTGGTCATTTTCCGGGGCACGTTTCCGCCAGAGCGCAGGCCGGATGGCGGGGTACGGCCGGAAACTTGACGTCCCCTGCAGCCAGAGCTTCCGGTTTGATGTTATGCCCACACTCCTACATAGTCGCACTCCCTTCAGGACGACGGCCCCTCACTGTGGAGGGGGGGGGGGGGCGGAGGCTGGCGTAGCCACAAGCGCCAGAACGAAGATGAAGAACGCAAGAGAAGAGACTGTGGTGAAACGACGTCGGCCAATACCTCGCGGAGCAGGACGTCACCGCGATAGGAGCGCCATCATCCAGAAGTGAATATTACCGCCGCTCCAGCCAGCCTCGGACAGACATTACTAGACAGTACTGGTTGAGTATTAGCACGTCCTAGCAGAGAGTGTTACGAGAACAATTATTAGTGATCCATACCCATTGCTTGTTGGGGCATTGTCTGTAGCGAAAGACATTACTGTCTGTATGTCACCCATCGCTTGCAACACTTGCTGCAAATAAAAGTTAAGTATTGTCATTCTTCTTTTTTGAAATAAAACTACCAATGTTATTTGCTCGAATTGTTGTATAGCATTCCGAGAACTCAGCATCCCTTAGGCACCCTATACTAGACGAGTGGGCAAGACCCCATTTTTGGCGACGAGGACACAACAATTAAAACTATCCACAAACAGGGATTCAGTTTCAAAGACTAGTTGGTGTTTCATCATTGTCCAGCTGTAGAGACTATTTATATGGAGCTTTTTGTAATATAAGATTCATCATTGTTTTCACTATTCTCAGCCGGAGCCTATAGTTTGCAGCAGCATGCGTATGTGAACACTGAACAATACCACCTCAAGCGCCACTCACAACATATAGTAGTTTGAAAGGTACGTGCTGAGATTCGATCAGGATAGAGCCAGTGAAAAATGTCGATAGTTCCCAACCGCAAGGTTGGACGAGTAGTACATCTTCGAGTAGTAAGATCTTTGACAGCTAACAGAGCTAGGTGCACGCGGTAAAAGTTTGAGAGTGGTGAGGAGATGCTCAGAGACAGCAGACGTGTTTCGAGTCGGAGCTAGATGCCTGCAGGAGGCCGCCGGGTCGTGACAGCATCAGAGTAAGAATTGGCGCTATGCACATAATAAGCTATATATTGAGTGGAACTCGGCACATACCTGGGGAAACTAGAAAGAATAATTAATAAAATAGGTTTTCTTTGGTTAAATAATGTCTAAAAGCTAGATAGAAATCCCATTGTTGATGCAATAAGCGATTTGTGAAACTTTCTCGTAAATCCATGCTACAGATGGTTTTTTTTAGCTTTTCACATGTGCCTTAAAAGTTTGAACAATAAATATTTTTTAGATAAAATTAGAGTTTCATCTCACACCTTACGTCGTTCTCCGCATCCTGTGCTTGCATTGAACCAAAAGGTACATTAAAGTAAAGTTCCCATGAGTAAAGCTAATAATTTCATTTATCAGAGTAAAATAATCTATATGCCATTACACAGTTGGCAAATTATTCAGATCAGGCCAGAATTTTTATTAAGTAACAAACAGGGCCAAAATGAGTAAAGTTATCTAGAATGACAATTTTATGCCATTGCACTACGGCTGAGTTGAATATAAGTTTTATTATCAGCTAAACGAGAAGGAGTGCATGAGCTAAGTCCACAGACGCAGTCAGATGCAGGTTGGTGACTTTCATTTATTTTTACCACTAAACTTTCATGCAGTCAGATGTGTATTTTGAGTATTAATTTTCCAACAATATTTTCATGCAGTCAGATAAAGTTCAGTTCAGTTAAATACGCAGTCAGATGCAAGTTTTATTAAAGACTAAAGCAGTCACATGCAGTTCAGTCTAGTTTAAATAGAAAATTTTTATTAACAACACTTTCAAGTTGTTGTATGTCCGTAACAGGTAGCAGTCTGGCATTTGCAGTTTTCAGACGGCTTTAAGCCAGGCGAAGTTACATAGCGAGCTGGATACAGTTCATAAGTTCTGAGACATAGTGCACTGAAATTTTCTATGATGTCGGCCAATGGCAAGACCTCGATTTTCAAATTCAGATCGGATTTATCTCCTAATGCGTAGCCTTAGGTAAAAAGCACACTTTAGATGCTCTTTGATATTCAGATTGTTTGATAGTTGTTTTGCCAGTCAGCAAGTATTAGAACTCTTCAGCTGACGGCAGCTGTTCATCCAACGAAATGAATTTGTGAGTTACATACTCATATAGAAAATGCCTCCGTTATTAATCAAATTAAACTGTTGTTTGTATTGTTCTTGGGTGTCCTGCTGGGTGCAGTTGCCTTCGTTGTCTTTTGGTGATACCTGTAGAATTAGCGTCTTCGCTAAACCCCGCCTCCTTTATACTGTGATCTGTGCCCACCACCCGGTCGCATGAGGCAACGGGTGGTGATCCCCGGTCCCTCAGTACTTCTGTAGCCCAAGTCGGCCGCAGAAGTGTCTCTCAGCCAAAGCAACGATTTTAGTTGGCTGAGCACTAGGTCCCAAGCTTTGCTTTGTGTGTAACCACTACCATTCTTGATCAACCCGACGGCCAGTCCAATTTCAATAGACTCATTTAGAACACAATCCCGAAACGACGAGGTCTGTCTAAACACTTCCGTTTCATCATACTTCATTGAGTCCCCTGTAGTCATGCAGTGCCCTGCAGTCGCGGAATTTGTTGGTTGCTTAGGTTCAGTACGTCTTTCGTGTTCCTTGTGTCTTTCTTCGAATGCCTGCACACTTGCCCGATAAATGCCTAACCGCATTTGCATGGAATACGGTAAACACCCTGTTTACGGAGCCACAAGTCGTCTTCCACCGTACCTAATAGCGTTTTCTAAGCTGAATAGAAAGCCATTAAAAGTTACGTCGAGCCAGAATACTGCCAAGTTTATTCCATAATTTGCCGGCGTACGGCAGATACGCCGTTGCTTTATTCCCCACGTTGTGTTACATTTGCTGTGCCTCTACCTCTTGCCTGAAGGCAGGTTGGAATTGTCTCGTGCTGCATCCCTTGTGCTTGAATAGGTCATTAAGGTAGCTGACCTTTCTCGGTTGGCTTTCTCCGTCCAATACTGCACGGGTCCTGTGTACCAGTGTACGTAGCACACCCTCACACTGTGAATGATGACGGCAGGTGGCAGCATGTAGATACAAATCAGTGTGGGTGGCTTTTCTGTAAACGCTGTGTGCCAGTTTTGCACTGGACGAAGACGTCCAAAAAGGTGAGTTCGCCATTCTCTTCCACCTTCGTGGTGAAACTGGTAGTGTTGCACCGAGAGGTCAGATGCTGAAGGAACTCCTGAAGGTTTTTTGTCCCGTGTGGCCACACCATAAATGTGCCACCAACACATACAAAAAATATGTACGATTAAATTCAGCTGTTTCCAGAGGTTTCTTTTCGAAATACTCCACAACCATGTTTGCCGCAACAGTTGATAGAGGGCCCCCATCACAACACCAGCCGTTTCTCTATAATAGTCACCACTGAAGAGAAAGGATGTTGATGTGAGGACAAATTCGTAGTCATTGTCGTTTTAATTTCACATGCTCAATTTTAAAGGAAACAGCAAGTGGTACTCTAGTGAAGATAGAGACCACATCGAAGCCCACCATCAGATCCTGGTCACAAAGGCATAGTTCTTGTAGCCGTTGAATGAAACTTGCGGAGATTTTTATGTAGTGCTGATATTTACCGACTTACGGGCATAATGCTGCCATTAGACGTTTGGTCAGCTGGTATGTAGATGTGCCCACGTTGCGAATAATTGGACGTAGAGGGATCTCATTTTTTGTGAACCTTTGGTATGCCGCAGAGCGTTGGTAATGTAGCAGCTCATGGTCGAAGCTTCTTGACTATTTCCTTCGTCAGTGACTGTCGCAGAAGCTCAATGATTCTGTTCTTCACTCTGTTGGTCGAGTCTCCCCCCAGATTTCCTTAGGGTGGATCTTTGAGTAGGTTGTGCATCTTGCCATCGTACAGCTTCCGCTGTCTCAGTAGAATCGCATTTCCCTTTCCGCTGCGAGAATGACTATGACAAGATCATTCCGTAGCTCTCGAATCACAGCTCTTCCCATTTCCGTGATGTTAGTAGTTGGTAGAACGGCTGTGGCGCGGGCGCGGCACGTTTCCCAACGTATTTCTTCGGCATCTTCGCTGGGGAAGATGGAAATTACTTGTTATAAAATACTGATGAAATATGTAGGACTGATTTTACCGCGTCGTCAGTCTCTTTCCACCGTGAGCTTGAGTACGGTTCGTTTCCTCTCTTCTTGCGGCTGTTGCTCTTTTGGAGACAGGCGTTCGAACTTGGAGACGTATTTGGTAATAGCACTGCATCGAGATCGCTCCGCACGACGCAAAGACACAGCAATAACCCATCTCTAATAATCAAGCGTGAATAGACAAGCCGTCTCTAAGTGGAACGTCAGTAACTCCTTAGATGCCGTGGCAAGTCACTTACATGTGTACTGGATCCTTTCCAATGCATTTAGAAGCGGCATTTGATATATATTTTTTGTCAATAGTGGTAGGTCCAACGATAATACCAATATAAAGTGGCTCTGTTTCGTTTTTCCAGACGAGTTCCAGTTCTCCGTAAGGCTTCAATATATATATATATATATATATATATATATGTGTGTGTGTGTGTGTGTTGTTACAAAAATGTACGGCCAAACTTTAAGGAAACATTCCTCACACACAAATAAAGAAAAGATGTTATGTGGACATGTGTCCGGAAACGCTTAATTTCCATGTTAGAGCTCATTTTAGTTTCGTCAGTATCTATTGTACTTCCTCGATTCACCCCCAGTTGACCCAATTGAAGGAAGGTAATGTTGACTTCGGTGCTTGTGTTGACCTGCGACTCATCGCTCTACAGTACTAGCATCAAGCACATCAGTACGTAGCATCAACAGGTTAGTGTTCATCACGAACGTGGTTTTGCAGTCAGTGCAATGTTTACAAATGCGGAGTTGGCAGATGCCCATTTGATGTATGGATTAGCACGGGGCAATAGCCGTGGCGCGGTACGCTTGTATCGAGACAGATTTCCAAAATGAAGGTGTCCCGACAGGAAAATGTTCGAAGCAATTGATGGGCGTCGTAGGGAGCACGGAACATTCCAGCCTATGACTCGCGACTGGGGAAGATCTAGAACGACGAGGACACCTGCAATGGACAAGGCAATTCTTCGTGCAGTTGACGATAACCCTAATGTCAGCGTCAGAGAAGTTGCTGCTGTACAAGGTAACGTTGACCACGTCACTGTATGGAGAGTGCTACGGGAGAACCAGTTGTTTCCGTACCATGTACCGCGTGTGCAGGCACTATCAGCAGCTGATTGGCCTCCACGGGTACACTTCTGCGAATGGTTCATCCAACAATGTGTCAATCCTCATTTCAGTGCAAATGTTCTCTTTACGGATGAGACTTCATTCCAACGTGATCAAATTGTAAATATTCACAATCAACATGTGTGGGCTGACGAGAATCCGCACGCAACTATGCAATCACGTCATCAACACAGATTTTCTGTGAACGTTTGGGTAGGCACTGTTGGTGATGTCTTGATTGGGCTCCATGTTCTTCCACCTACGCTCAATGGAGCACGTTATCATGATTTCATACGGGATACTCTACCTGTGCTGTTAGAACATGTGCCTTTACAAGTACGACACAACATGTGGTTCATGCACAATGAAGCTCCTGCACATTTCAGTCGAAGTTTTCGTACGCTTCTCAACAACAGATTCGGTGACCGATGGATTGGTAGAGGCGGACCAATTACATGGCCTCCACGCTCTCCTGACCTCAACCCTCTTGACTTTCATTTATGGGGGCATTTGAATGCTCTTGTCTACGCAACCCCGGTACCAAATGTAGAGACTCTTCGTGCTCGTATTGTGGACGGCTGTGATACAATATGCCATTCTCCAGGGCTGCATCAGCGCATCAGGGATTCCATGCGACGGAGGGTGGATGCATGTATCCTCGCTAACGGAGGACATTTTGAACATTTCCTGTAACAAAGTGTTTAAAGTCACGCTGGTACGTTCTGTTGCTGTGTGTTTCCATTCCATGATTAATGTGATTTGAAGAAAAGTAATAAAATGAGCTGTAACACGGAATGTAAGCGTTTCCGGATACATGTCCACATAACATATTTTCTTTCTTTGTGTGTGAGGAATGTTTCCTGAAAGTTTGGTCGTACCTTTTTGTAACACCCTGTATATACAGGGTGAGTCACCTAACGTTACCGCTGGATATATTTCGTAAACCACATCAAATACTGACGAACCGATTCCACAGACCGAACGTGAGGAGAGGGGCTAGTGTAATTGTTTAATACAAACCATACAAAAATTCACGGAAGTATGTTTTTTAACACAAACCTACGTTTTTTTAAATGGAACCACATTAGTTTTGTTATCACATTTGAACATATAAACAAATACGTAATCAGTGCCGTTTGTTGCATTGTAAAATGTTAATTACATCCGGAGATATTGTAGCTTAAAGTTGACGCTTGAAACCTCCGACGTTCAGTTGCGTGTTGTAACAAACACGGGCCACGGTCGGCGAGCAGCATCTGCAGGGACATGTTTACGATGACAACCGTGTTTACGAGTGTGGCTGTAGTGCACTGTTGTTGTTTGGTCTAGCTGTCGCAGTGTTCGCACGTAGCGCTTGCTGCTATTGTTATTCTGCATTCGTCTCCGCACGCAGACCAACTGCAGTACACAGTGTTACCAGACGTCAGTGTAGTGTTGTAGGAACTGTGATCATGGTGTATTCGAACTCTGAAAAGGCGGAAATGATACTCATCTATGGCGAGTGTCGACGAAATGCAGCTGAAGCCCGCAGGGTGTATGCAGAACGGTACCCGGACAGAGAGCATCCAACGTGCCGCACATTGCAAAACATCTACCGTCAACTGTATGCAACAGGTATGGTCGTAGCAAGCAAACGGGTCCGTAACAGGCCCGTCACATGAGAAGCGGGTGCAGTTAGTGTGTTAGCTGCTGTTGTCATGAACCCACACATGAGTACACGGGACATTGCGAGAGCCGGTGGACTGAGTCAAAGTAGTGTCATGCGCATACTGCATCGTCACCGCTTTCACCCGTTTCATGTGTCGCTACATCAGCAATTACATGATGATGACTTTAATCATCGAGTGCAATTCTGTCAATGGGCATTAACAGAGAATGCGTTGCAGTTCTACCTGTTTACCGATGAAGCGGGTTTCACAGACCACGGGGCAGTGAATCTACGGAGCATGCATTCCTGGTCCGTGGACAATCCTCGCTGGCTCAGACGGGTAGAGCGACAGCGACCGTGGACTCTAAATGTATGGTGCGGAATCATTGGCGACCACCTCATTGGTCCTCACTTCATTGCAGGGGCCCAAACAGCTGCAACATACATCGCGTTTCTACAGAATGATCTGCCAACGTTGCTCGAAAATGTCCCACTGGAAACGCGTCGACGTATGTCGTATCAGCATGATGGTGCACCTGCACATTGCGCAATTAACAGTAGGCTGACCCTTGACAGGATGTTCGACGGGCGTTTCATAGGACGTGGAGGACGCATAAATTGGCGAGCCCGTTCTCCTGATCTTACACCGCTCGACTTCTTTCTGTGGGGTACGTTGAAGGAGAAAGTGTACCGTGATGTGCCTACAACCCCAGAGGATATGAAACAACGTATTGTGGCAGCCTGCGGCGACATTACACCAGATATACTGCGGCGTGTACGACATTCATTACGCCAGAGATTGCAGTTGTTTGCAGCAAATGATGGCCACCACATTGAACATCTATTGGCCTGACATGTCGGTACACACTATTCCAATCCGTAATTGAAAACGGAAACCACGTGTGTACGTGTACCTCACCCCTCATGGTAACGTACATGTGCGTCAGTGAAAAAGACCAATAAAAAGGTGTTAGCATGTGGACGTAATGTGCTGTTCCAGTCTCTTCTGTACCTAAGGTCCATCACCGTTCCCTTTGGATCCCTTCGTAATTCGGTGCTCTCCGATACACACGATCGAACAGCGGAGGAGTGGTACTCAAGCGTCAACTTTAGGTTACAATATCTCCAGATGTAATTAACATTTTACAATGCAACAAACTGCACTGATTACGTTGTTTATATGTTCAGATGTGCTAACAAAAGTAACGGGGTTCCATTTAAAAAAACGTAGGTTTGTGTTAAAAAACATACTTCCGTGCATTTTTTTATGGTTTGTATTAACCAATTACACTAACCCCTCTTTCCCCACGTTCGGTCTGTGGAATCGGTTCATCAGTATTCGATGTGGTTTACGAAATATATCCAGCGGTAATGTTAGGTGACTCACCCTGTATATCAGAGGGCCGGAGGGGGGGGGGGGGGGGGCTCCGAGAGGAACGGACGTTGCCAGATTACATTCCATGCCATCGTTATAATGACCTAGCACCTAACGTGATGGTATAGAGTGCTGATGGTTTGCAAACACAATAGCAGCCGTGATATTTACGACATGTTAAGGCGTCTGGCTGTGATCTCTCTCTGAGGTCTCCGTGACCTTATCTTTCAACAAGATAACGGAAGACCGGATTTTTCACACAGAGTCCTGGACTTCCTCATTGCAGAGGGTGTTTTATCACTGTCCTGGCCAACATTTCCTCCAAATCGCACATCCACAGCAAACATCTGATAGTGCGTTGCGCGCAGACTCACAAGAAATCGTTTTACAACAGGCGTAGTTTATGAACTATGAAGTAGAGTTGAAGAATCGTAGATTGACATTACTATATCTGTCACCGAAGCACAACTCAGCTCGGTGGTTCCCAGGCTAGAGTCTCACTAGCTGGTAGAGTTTGCTGGTCTGTGTATTAAATCGGATTGGTTGATTTGGGGGAGGAGACCAAACATCGAGGTCATCGGTCCGATCGGATTAGGGAAGGATGGAGAAGGAAGTCTGAACCATTCTGGCATTTGCCTGACGCGATTTAGAGATATATTGGAAAAACTAAATCAGGATGGCCGCACGCGGCTTTGAACTGACCTCCCTCCCTAATGCGAGTCCAGCGTGCTAACGACTGCGGCATCTCGCCCAGTGGCTTACAAGTTTAACCATCTCTTCTTCCTACTGTATACGTACAATATGTAAAGCCTGTGTCGGCCTCCAAACTATGCTCATGTTAACTGCGGAAACTCCATGCAAATACGTCTAATATTTTTGGAGATTAACGAGTCAATCGACAAACAAACAGACATTACTGTTTGACAGTTTTATTATTAGTGTAGATATATATTTGATTTTAATTTTATTTTAAAATTTTCATTAAACAGACTGGAGAGCGCAGACTATTCGTGCACTGGCCACAAAGCGTGTCGCCAGTTTCAGGTCCATGTTGGTGACAAAGAGACAGTGCAGAGGTTAAAATAAATTAATTATTTCCACTTCAGATGCAGGTTGTTCGATAAATTACATTTCATTCCATATTCCGCTCGAGTTGATAAAATAATTACCTTAAAAATGGTTATAATTAATCTTTAATTATACGATGTCAAATTAATTTCCCCCGACGGTTTGACACCGTCACCTTGCCTCATCAGCGGACTAAGGGATCTTGAGAGCGGACGAATTTTCGGGGTCCAAATTCAATTAATTCTACATTACCGCAAGATGGCGAATATCGGCAGACGCTAGCTCCAAATTCGGTACATAGCTTCTCGCAGCGAAATGACACAATTTCCGCGGAATTCCAGCCGTAGTAACAGCACCATCTGAGCCGGGGGGCTCTTAACTGTTACGCAGCGGTGCTAAAGGTCACAGCCACGCTAGTTTGGTTCGTTACATGCCCCTCTTCTCGCCGGCAGAAGCATACTGTGCTGAGGGGTCGTCGGTGAACAAGAGGCTGCAAGAAAAGGCAGTTGTCACTGCTAGTGGACTGAATGGAACGTATGTCAACAGCTACGTCGGTCGTCACTTCGGAGCCAGCCGCCATTTTGACATCGGTGATCACGTTTAGTACACCTGTCGTTGAAATCGCGAGATAATAGAGAGTGATTTCTATCAGTAGCTACACTATGTGATCAGAAGTATCCGGACACCCGTGTGAAAATGACTTACAAGTTCGTAGTGCCCTCCATCGATAATGTATGGTTTTGGGTCACCCTTAGCCTTGATGATAGCTTCCACTCTCTCAGATATACGTTCAATCAGGTGCCAGAAGCTTTCTTTGGGGAATGGCAGCTCATTCTTCACGAAGTGTAGCACTTTGGAGAGGTATCGATGTCGGTCGGTGAGGCCTTGCACGACGTCGGCGTTCCAAACCGTCCCCAAGGTGTTCTATAGTATTCAGGTCAGGACCCTGTGCAGCCCAGCCCATCACAGGGATGTTACTAATGTGCAACCAATCCGTGCATTATGAACAGGTCCTCGATCGTGTTCAAAGAAGCAATCGCCATCCCTGAATTGCTCTTCAACAGTGGGAAGCAAGAAGGTGCTTAAAACATCAATGTAGGCCTGTGATGTGATAATGCCACACAAAACAACAATGGGTGCAAGCCCCTTCCATAAAAACACGACCACGCCATAATACCTCTGCCTCCGAATTTTACTGGTGGCACTAAACACGCTGGCGGATGACGTTCACCGGGCATCCACCATACCCCCACCCTGCCATTGGATCGCCACGTTGTGTACCGTGATTCGTCACTCCACACAACGTTTTTCCACTGTTCAATCGTCCGATGTTTACGCTGCTTACACCAAACGAGGCGTCGTTTGGCATTTACCGGTGTGATGTGCGACTTATGAGCAGCCACTCGACCATGAAACCCATGTTTTCTCACCTCCCGCCTAACTTTCATAGTACTTCCAGTGGATCCTGATGCAGTTTGGAATTCCTATGTGATGGCCTGTTTAAATGTCTCTCTATTACACATTACGACCCTGTTCAACTGTGGGCGGTCGCTATCAGTCAACAGACGAGGTCGGGCTGTACGCTTTTGTGCTGTACGTGTCCCTTCACGTTTCCTCTTCACTATCACATCGGAAACAGTAGACCTAGGGATGTTAAGGAGTGTGGAAATCTCGCCTACAGACGTATGACCCAAGTGATACCCAATCACCTGACAACGTTCGAAGTCCTTTAGTTCCGAGGAGCGCCTTATACTGCTCTCTCACGACGTTTAATGACTACTGAGGTCGCTGATATGGAGTACCTGCCGGTACGTGGCAGCACAATGCACTTAATATGGTAAACGTATGTTTTTCGGGGTGTCCGGATACTTTTGATCGCATAGCATATATTGTAACCTCCCCACCGTAATTTTATAGGGAAATAAACATGACAATACTTAGTAGAAATGATAAATTCTTCACAAAATTTAAAGTCCGTTCAGTGACAAGAAAATACAATTAAACCGAAATATCGGTCTTTGGCCCTGTGTAAAACAATCAGAGTTAAAGTCTTACCTCAGAATAAATGGATGTCACATTTCTGCTCTTGTTGTTGCGCACCGCTTGGAGGAACTGCATTGCAAATGATAATATTACTTTTTTTTTGTGATTTTAGTGAAATTTTTCTTCAAAAGAAATGGAGTGAAATGGGAAGTGCAACGAAATCTTTAGTTCAATAAAAATTAATTTTTTTTGAAAAAATGCTTTTGGAATAAAAATTATTATTGGGGACTTGTTGGACAATAGTTACAATAAATAAAATTTTTCATTATCTAATAATTATATTAATTAACAGTATACCTTATTCACCATCTTGACCAGTGTTGCCGACCGCTCTCCATGACGACTATTGGCGTACTGCACTGCACGACTACTACTAGAGTACTGCTCTCAACTAGACAGAGCTACAGACTCGCAACGACTACTGACTGACTCGCAACGACCGACTGACTCGACAGACTGAGAACCGCTCGCAACACTCGCGCGGTCAAGCGCATACTCTCTGGTCACAGATGCTACAATGCCTCGCCATCGCTGCTATGTTACATACGTGTTTCATAACCCTCCACTGGGGGGGCAAAAATTTGGCAGCGATGGTGAGTCATTTGGACTTGCCAAGCGCGGCAAAATTTTTCTTTAATTAACAAAATCCTACAACTTACAGAATATTTAAATGTTGTGCACACGCACTAAGTACAAAATATATCAGACAAAGACAAAATGTGAGTACAAAACATAGTAGCAAATCAGAAAAATGTATATACAAATTTTTTGACAGATAAAGTGCACAGGCACTGAAAAAATTCTTTAGCATATTCAGAACAAATAAACAGACTGGCAAAAAAATATTATGTTGACAAGTGACATGAGTGCACATGCACTGTAGTTCAGAAAATAAAAAAAAATATATACAATATAAAAGACAAGAGTGTACATATACTGTACTTCAGAACAAATCGAAAAATGTCTTTAGCATTTTCGCAATAAATAAACATAATGGCAAGAAAATCATGTCCAAAGTGCACATGCACTGAAAAATGTCTTTAGCATTTTCACAACAAATAAACATAATGGCAAACATCATGTCGACCAGTGACATAAGTGTACTCGCACTGGAGTTCAGGAATCGAAAAAAAATGTATAACCTACGAACAGAAATGATGTTACCAAAAAAATGATTTTCATTATGTGACAAGAATTAGGATAGGAAAGGGAAGGATTGCATCATGGTTGTAGCACTTTAGATTGCACACAGCTGTTCTGAAAGTCCATATCTTTCCACAGAAGTACAACACCAAGTGACACAACTTGAAGTTCTTTTCCCATCAGAATTGATCAGTGTAGCCAAGGTACTGAACTGTCGTAGTAATGTTCCATGTTTTCATTTTGGCAGTACATTAGGTACACCAAACAGTTCGACCATAATAACGTCTTCATCGCTCATGGTGGTGGACAGCATGTCGTGTCAACACCACACTCTTACAAGGCACACCAACGTAGAATTAGTGCAAAACCAAATATAGTGCTCCATGATCACTGGGATAAACAGGACAAATGGACATTGCAGTAATCCAGGGTAGTCAGCTTATGAGGTGAAGGACATCAAGTCACATAATATTGACAATTACAGACTTAATTAGTAGTTTGTGGCATTCATAGCCCAGTTATTGAACATTTCTGTACCAAGTATGTAGTATTACAGAAAAATGTTCATTAATTGTTTTACATAGAATCAGTAGCCTTCTTTTCCTGGTTACAAAGCATTATGAAATAATCGCATTCTTTTTTGTCACAGAGTATAATTAAGAATCATTAACCTTCTCCTAATTACAGTTAATTAATCATTTGTCATTCCGATAATAATCATCATTTGTCGTTAATTAATCATTTGTCTAATTACAGTTAATTAATCATTTGTCTAATTACAGTTAATTAATCATTTGTCTAATTACAGTTAATTAATCATTTGTCTAATTACAGTTAATTAATCATTTGTCTAATTACAGTTAATTAATCATTTGTCATTCTAATATAGTAAGAATCATTAGTCTTCTCCTAATTACAAAGCATTATTAAACAGTACCATAGTTAATTAATTATGTGTCATTCCAATCTATTAAGAATCACTAGCTGGCATCATGGATAATCGTATTACAATAAACAGTGGCGGTCCTTGGCCAGTTACAAAGTATTTTTAGTAAGACAGAATAATGTTCATCAGAAGCCTTAATTGAAAAGGAGAGTCAATTATTGGCCTAGCATTAACATAATACATTGAGTGATACAAATTATTGGCACTCATTGGCCATTAACCAAAACATGAAAACTCAACATGGGAAAAAAAAGGGCTAATTAATGGCATAATTAATAACAATTCTTCAAGTGACATTAATTATTGGCACTCAGTGGCCAGCAAGTATTGAATAGAATCATCATTCAGTATCATTCAGATTATTACGAAGTCATTATTAAAAATCAGTTAATTACAGTCAAATCATTAATAATCACAGGCATTATAAGTAGTATCATTACAATAAACAGTGTTCCTCCTTCAGTAGTATTCAGATCATTACAAAGTCATTATTAAAATCAGTTAATTACAGTCAAATCATTAATAATCACAGGCATTATAAGTAGTATCATTACAATAAACAGTGTTCCTCCTTCAGTAGTATTCAGATCATTACAAAGTCATTATTAAAATCAGTTAATTACAGTCAAATCATTAATAATCACAGGCATTATAAGTAGTATCATTACAATAAACAGTGGCAGTTATTAGCTAGTGACAAAGCATTATTTTGAATATAGTCTCATTAAGAGGTCATTACTCAAGTGACATGCTATTCAGAGTTGATCAGTATTATTCAGAATTATCATAAACTAGTGACCTTATGTGGGACTGGTAATACATTTTTTTTTTTTGGTAGCAATGCATTGCGTTGGGATCGATAATTAATTGCTGAAACATAACACTATTTGCTTTTGACCTATTGCAGCAAATGAGGATAGGTAACGTCATTCGTCATGAGTCAGCTGTAGCAAGATTATGTAACAAGGCAGTACATGTGATCACATTTATAAACGATAGACACAAATGGGTAAAAATATAAAAATGCAAGTACTAGAACAAGTATAATAAGTAACAGGTTTAGTAAGTATCATGAAAAACTTCTCCTGGAAAAAATACAAAATGGATTATTGACCTGAAAGAAGAAACGCACACTATGCTGAAAAGTAGTGAACTTCGAATTAACAGGTAGTGAAATGTGTATAAATTGTGTTCCATAGCTGTCCTTTCTAAAACTTTCTGTCATCCTACTATGCAATGTAACACCTGCTGTCAAAACAAACTGCAACAAATACTTAAATAACTACGTAGCATAAATACATAACTTCGACATTATCCTCATCTGTAAAGAAAAAAACTTCATTATTCATTATCCATATTATCATAACTTCATTATTATCATCACCTGTAAAGAAAAACTTCATTATTCATAATACCATATCCTTCATCATTATTCATCAGTATTCATTATCATCTGCAACAAATCACTTCATTACTCATTATACAATTATTCCTTATCTCTAGCATATTTCATCACTAAAACTAAGATGTGTAGTTCAGTCTGACAGTCTGCATCAATCACCTTGTATTCTGAAAGAAAAAATTAGTTAAGACTGCTATTCTGTGATGAGTATAGTATATTCGTGTTAATGTTTGTTAATCCTGATCCATTTACTCTTCCTCATAAAGTTATCGCATCTCCTTTCGTTTATTCCGTAGGTGAAATTCCCATTTCTGTTGAATTTATTTCTTACATACATCATTTCTTTCTGAAATTCATGAACAAAGATTAATGTCCTGCATTTAAATCATATACCCACTAAATAATGACTGGTTTATGGTAACATACTTAAGCATACAGCATAACATGACAGAAAACATAATATGTCAAAGACATTGACAGTGTTCAGATGCGAAAATGTACACAGAATAATACAATGCAGCAGCAAAAAATGTAAAACAGTCACGATGTTGAGATATCATAGTGCAAAAAAAAAAATGTCAAAGTCGACTGGTGTGTGTTATATCTCAACTATTTCACAATACATACAAACAAAACTGGAGTACAATCATATTCACAAAAAGTGGAAAATGTGCACGGTCTGATGTGTAACGACAAGAAAAGCGACCTGCTAACCTTACCTTGCCGGGCACTTGCCAAGAAAAAAAAATACGATAATCATCAGTAATTAGTCACGTGAAATAATTGCGTTAGTAAATGGCATCATAGTGTGTTGAATCATACAGTGGTTTCACTCAATAAACGGTTTAATGTATGAGATATGGTGATTGCCTTTCGATTTTCTAGTTCTCAAAGTTTCGACGTGTACAACATTGGCGTGAGGAATGCTGCGAATCCGATACGGACCTGCGTATAGAAGTTCAAATTTACTGCACTTACCTTTTAATTTACTGGATAAATAGTGTGTACGTATCAATATCTTCTGTCCAACGTGAAAGTCGCGGCGTGTACAAACCTGTTTTTGCTGTCTTCTCCGGCGCTCTGCGGCACGTTTGATGTTGTTCAGCGCAATGTTAATTATTTCGTGGTGTCGTAATCGACGAGATGTAGGAAATGTTATTAATTCTTTAATTTTGTTAGGTGGTTCAGCATTTTTCAGTATCACAGACGGAGATAGCATAGTGGATTCATTTGGTATGGAATTAATTACATCTTGGAATGAGAGTATGTATGTATCCCAATCAATATGTCTTTTGTGGCAGTATATTCGGCACAGCTTACCAATTTCTTTCATTAATCTTTCACAGGGGTTCGAAGAAGCGTGGTACTTGGATATATAGATCGGAGAAATGTTTCTGGCTCGTAACATACGTGTCCATACGCCACATCGAAATTGTGATCCATTATCAGAAATTACTTTCATTACATGCCCTACATGAGATAGAAAATGTTTTACAAATGCTTTCGAAACAGTTTTAGCAGTAGCTTTGCGTAACGGAGTGAAAGTAACAAATTTTGAAGTGAGCTCAACAGCGACAAAATTGTAGCAAAAACCTCTGTTAGTTCTCGGAATCGGACCAAAAATATCTACTGCGGCCATATGTCTTAATTTAACAGGTATAATGGGATATAAAGGAGGAATATGTGAAGTGGTGTCTGATTTAGCTTTCTGGCAAATTTTACAAGACGCTAAAACTCGTCGTATACGTTTTTCCATGTTAGTAAAATAACAGTTCTGTCTCAGTATAAGAAAACATTTTCGTGCTCCGTAATGTGCGTAACTTAAATGAGTGTACCAAATTAATTTGTTAACCAGTTCGTCAGGAATGCATAATAACCAATTGTTGCTATCAGGATGAGAGCGGCGAAACAGAATGTCATTGCGCACAGTGTAATGGTTCCTAATCGTAACATTATTCTTATCTAGCCAAAGGTGTTTAATTTCTTTCCAGACATTGTCTTTGTTTTGTTCTTTTGCTATGTCCTGTAATGACGATGAAATAAAGTTTTCAAATGCAACTTGCTGAATGTACATGACACTGAAATTTGTTTTGCAGAAGTTGGTTGCTACGTCTTGCTGATTGTTGCCGAGAGAACGCGATAGTGCGTCTGCTATAACATTTTGTGTGCCGGGAATATGAACAATCGTAAAATTAAATTCTTGTAAATATAGTTTCCATCTACTTAATCTGTCGTGAGTAAATTTAGCTGAAAGCAAAAATTGTATAGCTCTATGGTCTGTGTAAACGGTGGTATGTCTGCCATAAAGAAAGTGCCGAAATCTCGTAAAAGCCCATACAACGCATAATGTTTCAAGTTCTGTGACGGAATAATTTCGTTCAGCAGGTGACAAAATGCGACTTGCAAATGCGATGTTTTTAATTATAGTAGAACTATCTTCTTCAATTTCCTGGAAAATGTGTACGCCTAAAGCGGTGTTGGAACTGTCAGTGGCAATGGAAAAATTTCTAGTAAGATCTGGGTGCGATAATAGTGGTGCATTCAACAAAGCATGTTTCAGGTTCATGAATTCAGAGTGTGCTTGCTTATCCCAAGACCAAATACTGTTTTTACCTGTTAATTGGCATAGTCTAGGCGTGTCTAAAGCAGAATGATGAATAAATTTGCGAAAAAAGTTAATTAAGCCCAAAAAACTGCGTAATTGCTTTTTTTGTTGTAGGAACAGTAATGTCACGTAGAGCTTGAAGTTTTTCCGGATCAGGTGCAATGCCTTCTGCTGAAATTACGTGTCCAAGAAATTTTATAAAAGTTTTGCCAAAGTGCGATTTACTAAGATTAACTGTAAGTCCTTGTGCATGAAAAGTTTGCAACAGTTGTTCAAGAATCAGATTGTGTTCAGACCAGTTAGCTTCTGCGATAAGAATGTCGTCTACATACGTCGTAATTCTGTCTTTAAGTTCTGTCGGAAGTATAGTGTTCAAACCGCGAATAAAAGCTGCAGAAGAAATAGTTAAGCCGAACGGTAGTTTGCTAAATTGATAACAGTCGCCGAAACAGAGAAAAGCTGTATATTTTCTGCAGTTCGGATGAAGTTGAATTTGCCAAAATCCCGATTTCAAATCTAGTGTAGAATAAATAGCTGTACCGTGAAATTTCTGTAAAAGTTCCTCTAGTGTCTGTGGTCGATCTGTTTCATTAATAATAATGTCATTAATGTGACGTGAATCAAGTACAAGGCGAAGTGAGCCATCTTTTTTCTTAACAATATGTAGTGGGTTTATGTACGGACTAACTGCTGGTTCTATAATTCCTTGGTCGAGCATATCCTGCAATTCTTTTTTAACTTGTTCTCTATGAATATACGGAATAGGATAATGCTTAGCTTTAAATGTATCGTGCTGCTTGACTTGAAATTCATACATAAATCCGGACATGGTACCAGGAATGTTGTCAAAAACTGGAGCTTGCTGTAAAAGAATTTTGTGTAATTGCGTTCGTTCGTCGTCTGTAGTTGCACTGCTCTCTTTAACCTTATCAGAAATCAACTGCATAACGTCGTAGTCAGCTTCGTCTGGAGTATTATAGTTATGTACGTACGTATCCGTTAACAATGTGGGATTACAGTCTATGTCACGTGTTGCGGAAACGACCTCTGTGCGGTTGATTGTTTGTTCTTCCGCAGATAATGAGTGCTGAAATTCTAAAGCAAGTTGTACATTTTCATCCTTTAACATTAAATAAGAATTCTGAAAATCAATAACTGCGTCGTGTTGTACCAGAAAATTCGTACCTAAAATAACGTCTGTTGTCAATAAAGGCACAATCCAAAAATTAGAGTGAAAAGTATGACCTCCAATACAAAATGATAAATGCGTCTGTAATTTAACGTCTACACCTTTACTCGATACTGCTCCTTTCACTTTTGTTTTGCCTAAAGGTAACGTCGGATAAGTATTCTCTTTGTTGCACTCGTTGAAAGTCTCCTCATTAATTACTGATATAGGTGATCCGGAATCGATTACTGCTGAAAATTTCGATGAACCAATTTTAATTTCGATAACAGGATGTGAAATGGTTTTCTGAATAACTGGTCTTTCCTGTAAAAGAGTGTCTCTGATGTCGTCAAAAGTAATTACATTTTCGTGAACAACATTTTGCGTGTCTAAGGTAGTGCTTGTGTTATTAGAAGATGCGTCCTGTGCAGTATTTAGTCAGATTCTATCTGACGTGTTATTATTATTAGGAGGATTCTGTGGCATTTCGACTATTTGAACTGTCCTATTACTTCTTCCAGGCGTGTTACGCTCTGGATGGTACCTACTGTCGGGTTCATTCATGAGAATATGTTCTTGCGTATGATTTTGCTGTTGGTATGACCGACTGTTGTTAGATGTTCGCTGAAAATTGTCCTCATTATTTTTACGTCTGTCGTAATAGTCATTCCTATACGGTGCATTACGATAGGAATTGAAATACTGTCTTCTTTGTACGTAGTTGTTTCCTTGCTGACGTACGTTACTATTTGTTGGACCAGGGGCTATACGTCCACGCGGCGAAACATTAAAGCCTGGTTGACCTTGTGTATTCCATTGTTGGTTAGGTATGTTAACCGGCTGGTTTTGATGTTGTTGTTGTGAAACACCTCTATTGTTACTAAAGTGTTGTTCCTGTTGCTGAAAATTTTGACGGTATTGATAATTAGAATTTTGCCTGTTATTAAAGTTTTGGTAGTTGTCGTTCCTAAAACGTCTGTTATCTTTCCGATTGGAATTACGTCCCTGATCATAATTGCAGTACTGTTGTTGACCTTGGTTGTTACTCAAAAAGTTTTTGTTTACAAAAGAATAATCAGATTGCTGTACTTCCAAGAGCTGTAAAAGATCTCTGAATGCTGAAATGTTTTCTTTTTGCTGGCCCGTTAGAAGTGACACTCGTAATGACCGTGGTAATTTAGAGATGCATAGTTGTATAAGTGCGGATTCACTGTACGGTTCGCTTAGGTACTGGTTTTGTTGCACCATGTGCTCAAAAAATTGCGTAACACTGGGAAAATTTGTGTTCTCATAATTTGGTAAGCTAATTAATTGGTCTTTAATTCCGCGCTGTGTCGTCTTCGACCAGTACGCTGACAGAAAAGCATTCTGAAATTCCTCTACTGAATAGCATTGCCTCGCGATCGGTCTCATACGAGTTGCCGGTTCGCCTTCCAAAAAACTGCAAATAAATTCAAGTTTATGTGTTACAGGCCAAGTCGGTGGAAGAGCAAAACTAAACTGTTGAATCCAATCCAGTGGGTGAATCTGCGTTCTATCGTTTTTAAATATTTTGAACTTTCTTACTGACAGAAAATGTTTGTAATCGAAATTATCATCTCTGTGTGATGCAACAGGTTCAGGATCGTAAGAGTATCTATTGAACTGTGGTTGTTCGGAATCTAAGTCCCGTACTCTCTGCAGATTACCCAAATTATACGCGCTGCGTGAGTCTGACACATGTTCATAAAGTGGCGTCTGTTGTGGTATGTTATTAACTGAAATGTTTTTCATCTCTGTTACTTCTTGTTGTAAATTTGATAACTTCCTACGTAACGTGTTGTTAGATGAATCGATCTCATTAATTGTCTGCTGTAAATTTTGAAATTCAGGTGTTTGGATAAATGAAACCGGTGCAGTATCGTCTGATTTATTGTCATTAGTATTTTCGATAGCATCAATACGACTGGCCAGTTCATCACATTTTTCAGTCAGTATTTTAACCTGATCATCGGTTTTAGAATCAGACGCATTAATCTGTTTTTGCAACTTGCGCGTAGTTTCGCTCAGTTTTTTAACATCAGCTTTGATAACATCACAATTCTGTGTTAGATCTAATTGTTCGAATCTATCTGTCACTGTTTGAATATTTACTGTGTGTGTATCTGTTTTTGATTTAAGGTCAGAAATTTCATCCCGTAATTCCGCGTTCAATTGTTCTATGGTATTAATTTTGTCGGACACTGTAGTAATATTATTGTCTACATACGTCTTCGCTTTCGCGAATATTTTACGTTTGTCCTCTTGTCTTTGTGCAGTGATTGTTTCCATGACTTGTCGTTTTACTTTGTTTTGATCCTGAATAAATCTGCGGAATCGCGTATCACTGTTCTGTATGTGCTGATTAAAGCGCTCGTTAATCTGAGTGTTCTGCTGTTCGAATTTCGCGTCTATCTTTGCGTCCATTGTGCGCGAAAGTTCTACCGTCATTGCTTTAAACTCGTCCCTTAATTGTGTAGCTTTTTCAGAGCATTGTTTAGCGACTCCGCTAATTTCGTCTCTGAGTGTTTCTGTTGCGGCTGTCTGCATTTCCCTTAATTCTTGCGCAACAGACTTAATTTCTTCGCTATTTTTTTGAGAACAAGCCTCAATTTCCACGCGCAACTGTTCCTTAGTGTCATGACATTGCGCGGCAACCGCTCTAATTTGTTCACTAAGCTGTCTAGAATTGTCGTCTAATTTTTCATTTAAGTGTTGTTTGAGATTTTCATTATCTTGTTTGTTCTGTTCCCTAAGTTGTTTAAAATCTTCACTCTGTTGTCTGACCTGTTCACTAAGTTTGTCTTGTTTTTTGTCATTATTTTCTAGTCTTTTACTATTTTGTAGCAATATTGCCATAATTTGACCCAATGTAACATTATCTGCTTCATTCTCTGTACTATTTGACGGCGTATTTGCAATTGTCGCGTTTTGTGTGACCATTTGGTCATTCTGTAATTTACAAAAAGATCTGTCACTCGAACGTACATTGTCAGTCACTATTTCGGAATTAAATGAATCCGTCGTATTTTCGGTACACTGTCCATTCTTATTAGAAACATTTGTCTGTACGTTATTTGAATTTTCCAAATCGGGTGTGTTAAGCTCGGCAGCGCTCATTACAATAGAGCGTTCTGCGTCATCAATTTTCGTCCAATTAACAGACGAGACAATTGAGTTCGTTTGTTCATTATCAGGGTAAAAGTCATCATTAGTGTTTGGAATACACTGATTGTTAGTGAACGCAGGATTGTCATCATTACGCTGCGTATCACAATTACTATCGGTCACGTTGTTTAAGTCGGTAATTTCATTCATAATACTTCGCGATACACTATTCACAGTCTTTCGCGGCATTTTTACAATAGTCACAATTTTTCACAAAACAAATAATCACAAATGCAAAAGCAACACACAAATACAACAGAGCAAACGAATTGTCGTTGATCTGTGGAAAGAGAGTCACAAAATTGGTAAAAGCGTAGCGCCAAATCCTAATTATAGTTAAGCAAACAAGAGCAGATATCTGACTGTTGTTCAAAAGACTCTCAACGAAATTCGATCCTGGACTGGGTGTCGCCAAGTGTAACCTCCCCACCGTAATTTTATAGGGAAATAAACATGACAATACTTAGTAGAAATGATAAATTCTTCACAAAATTTAAAGTCCGTTCAGTGACAAGAAAATACAATTAAACCGAAATATCGGTCTTTGGCCCTGTGTAAAACAATCAGAGTTAAAGTCTTACCTCAGAATAAATGGATGTCACATTTCTGCTCTTGTTGTTGCGCACCGCTTGGAGGAACTGCATTGCAAATGATAATATTACTTTTTTTTTGTGATTTTAGTGAAATTTTTCTTCAAAAGAAATGGAGTGAAATGGGAAGTGCAACGAAATCTTTAGTTCAATAAAAATTAATTTTTTTTGAAAAAATGCTTTTGGAATAAAAATTATTATTGGGGACTTGTTGGACAATAGTTACAATAAATAAAATTTTTCATTATCTAATAATTATATTAATTAACAGTATACCTTATTCACCATCTTGACCAGTGTTGCCGACCGCTCTCCATGACGACTATTGGCGTACTGCACTGCACGACTACTACTAGAGTACTGCTCTCAACTAGACAGAGCTACAGACTCGCAACGACTACTGACTGACTCGCAACGACCGACTGACTCGACAGACTGAGAACCGCTCGCAACACTCGCGCGGTCAAGCGCATACTCTCTGGTCACAGATGCTACAATGCCTCGCCATCGCTGCTATGTTACATACGTGTTTCAATATTCAGTCCCGTTCGCGGCTGCACTGTTTATCATTCAGCACACCTTAGACTGGGCACAGTTTACCATTATTGCTGAATAACTTAATGAAGTGACCTGCCCGGGCTTCTGTTACCTGTCTTGCCGTTAATCAGCTTCCTTCGTGCTTTCCTTCCCCGCACTCTAGCAGACGACCACTCCAATTCAAGGTTTTACTATTTGATTGAATGTTTTCCGCGTAGTATTCATGACCTGGAGCAAGAAGAGACAGGAGTTGCTTTTTTTTTAATGTACGCCGGCCGGGGCGGCCTGAGCGGTTCTAGGCGCTAGTCTGGAAACGTGCGACCGATAGGGTCGCAGGTTCGAATCCTGCCTCGGGTATGGATATGTGTGATGTCCTTAGGTTGGTTAGGTTTAAGTAGTTCTAAGTTCTAGGGGACTGATGACATTAGAAGTAAAGTTCCATAGGACTCAGAGTCATTTGAACCTTTTTCTTTTTTTAAATGTACCGTCTGTCATACTTATGAATGAGGCTACCTACCCTTTATTTTGTGTGCTGTTGGAATTACAAAATACTATGTTTTTCTCTGGTCTGTAGCTTCCCCTGTTGTCCAGTTAATTATTTCAATAAATGCTCAACTTCACCCCTGCAAGAAGGAAAGAAGTTCGCAGCCAGCAACGGTCCGGACAGCAGCCAACAGGTAGGTGCATGACAGATCTCACTGCTTGCAGCTAATGGAGATTGCTAAACTAAACAACTTGATTAACTCGCAGTACTAAACATGTCATCGTCTCCAGCAGACCACTTACGGCTACGAGATTTTCAATAGCATAAGCAGAGACGTTCTATCTCTGATAATTTCTTATCATTCAAGACTCAACGAAGTTCTTTTAATTTACGGAGTCAGATGGAATACCCTCTATATGGTCCACCCCCCCCCCCCCCCTCCCCGCTTGCTAACTAGAACAGGTGGAAATCTCTGCGACAAAAGGGACAGTCTCATCGTCCCAACCCTTGTGCTTGTCTGAATTCTGCAGGCAAGCCAGCCACCAGAGAAGCGCGATAGAATCTCAAGGACGTCGACTGTCGACGGCGCTAACTTCGTTTCGACTCAATAACGGCGGCGGATGGCCTGGGCGGAATGGTGGCAGCTGCCGCCGGAATGAGGAAGGGGGAAGGGGGAAGGGGGAAGGCCTGGGGTGGAGGAGGGGGGGGGGGGGAGCAGGGGCTGGGCGCCAGAATTGCCCAGACGGACGGCGCGTAATAGGGGACTGCCGGCTGGCCACGCTGCGGCTGCCGGATTACGGGGAGGGTCCGCCGCCTGTGCAGCCGACCAAATTCACTTCCAGGAGTCACTGACGAGGCGTCGAGCTGCCTCGTCAGGCGAGCGAAACAGGTTAGGAGCTCGCTAAGTGGGCGCGGCACGCGGTTCCCGACACAATGGAGTCCTATTCAAGGGGATGACAGCCGTGCGCAAAGTGAACACGTATACTCTTACGAGATACAGTGATATTACATATAATACGGCTCAGTGGCACAATAGTGCCAGTTGTGTAATGACTGGCGACGAAATTGCTCTCAGTGAACATTTCACTGTTGGTAACAGGTTCTCCCTGTTGCGCTAAACTTATCTACTCCGCGCTTACGCTTCCTCAGCTGACAATATACAGAAGGTAACACTACCATTAACAGAAAAGGTTCTCGAAGTGAAAGGGTTTAAAGTGTTAACATTCCCTGCGAAGATATCAGGATCAGGGAGAAACGTCCGGCAACATGACAGTTTCAAATACACTCTAATAAAAAATACATAAAATTCATTAAAAAACGACTCACCAAGATGAAATTATACCAAAGGGATGGAAGTAGGTAGACGTGTTGTACATCTACAGACAGTCAAAGAAATGATAATAATTGTAGAAATATTGGATGATTTATTCAAAGAAAGAGCCTCACAAATTGAGCAAGCCAGTTACGTGTTGTACCACGTATGACCCTTATACAAGCAGTTATTCGGCTTGGCATCGATCTATAGAGTAGATGACCTTACTCCTGAGGGATATCGTGCCAAATTCTGTCCTATTGGCGCGTTAGATTGTCAAAGTCCCGAGGTAGCTGGTGGGCCCTGCCCGCCCACAGTCTCGGTATTAAATTAAAAATGTACGTATTTATGTTTTTCCCTCGGCATAAATTACTGTGGGGGTATGAACAACCTCTCTTTCAAGGCGGTGTGTGTGTGTGTGTGTGTGTGTGTGTGTGTGTGTGTGTGTGTGTGTGTGTGTCTGTATATGTGTGCGCGTGTGTGTCGGTGTGAGTGGGGGAGGGGGGGATGGAAAGGAAGCCTAACCCACAGTTCGCAAATACCCAGGCTACATTCATCCAGTATTTGAGAATGAGACCACTTGGTGACCTGCAACACACTTTGCACATAATTTGAAACCTTTACGAAACTTTTCCCGCAGACATCCTCCACAAAATGTTGAAAGACCAAAATAATTGTCGGTTACTCCATTTCCTCTGTTTTAAGCAATAAAATTACCCCTCACGCATGACCTTGTACTCGGTTACGTCCCGACCACCAACCCGATTCGTAACACATTTAGCAGACAGTATCAACATACAACACTGTTCTTGTCTGCAAAATTATTGTACGACACAAAGTTTCAGAGAAACGGGGTCAAAAAACTAGGTTTTCTTAAAACGAAGCGCTAATTATCCAGACTATACTGTTAAAGAGAGCACTCATATCCAAGAAACAAAAGTTCCTCTTTTCTCTACGCTTTTTACACTTACTTGCTTATCGTCAAGTATTTAACACATTAACTAATTTGTGAAGTGTATTACTTACATCTGTTTTTGATCAGGGAGTTCGACTTTTTGGACAATCAGGGATTTACTGGTTTCTTACTGTATGGAAAGTGACTCTGGTGGGTTAAGAACGACCTCTATCCTACTGGTGTGGGAATGAAAAGGTGGTGACATTGAAACATAACTCGTCGTCACCTGGAGCAGTTTCAACAAAATTTATTACTTACATGGCTTATTATTTGTATAAAAATACTATGCGCGTGAGATCGTCCGCAGCAACCAGGAGTTCGGTTGTGGATCAGAAGGGGTCACGTGAAAATATTCGAAAACAACCTGCAGGTATTTACTTCTTCAATTAAATTGACTTTGAGCGCTTTTGAAAGTATAAAGTTCAATCTGTCTCTCGTTGTTGCTGTTGATGGTGTCAACCAGGTCGCGAGAAAGAACACTGCAGCGAGCAAATTATTGTGTCATTGAGTTTCTGGGCCTAATATCCAGAAACAGAGCTGAATATCACACAGAAGTTTGACTTCCTCTGGAGTGGCATGGTGTAAAACAGCGGAAAATCAGACGTAAATCCCGCGTCCGTCCATCCTGATTTAGGTTTTCCGTGAGTTCCCTAAATCACTCCAGGCAAATGCCGGAATGGTTCCTCTGAAAGGGCACGGCCGACTTCCTTCCCCATCCTTCCCTAATCCGATGAGACCAATGACCACGCTGTCTGGTCTCCCTCCCAGACCAACCAACCAACCATCAGACTTACATGTGCAGCATGTATCTCATACGCGCATGTTCAACATCTCTTCCTAAGCCCCCGGATTTGTTTCTACCAACTTGGTACACACATTACTTAATATCTGTAAAGAAATACTGTGGGGTGAAGAGGGGGAGGGGGGGTATGAAAACCACGAACTGGGGCGGGAGTGGCAGTGATGGATCTCGTGATGGACAGAGAAGCGGGAGTGTAGTAGGGGGATGGAGAGATGGAGGGCGGGGGTGTGAGTTGGCCAGACCGAGGGGGGTGGAAGCGATAGAGATAAGAGATGAGAAAAATAGGTAGACAGAGGGGGTGCATATTATGAATTTTGTCTCCCTCTGTAATTTTGTATCTATTAAAGGTTTCAGCACCAAGTGTATTATGTCAGGATTCATGACAAATGGTATGGTAATTTATTTGTATAGTGATCATTTTAAAGTTATATATGATTTATAAAAGGAGAAATATCACTGATATATATAAGAAAAGTTTATCATGCAGCACGAGAAATTCCGAGGGATATCGACTGATCGCCGTGTCATCCTAGCCTTGCGGCGTTATGCTGATGCGGTTTGCCGAGTATCCAGATCGTGTAGCCGCTACTACTTAGTAAATCAGCTCCTTAACTGAAATCACGGGGCTGTTTGAATCCCGAACCAATCCTCTCAGTAAAAAAGAATCCATCGCACATCCGGGAATCGATACCGTGTCCTTCATGTAGCAGTCACCTACGCTGACCTCTAAGCTATAGAAGCGAACGAGCAGTCATATGTACTGATATATAAACACATGAGTACTTATTTAACGAAGAGACTATTCCGGCGTCTGGCCATAGTGCTTAAGAAAAACTACAGAAATCAAAATCAGTACGGCCGAAAAGAGTATTAGTCTCAATTTTCCCGAATCGGAGGCCACTGTCTTAACAAATGCATAACCTCATTTGGTTTGTACTTCGTGTACAATGATTTTTTGTAGATGCATACTTGCAACAATTTACTTTCATAGCAGGGGAAATAGTTACACACTGTTCATTTCCGTTCTCAAATTAAATGATTTCAACACCACTACCGTGGTGCCTCGTTTATGTTACGTCTTTATATCATGAGCCAGTTTCCTCTCGCGGTGAGTTAGATACTGTGGTTGTCAATTTTGTTTTCTTTGCTCATATGATACCTGTAGTAAAAAGCAATATATTGCGACGTACTATCTAATTTTTCTGTCGATGTGGGAAACAGACTGTTAGAGGGAACTCATTTGAGATTGTAGAGATACCTATTTCTTTTTACAACCCATTTCATTACAGTGAGAACTAGCGTTTTTGCTTAAACTGAGGGTCATCCGTCAAATTCTTTCGCCATGGAATTTTTTCCTCATTCATACTCTTATTCTGCGTTTGTATTCTACAAGGTATCGCACAGTGTGATACAAAGGCTACATACTGAGACAGAATAATATTCCTTAGTTCTTTCTACGGATGGTGCGCTGAAATAAAGCTCTTTGATATCTTTTTTAATTGTATGACTCTATTGTCCGTAGTTCCATTGTGATTACTGAAGAAATTTTAAATTTGTCTAAGCTAGTACAAAACTGTTTCTGTCTCCATATGTTTCAGTGGTCCGTAATGAAAGATAATTACAATTTCTCTTGCTTTCTAAATCTAAAAACATTTAGTTTCAAAAGGTTGTCATTTTAATGACAATATTTTATGTCTGCTTTTCGGTCACATCAAGAAACGCCATCCGTTTGCACGTTTTTGAGATATTCTTCGTCTGGTACTGCTAAAATTAATGAAGGCTATACTTCGACTTCCTGTCAAAAGTGATGTCATTACAAACGGCGCACAAACGTCGATTAGAAAGGGAAGGAGAAGGAAATCGGGCATGCTATTCTCAAGGAAAACAACCCAGCATTTGCCTTAAGCGATTTAGGGCAATCATGGAAAGTCAAAATCAGGATTGCCGAACTGGAATTTGAATCATCGTCCCCAGTTTGGCACTGCTGTTTTCTCACTGTTCTCATATTCCTTTGCCGAACAACGCACTTTTTGATGTGAAAAATAACACAATGTAGCACCACTACTATTTATTTACATCTTTTTTGCTAAACGTGTGTGTGTTTTGGGAGAGAAGTGTTGCAAATTCTACCGCTAGCTTGTTTCTTTGATCTAAAAATGTTCTCTTCCTCTGCTACTCTTCATACGGACGTCATGCCTTTTAATTATGTTACTATGTGTGTAAATAATGTGAAAGTGAAGTGAAGGAGCATTTATAGTGCTGAAATACCAAATGGAGAGTAGATGGGGGTGGGGGGGGGGGTTTGGGGGAAAGGACAGGATGGACAGAGTGACAAATATGAATGAACAGTGATTGCAAAGTAGGGAAGGGAGAGTTAGTTGGTAATGAGATGGAGGAAGAGTATGAAGAGGGCGGGGTGAAATAAAAGGACAGAGACACACACACACACACACACACACACACACACACACACACACAGAGAGAGAGAGAGAGAGAGAGAGAGGCAGAGACAGAGAGTGAGCGATGGAAAAGGATACTTTCTTCTGTATTCTGTGATTTTTTTCATATAATTTATGTAGTTTCTGATGTATAAAAATCATCTGGTTATGAAGTACCTGTTCATTGTATGTTAGTGTTTTGTTTATGTGGATGTTTTTAATGAGGTTTGCGACAATAGTAGCTTTTCCTATTGTGCTTGGTCCATGGTATTCCTGTTCAAGGTGGTCTGAAAATGTTGAGAACTTTGTGCTGAATTCCCATGCCCTTTTGCGACATTCTTATGTTGTGTCAAATGTCTTGACATGTGTGATAATATGCATAATAGGTGAACCTAAGAACATAGATACAACCGTTATAAAAAACAATTCTGTAAACTACAACATTAAGCCTAAAATAGAAGAACAACGAGAAAATACACTCAGTGTTCTAGATATATACATAAGGAAAGATAATAACAAACATACCTTTGCTATACACAGAAAACCGATAACAGCAAACGCAAAAATAAATGCTACCCGAAACCTCCCACAGAACCACAAAAAACGCGCTGCAATCAAATACATGCTAAACATACTCATTAAGATTACTTTAAGCAGTTCTGATAATCAAAACGACATAACTACTGTAAAATAGAAAACATTAAAAGTTTGATACAATGAAACATCAGTAGATACACTTAACAGAAAAGTCAGCTCACAAACGACGAAAGAAACAAATCAGACCTCAGCAATACGTACTACCAGACAAATAGCAAGAAAACATACCACAATAAACTCACAGACAAAACAAGTAATACATTCGAAAAACATAGTATCAAGATTGCTTACAAACGATTAATGCTTCATAGCAACATATCTGGTATCTGCAAGTTTAGTAGCAGGATCTGCGAAAAAATCTGCATTGGAATGATGTTTGACACAAGATATAACAAGCACATTAGGGCATGAAGATAAAAGTGCGCCGGCCGTGGTTGCCATGTGGTTCTAGGCGCTGTAGTCCGGAACCGCACGACTGCTACGGTCACAGGTTCGAATTCTGCCTCGGGCATGGATGTGTGTGATGTACTTAGGTTAGTTAGGTTTAAGTAGTTCTAAGTTCTAGGGGACTGATGACCTCAGATATTAAGTCCCATAGTGCTCAGAGCCATTTGAACCATTTTGATAACAGTGCAAGCCACTCAACATTTTCGGACTACCTTAAACAGGAATACGGTATGCCAAGAACAACAGAAAAAGATATGAACATTACAAAAATCAATAAGACAAGACACTTCCCCACACTTCAAGAAAACTTCCAAACACAAAAAGCAACAAACACAAAAATGAATAGTCACTTATACTGGAAACCATACAGTACACAAAATAATGGAAGTAATCATATAGTGAGAAAGGAAACTTATTTTTCCATTATCGAGTCTCTTTATTTCAACCTCATTCTCCCCTTTATTTCACCTCTTTCCTCCTCGTCCGTATCTTCTATATGATTACCAAGTCACTTCTCATTCCCATATTTTGCAACCACTGTCCACTCATCTTTGAATCGTTCTCGCCCACTGTTCCTTACCCACTCATCATTTAAATCTTCAGCTCCGTCACTGTACCGTCATTTCACATACACATTAAATAGATCCGTAGTAACAAAGTTAAACTACACAATACACTTATGAGGAGTTACAAAGGAAGACAACATATTTAGATCTAAGGAAAAACTAACGTTCAAGTTTGCAATACTATTCTTCCAAAACACACGGAGACAGGTATAAACAGAAATATGGTAGTGTTTCATATTTTAAAAGCGTGTATAGATGTAGAAATAAATGTGGAAGTCGGCGAAAATCAGCAGTGCCAAACGAGGAAGTACCTCAAAAATTCGCAATCCCAAGGCGGTTCCTGATCTGAGTGAATGTAGAATCAACATCTTTTGTAGCGAAAGCTGTGCCAACTAGGAAGCAAGCATAACTGTATATATCCTTCATTGATGACATTTTAATCCAATACAACAAAAGAAAGTTTGATGACAAAAATATCCACTTCAGTTTATTTATCGGTGTCTCTTTGTATATGTCCGATTTTTTCTAATTCTAGTCTGTGCTCTTAAGGGAGATTTATATATTGGAGAGATTAATATGTCCCTTTGACGTGTAAGATACGTAAGACCGAGCCTTTCTTGTAGTGTCTTCGTAGCAGTTTATTCACTGTTTCTGGAATCTAACGCTATTTCTGTAAAATGAAAATTGCAGTGCAAAATTTTCACAGCAATATCGTAAATATTCATTAACGGGTGAAGACAGACTTCGCCGTGCAGTTATGCCTTCAATCTGCGAGTGTGAAAAAGTAAATCTGCTGCTATTTGCTCATCTCATATTTAGGTATCTTTGCACCGTGTTCTGCACAATTATGTACTTAGCTATAAACCTTTGGCAATCCACATGGAAAAGACGAAACATTCCGTTTATAGATAAATACAACACATACTTATACCTACGGCACATCGTCAGAGGGCACAAAGAGCAAAATATATTACCAAAGGCAGTGAAGCTTTTATCTTGCATTACCCTATAACAGTGACAGAGCTTTTGACGAGTAGCTATAAAAAAAGAGAACGAATTTCATTTCAGACAAAGCTGTGTCACAGTATTGTAGAAAATGCGCGTGGAATTTTAAGTGTACCATTATAGCATGTGGCGAATGCGGAGCTCTGTAACTGAGTTCAGGCCTCATAATTCTGAAGCAAAAAAAGTCACACGAAAAAAGAAGACATATCACAAAGTGAACGAAAGTAGCGTGAGTCGCTCGCAGTGTTTTAGACAAAATCATCAAATCGGTGTATAAAAAGCTCTAAGTTCAGCAAAGCTCGATGCTTCTTGATCTCTGCTTCGCACTGCGCGCCCCTGATCATTCATCTGATAGGTATACATGTTATGCTTCGTTGTACCTTTGAACGTGTTTCAGCAAAGAGATGACTCAATAAAGACCAGTTAGCACTCGCATGTAGTGAACTAGCAAAATGAACAATGTGAAGCTCCTAGGCAGCCAGTGCATGCAACTAAACTGTGCTCCGCGGCTCCGCGTAGCGATCGATACTCTACCAACTAGCTGTGAATGATCCACGACATGCAGTGTTATCGATTTTAGTCGTTTAGCCTCAACTGGGAACCCTCACTCAATTATTACTGAACTTTGGCGAGGCTGTGAACTCAAGTTCGTGCGCTCGAGCGACCAACGATATACTTGTCAAATAGTTCAGCAAAGAAGAAACCCATTGGTTGTCAAAAGAGTTACATTATAAAGATGTGGGAGATGATTGAAGCTTTTAATCAAATAAATAAGTCAATGATTGCATTGTGTAGATCCATAAATCTTTGTATTGCGTTGTAAAATTAAACACTACCATTTTGTCCCCGTAACTCCTTCTTATATATTTCGTCCCTTTCCTTATTCTCCTCCCCACTCTACGTACCAGTTGCATTGTTATTATCCAACTGCCTGAAACCTTAGGTTTGTAATTATAAAGTCGATTACTGAGCGTAAGTATCTCATTGTCTGGGTATGACTATTTGTGGAACAATATCGTAAATCATGCCCAACTGGTCACATGTCCCTATTAATCATGCTGTACTATCACTCACCCTGTCTTACGCATTGTACTCATTTAGTTAGTTTGACTGCTACCAACACTACAACTGACATTCTCGGTGAGTATTTGCCGCTCATTGCCAAATGGAGATTTCGGTATAATTTAAAAAACTAAAAATAAAAAGAAACATCGCGTGTCGCATGAGCCGAATCGTCTTTGGTGCATATACTATACTAAAGCTACCAAAACTTCGTAGTTCAAGATCAGACTCGAAGCAATGGATGCTACGATTGCAGTAGGTGCTGTAAATCGACAGTAGTAGGCCAGGTAATTATGATTTACAACGCTATTGATGATGGAAAGAAAACAAGTAAATTCGTATAACCATGAGGAATGTCTCAATGATAATATGCAGCATGCCTCATAACGCGTGAGTGCGGAAATATTTTAGTTGGTGGAAAAAAAGATGTAGGAAGATTGGATTCAGAAATTCAGGTTGCCATAGAGGAAAAACGTATGGCAGAAGATAACTAAGTAGCCCGCGTACAGAAATACAGAGACTCATTCTTGAGAACTGCTCGAGAGTTTCGGGTCGCTACCAAGTCGAATTAAAGGAAGACTTCGAAGCAATTCAGAGATGTACATGCGAACACTGCACAAGTGCTTCGTAAACGAAGATGGTAATCCCTGGGACGAAGAAGACGTTGTTTTCGAGAAGCGCTGTTGAGAGTAATTAGAGAACCAGTGTTTGCCGCTAACTGCAAAACGTTTTTGTGCCGCACACGTGGACCACATTTGGCGCAAGAACCGCGGGAGAAAGAGCAATTAGGTCTCGTGTGTTTGGAGCTTACGAGCTCTCAACGGCGGAGTTATCAGCGCCATTGCGCATCTTGAAGGAAATAAATGTGGATAAAGTTACGAAAATTGTTATTGCATTGTGAGTAGGAATCCTGTAAAACTACGCTCAAGCACCTACTCCCACCTGACTCGCGTTCACTCACACAACGACTATCTCACACGCCTCAAGACAACGGAGAAAACGGTGAAAGGTACCACACGTGGGATTTATACGGTTGTAGATCAACAGAAGTAAATTAGATCTTGTACAGTGGCATATGGGCAGTTGGTTTTCGTTCGCTTCGTTTGCGAGTGGAATGGAAGAGAAGAGTGAGTTACTTGTAGTTGTACAAGGTACCCTGCGCCAGGCACAATCCTGGTGGCTCATGGAGTGTGTATTTAGATGTGGGGATTGGCGTCACCGACATTAAATTGATAGGGGGGAGGCGGACAACTCAGTAGTAATAGGCATAGAACATAATAGCCTACATGCAATATTTATATGTTTCAAAAAGTTGATAAGTTCCTATAAACTACGTGTTCTGTTACACTCTTGTGGCAAAATTGAGTAAATTGGAATACGTTTTGAAATAAATGCTTGTTACCATAACTTTTTGCCTCATAAAAAAGTCGTGTTGTTGTATTTCCTTAATTTCTCCTCATAGCAATTCCTTTTGAGGTATGCACTGACTATAACTTTATAATACCACCGTGACTGTCGTGTGGCGTTCGATTGTTATCCGTCTGCTTCCTGACCACCTCTCCTACAAAGTAACAGCAAAATCAAGCAGATTCCTGCTTAACCACCGCTCACCTTGATCACCTGTAGGCATAGCAACACGGTTCGTTAAAACTTTTACTGTTGTCTTTTTAGTGTATTATGTAAGTATATTTGATTTACTGGCAAGTTAGCAAATTCAGCAAACGACTAACCGCTATCGCACAAGAGCTTTTAGTATATGTAATTAGTTAAGCTTTTTCTTTTCATAATTTAAATTGCTGCTGGAAACATACTGAGAGACACGTCCACCACCTATCCGCCCTCAGCGGTGACGCCCAGGGATGTGTACTGCAGCCCCGTGAGTCGTAGTTGCCCCGAGGCTACTGTGCAGAGCACCCTGCGTGCGTTCGCAGCTCACCGCAGCGCAGCACAACCAAGCACAGCGGTCGGCGGTGCTGCAGCTACAACTGTCGCAACGCCGCCCACGGACATAAATGGCCCGTCGGAATTTATCGCCACTGCCGCAACAAAGGGGAGACCGCCCATCCGTGCTGGAATCGGCCTCTCTGTGGAGGGCCGCGACGGTCGTTCACACAGAGCGCCACGGCGGCGCGAGCGGCCTCACAGCGGCACGTGTTGTTGTCGACGAGGCGTGAAACTGAGGTGTCGGAAACCGCACGGATACTCCATACACGGGCGGCATTCAGTAACTAACGCAACACATTTCTTTTTCTGAAAGCAGGATACATTTCTTCAGAATTCCAATGAATCATTTCTCCGCCAACGGCCTTGCCCCAGTGGCAACACTGGTTCCCGTCAGATCACCGAAGCTGAGCGCTTCCGGGCTGGGCTAGCACTTGGATGGCTGTCCATTCGGTCTGCCGAGCGCTGTTGGCAAGCGGGGTGCACTCAGCCTTGTGAGGCAAACTGAGGAGCTACTTAAGTAGCGGCTCCGGTTAACTCACATACGGCCAGGAGAGCGGTGTGCTGACCACATGCCCCTCCTTATCCGCATCCAGAGAAACTTGTGGGCTCAGGATGACACGGCGGCCGGTCAGTGCCGTTGGGCCTCCCAACGCCTGTTCGGACGGAGTTTAGTTTTTTATATCATTTTCTACTAAAGCCTATATTTGAACATAATAGTTGTTCAGAACGACGGCCTAATGCCACCTTACTGGAACGGCCTGTATGCCCGCATGGTACCACTCTCCTGGTCGACGTCGAATCCAGCTTCTTGCTGCATCAGTAATCTCCCCATCATCCACGTACTGCTTCATTGGGTTAACTGGTTGATTGGGTGGTTGATTCTGGGGAGGAGACAAAACAGCGACGTCATCGGTCCCATTCGGTTATTGAAGGATGAGGAAGGAAGTCGGCTGCGCGTTTTTATAGGAACCATCCCGGCATTTGTGTGAAGCGATTTAGGGAAATCACGAGAAACCTAATGGATGGCCGGACGCGGGTTTGAATGTCGTCGTCCCGAATGCTAGTCCAGTGTGCTAACCACTGCGACATCTCGCTCGGTGCCTTCATTGGGCCGAACGAATGGAATTCGGAAGGTGCGAGATCCGGGCTGTAGGATGGATGAAGCACAGTCCCTCGAGGGCAGGCGGCGTTCTTTTCGAGAAACGCTATTGAGAAAATTTAGAGAACCGGCATTCTAAGCTGACTGCCAAACGATTACGCTTCCTCCAATATATATTTCGCGTAAGGACCACGAAGATAAGATGCGAGAATTAAGGCTCATACGGAGGCGTACAGACAGTCGTTATCCCCTCGCTCTTCTTGCGAATGGGACAGCAGGGAAAGTGACAAGTAGTGGTACGCAGTGCCGTCCGCCACGCACCTTAAGGTGTATTGAAGAGTATGTATTTAGGTTTAGATGTACATGTACAATGTAGTTTTGTAAGCTTCTCTCGGGTGACGGACTTGTGTGAGGTCTTCAACTGTTAAGGAGAACGAGAAGTTCGTTTACATCCGTCGATCATCTCAAATGAGAGTATCTGCACGTTCCAATACTGCAGGAGTCACAGTGGTTAGCATATTACTACTAGTTTTTTTTGCGTAAATATTTCATCCACATCTACATCTACATCTACATGCTTACTCTGCAATTCACACTGAAGTGCCTGGCAGAGGGTTCATCGAATCATTTTCATCCTATTTCTCTACCATTCCACTCTCGAATGGCGCGTGGGAAAAAGGAGTACATAAATCTTTCCGTTCCAGCTCTGATTTCTCTCATTTCATTATGTTGATCATTTCTTCCTACGTAGGCGGGTGTCAAGAAAATATTTACGCATTCGGAAGAGAAAATTGGCGATTGAAATTTCGTAAAGGAAACCGCCACAGTGACTGCCACCCCAACTCGCGTATCATATCAGTGACATTCTCACCCCTACTGTGCGATAACACGAAACGAGCTGCCCTTCTTTGCACTTTTTCGATGTCCTCCGTCATTCCTACCTGGTAAGGATCCCATACTGCGCAGCAGTATTCCGGCGGAGGACGGACAAGAGTAATGCAGGTTGTCTCTTTAGTGGGCTTGTCGCATCTTCTAAGTGTTCTGCCAACAAAGCGCAGTCTTTGTTTCGCCTTCCCCACAATATTATATATGTGGTCGTAATTGTACTTCCTAGGTAGTTAGTCGAATTGACAGCCCTTAGATTTGTGTGGGGTATCGGATACCCAAAATTTATCGGATTTCTTGTAGTACCCATGTGGATGACCTCGCACTTTTCTTTGTTTAGGGCTAATTGCCACTTTTCGTACCTAATTCATTTTGTAATTGGAATTGGTCGTCTGATGAATTTAGTAGACGGTAAATTACAGCGTCATCTTCAAACAATCTAAGGGGGCTGCTCAGATTATCACCTAGATCATTTACATAAATCAGGAAGAGCAGAGGGCCTATGACACTACCTCGCGGAACTCCTGATATCACTTCTGTTCTACTCGATGATTTACCGTCTATCACTACGAAAGGTGACCTCTCTGAGAGGAAAGCACGAATCCAGTCACACAACTAACATGATACTCCATATGCACGCAATCTGATTAATAGTCTTTTATGATTTGCGCAAATCCTTGTGTAAGGCGGCATCTTAGTGTAATTTTCACCCGTCTGAAGAATTACGTCACGCCACTAAGTTTAAATCTCGTGCTCGTACATAGTATATAATGTAGATCAGTGCATTCTAGTTTGTCTACTTAACTCGTGCAGTAGCTTTTGGGTAAGCAGAGTTTCTAGTAACAGGTAACTATAGATAAATCTACTTTACTACAGAAATTTATTTCTATTTAAGTGTTTGCAGTCTCAGGGTATAGTGATAAATCTGCAGAGCAGTTTTTATTGTTTCTTTATTCTCCACGTTATACTCTGCGTACATTCCAAACTCAGTAGCGCCATTTAAGATCTTATATCTGTGTTTTACACACTACGATTAGGCTAGGAAATGTGCTCTTTGTAAGCAGACGCAAGGAGAATTGGCTGCTGTTCGTAAACAGCTGGAAGATGCCCTGGCTATCGTCGACATACTTCCGGCTAAAGCTCAAAGCAACGGCGACATCGGAGCGATGGTGACGAGACCTGCTGTAGCTTTGGTGCTGTTGGAATCCCCTTGTCACCGGCGGCCGCTGCATCTTCTGATACGCAACATATGATCGGTCCGTCCTCACTGGAGAGTGTTTGGTTCGCGTGTCACTTGGCGGAAGGCGAAAGATGGAGCAGGTCACGCGGCTGGCTCCCTACGCCTTAGCAACAGGTACGAGGTGCTACCCAGTGTTGATGATAACTCTGAGGCAGTACGGGATGCCTCTCCTGCTGGGCCAGCGGTCGATTTTCCTGTCCAGTCCGGGCAAGTGCTGAAGGTGGCAGCTCCAATGTTAGGTGTCGGGAAAGGACGCCAGCGTCGATATGTTTGCCGGTGGTGTTGGTGTCTCGTCCGTAATGAGGAGGAGGTCCTGCCGGCGACTATCCAGCATACTGGGTGCAACTGCTACAAGTAGTGACACATGTCGCGATGAATGACGCCTGCTGCTTGGGTTTTCATGTTATTCTCGACTCCTTTCGGGGGGTGGCTAATTTAGTGAAGGCAACCGGCATAACACGCGAGGTTCATACTAAGCTGCGTAGCTGTAGCATCGTCCGTAGGGTTGACCACGGTCCTGTGGCTTAGAGGCGAGTGGAAGATCTAAACCAGAGACTCAGACGCCTCTGCGACGGTATGGGATGCGAATTTCTCGACCTAGAAAATAGTGTACAAAACGTATCGTTCCCCCTAACACGTCAGGCGCGCACGAAACGCAAGAAACGGCTACTAGGGTAGTGGAGTACGTGTGGCGTGCATATGGGGCTTTCTTCGGTTAGAGGAACCCTCCCTTGGGATCATTGAAGATTTGCTTGATAAACTAGCCCCAATGTCCTCCGAGAACTTTCGTCGTCGCAGATCACAGATCTAAAATGGTTCATATGAGTTTAGTAAACTGAAGAAGCATCTATGAAAATTCCCAGAATCAGTATCGCTTACTAACGGTTACAATACATGGTATTATTAGGAACAGAAAGTTGGTTGAAACCGGAAGTTAATAACAACGAAATCCTAAGTTCAGATTGGAATATTTATCGTAAGGATAGGTTGGTCACCAGTGGTGGCGGCGTGTTGATACCAGTAAGGAATTCGATAAGATCTGGCAAGATTTTCACGGATTCTGATTGTGAATTAATCTGCGTGAAGTTATCAAAGCTCGATCAAAATAGTAATGGTATGCTTCCATAGAACGCCTGGGTCAGGAGCTCTATTGCTAGAGCGCTCCAGGCAGAGCTTGCAGAATATCGCTAATAATAATTTTAATGATCATGCCGTTGTAATAGAGAGTGACTTCTACTTGCCAGGTATAGATTGGCAGTGTAATGCTATCAGAACTGATGCCAGAGACAGGGATTCGTGTCTCATTTATCTGGATGTCTTGTTCGAAAATTGCATTGAGGAGATAGAGAACCAACTTGTGAGGGTAACATCTTAGACCTCCTGGCAACAAACAGACCTGATCTTACCGCATCAACGTAATAGAAGGTACCAGTGATCATAAGGCTACGATATAACATATGACAAAGGGTCTGACAAAGGATGTTATGAAAGCTAGGTAGATATTGTTGGTTAGTAAGAGTAACGGGATACAAGTTTCAGAGTATCTGGGTAGGCAACATGCTATATTCGTTGATGAGGACGAAGATGACGAAAACAAATGGAAAAAGATCGAAGGAACCGTGCAATATGCCATATACAAATATGTTCCGAATAAAATCTTAGGTGATAGGAAACGGTATAACAGCCGTATCAGAAAAATTATACGCAAACAAAGAGAACTTCACCTCAGATTCAAGAGAAGGAAAAACCTAGTTGACAAACAAAAATTGGACGAAGCGAAAATGAGCGTAAGGAGAGCAATGAGAGATGCGTTCAATGACTCAAAGTAAAACTTTGTCAACCGATCTGAGTAAAAACGCTAAGAGGTTTTGGTCGTATGTAAAATCAGTAAGGGGCTTAAAATCATGTATTCATTCACTCAGTGACCATACTGAGGACGTCCGGAGTGGCCGAGCGGTTCTAGGCGCTACAGTCGGATCCGCGCGACCGCTACGGTCGCAGGTTCGAATCCTGTCTCGGGCATGGATGTGTGTGATGTCCTTAGGTTAGTTAGTTTTAAGTAGTTCTAAGTTCTAGCGGACTGATGACCTCAGAAGTTAAGTCCCATAGTGCTCAGAGCCATTTGAACCACCCTGCGACCGAAACGGAAGATGAAACCGAGAAGGCCGAAGTACTGAATTCATTAACCCAAAACTGTTTGAGCGCCGAGGATCGTAACACGGTTCCTTCTTTCGGTCGTATGAACGACAGATGGCAGATATTGAGATAACCGATCACGGAAGAGAAAAACAAGTACAACCACTTAGTAGTGGAAAGGCGTGAGGACCAGATGAGATACGTATAGGATTATACAAAGATTATGCGAAAGAGCTTGCTCCCCTTATAGAAGTAAATCATAGTAGATAACTTGAGCAACCTAGCGTCTGAAAGAAAGCGCAGGTCGTTCCCGTTTTTAAAAAGGGCCGTAGTACAGATGCAGACTATTATAAACCTGTATCGTGGGCGTCCATCTACTGTAGAATTATGGAATATATTTTATCCTCAAGAATTGTGACGTTCTTGGAAAATGAAAAGCACCTCTATAAAAATCGATATGGATTCCGCAAACAGGGATCATGCGAAACCCTGCTTGCTCTCTTCCACAGCGATATCCACAACGAAGTAAACAACGGTCCTCCGTTGATGCCGTGCTCCATGGCTTTAAGGGGGGGGGGGGGGGTCTGACACAGTCCCGCACTGCCACTTAGTGAAAAATTAGGAGCTTATCGAATATCGGAGCAGATTTGCGACTGGATTCAAGACTTCTTTGCAGACAGATGTCAGCACGTAGCTCTTAACGGAGATAAGATCGACAGATGTAAAGGTAATTTCCGGATTACTCAAAGGAATTATGACAGGACAGTTATTTTTTACAGTATATATTAATGATCTAGTAGCAGGAAAGTAGGTGCCAGATTCAGATTCATCGGAAGGTTTTTGAGGAAATGTAACTAATTTGTTCAAAATGGTTCAAATGGCTCTGAGCACTATGGGACTTAACATCTGTGGTCATCAGTCCCCAAGAACTTTGAACTACTTAAACCTAACTAACCTAAGGACATCACACACATCCATGCCCGAGGCAGGATTCGAACCTGCGACCGTAGCGGTCGCGCGGTTCCAGATTGAAGCGCCTAGAACCGCTCGGCCACACGGCCGGCGCTGTAACTAATTTACGGATGATGTGGCTTATAAGGCGCTTTCTCGACCGATTCTTGAGTACTGTTTATCTATATTGGATTTTTGCGAGGTAGGAATGAGAAAAGACAGAAGATCCAACGAAGAGCAGCGCGTTTCGTCACGGGATAATTTAGCCGGCGCGAGAGCGTTACGGGGATGTTCAACAAACTCAATCGGCAGACAATCCGAGGGAGGCGTTGCACATGAAGATATTTACTATTGAAATTTCGAGAGAGCACTTTACGGGAAGAGTCGGACAACATATTACATCCCTCCACATACGTCTAGTCTAATGACCACGAGGAGAAAATTCAAGAAATTAGAGCCAATACAGACGCTTACCAACAATCATTCTTCCCACTCGGTATTCGCGAGTGGAACAGTGTTGTAAGACTCATTTAGTGATACAAAAAGCACCCTCCACCGCACACTATTAGTGATTTGGGGAGTATGATGTAAATGTATGTGGCCGGCCGGCACGCAGGAGATGAGACAGGTTTGTGTGGCCTTGTTGCGATCATGACAGATGCCTCCCCCAACGACTCACCGTGCGTCTCTGCCAGGTCTCCGTAGATTTTCTGCAAGCGACTGTGAATATCTGCTGTACTCTGGCTTTCCGTCAAAAGAACCTCAGCTCTTTGGTGGGATCGCACTTCCGTTTCAGATGCCATTTTGAAGACTACATGTAGCGCTGTCAGCTATCGGAACTTCATTAAACTATAGAGTCTGAAGCGGGAAGGCTCCACTAGGTCCAAACACCAATTATCTCATTTTTCAACTGAAACTTACCGAGAAAAGGAAGTGATGCATTAGTTACTGAACGCCTCTCGTAATTACTTAACACGAGGAGTAACTGAGCGTGCCTGGTAGTGTCAGTCATATAAAAGATCCGGTTGGTGACATGGATTTGCTCGAATGGTGGTGAAAAAGCATGTGGTATGACAGTGTGGCTTTCAGCGCTCGAACTTTTCTAACCACAAGGGTATGTTTTTCACAAATTCTAGCACTGAGCCAGGTGTATCCTTCATTTATGTTTTCCTCTGCTGAGATGTCTTTCAAAGTCCATAGCACCACTGTATTCCATATCAACGTAATTATGTAAAGGAAACTCATTTAACTTCACTTTCGTTTCAACAAAATATAAAGGGTGATCCGAGGGTTCCCGTTCCAAGGTCGCAATAATCCTTATCTACATGTGGGTGCTTACATACCTACATCATACAATACAACATTCCCACTGTTTCCCTATCTCAGATACGCTAATTGCATAGAAGTCTGTAGTCTGACTTTCTTGTTTTTTCTCTGTCTACAGGACAGATACAAGTGCCTCAACATCGCCTTCTATTTTCTTGTCTCGTAGCGTCCCTCCTAAACACAGATTAAAAGATTCTCTTATGACATTCTAATGGAACGTTATCCATCCCTCCTGCCTTATATCATCTTAAGTTCTACAAAGCTCTTTTAAATTCTGATTTTGATAACAGGTCCCCTAGCGCTTCTAAATCGACTCCCGTTTCTATTTCTATCACATCAGGTAAATATTTCCCCTTACAAAGGCTTTCAATGTAATATTTCCACATGTCCTCTCTCTCATCTGCATTTAACAGTGGAATTCCCGCAGCACTCTATGTCATAACCCTTGCTTTTAATGTCATCGAAGGTTGTTTTCACCTTCCTGTATGGTGGGTGAGTGCTACCGACAATCATTTATTTACCCATTTCTTCACATTTTGCATGCAGCCATTTCGTCTTAGTTTCCCTGAACTTCCTATTTAGTTCATTCCTCGGCGATCTGTGTTTCTGTTTTACTAAGTCTCCCGAAACATTTTTGTACTTTCTCCTTTCATCAATCAATTGAAGTATTTCTTCTGTTACCCATGGTTTCTTCGCAGTTACCTTCTTTGTACCTACGTTTTCCTTCCCAACTTCTGTTATCTGTTTTTAGAGATGTCCATTCCTCTTCAACTGTACTACCTATTGAGCTATCCCTATTGCTGTATCTGGATCCTTAGCGAACTTCAAGCGTATCTCCTCATTTCTTAGTACTTCTGTATCCCACTTTTTTGCGTATTGATTCTTCCGGATTAATCTCTCAAACTTCCGGCTACTCTTCATCATTACTATGTTGTGATCTGTTTCTATATCTGCTCCTGGGTACACCTCAAAATCCAGTATCTGATTTCGGAATCTGTTTGATCACGATCTAATCTAATTGAAATCTTTCCATATCATCCGGCCATTTCCAAGTATACCTCCTCCACTTGTGATTCCTAGAAGGAGAATTCACTATTACTAGCTGAAGTTTATACAGAACTCAGGTAATCCTTGTCCTCCCTCATTCCTTGTCCCAAGCCCATATTATCCTGTAACCTTTTCTTCAACTCCTTCCCCTGCAAGTGCATTCCAGTCCCCCACGACTATTAGATTTTCATCTCCATTTGCATACTGCATTACCCGTTCTATACCATCATACACGTTATCTCTTCATCTTCAGCTTGCGACGTCGGCATGTATACATGAACTATCTTTGTCGATACTAGTTTTCTATCAATTCTGATAAGAATAAGGCTATCACCGAACTGTTTACAGTAACACACTATCCCTACCTTCCTATTCATAACGAAACTTACTCCCGTTATACCATTTTATGCTGCTGTTGATATAACCCTATACTCATCTGAGCAGAAATTCTTGTCTTCTTTCCACTTTATTTCACTGACCCCGACTGTATCTAGATTGAGTCTTTGCATTTCCCTTTTCCTATCTTCTAATTTCCCTACCACGTTCAAGCTTCTGACATTCCACCCCCGATTCGTATAATATTATTTCGTTGATTATTCAGTCTTTCTCTTATGGTCACTTCCCCCTTGGCAGTCCACTCCCGGAGATCCGAATGGGGAACTATTCCGGAATCTTTTGCTAAGGGAGAGCTCATCATGACATTTCTTCAGTTACAGGCAACATGTCCTGTGGATACACGTTACGTGTCTTTAATGCAGTGGTTTCAACTGCTTTCTGCATCCTCATGCGGTTCATCCTCGTTGATTTTTCCGACTTCAGAGACAGTTTCCCAACCTTAGCACAAGAGAGTGCCCTGAATCTCTGTCCGCTGCTCCGCCCTCTTTGTCAAGCCCGTTGGCAGAATGAGGGTGACTTCTTATGCCGGAAGTCTTCGACCGCCAAAGCTGATTTTTAATCAAAATTTAGGTAGCGGCGGGATTCGAACCCTGGACCGAAGACATGATTAGAATCAAAGACACTACGTCAATACCACGGGTCCATTGATGTATACATTTAAACGATGATATCCTGAGAAAAAACGAAATTTACGTTAGTTAATTGCTGACAGTGTCTGGTACTGATATATTCAAATTTCTGTAACAATTCGGCTATGTTCTGAGGATTGTCTCTTTCCTTCTCAACAAATTTATTCACATGTCTTGAACCATATACTCATCCCATTTTGCCACCACTACAAATGGGTTGATGTATTCATTAACACTTCTTTCAACTGTGTTCCGGTCTTGGCTTTTTCTTTTCTATCTATGGCTTGCATCCTAGGTATCAGTACACGTAACATTTTATAACAAATGGGTTGTGTCGTTTCAGTTTTAATCTACATACATAGTTCTTTACCCTGCCAGATCTTTCATCAAGCAAATCATAAAATTCCACAACAGTTTCCTCAGTTCAGATTGCTGATCATTACTCTACATTGTCTAATTTTGACTCCACAGCGGCATTATGACCCTCATCATTATATCCTCCTCTGTCTCTTCCTCACACTATCCTACATCCTCAGTGAAATCAACCTATGGTACTTGTATATAACCAGCAGTACAATTTTTATAAACAATTCAGTGACAGAACAAATTCCAAATTTATGATCAGTGAACAACATATCCTTACCTTGTCAATCAAGCCCAACATTTATTTTAACTATCCAGTTCAAGCAAAGCGGGGAATTTTCATTTTGAAATACAAAGGAACGTTGTGTAAACTGTACATTACTGATTGTGAAGGACAGAAGCACATGATGGTTGATAATCTTACTCATTCTGCCAATGGTACGTCTTATCTTGACTCCAGTTACAGGTAACTCTACAAGATCCACATTCAGTCTTACATTATCTCTAATTTAGCTAGAAACAGCACATTGGGGCTGCCCGTGTCCAGTAAACTGTTTCCTTCCAAACATAAGGACCGATCCATGTTTCACTTTCCCAATCATCTTGGTCCTCATACTAAAGATATCCCTCTATTTCATCCAAATTCTGATTCTTTATGTAACTTTCCCTTTCTCCTTGCATCTTTTTCATTGATTGGCTGACAGTGTCTCGCTGATCCCAATTTTCTTGCTTATTAGCAAGTGACTGATCAAAAATTTCCTTCACTTTAATTTGTACCTCATTAGTGTCACTAAGATAACTGTATTTTTCCAAAACTGCTTTCAATACTGCAAGAGTTCCACTCTTTTCGCAAATAACACCCCTGCCCTCTGATGTTTCAGCCAGCTTCACTGACACGATCTGATTCTCATGCTGAATCGTTTCTGATTTCCTTCTGTCCCCCCTCTCCCCCCGAGTCTACCTACTTGATCATCATTAACAGTTCTCTTTTACTTCGACAAAAATCATCCCACCTAATACACCATCACATTCTCTTATAGTATAATGATCGTCAACGAAAGCACAACGACTACTACACTTATATGCAGACTTGTTATCATCAACAACAAAATCCTCATCATCAAAACTATTCTTAAATTTTGAATCATAATCATCATCATCATCGTCGTCATCATGTTTACCCCTACCTTTAGGAGCTGTACCATACCTTCGGTACTAAATTATCAGCAACCAAATCGGTGTATCAGGCTCATTAGTAACAACAGTATGTTAACATTAGGACTTTCAGCAAGATTTCCCGTACTGTTCAATAACCTGCTCAGTCCAAATTCATCTTAATTTTTATGTACAGTTTTCTCCTCATTTGATTCAGAATTGTCGCATGATTCCAATTTTTTGCAATAACTTCACTTCTTAATGTTACTTCATTCTCAGATTCCTTGTTGTTATTCTGTACACCTTGAGTATTACTCGTAATTGTCTGCCGGAAGTGTCTGTTGAAATTAATATTGTTTACCTTGTATGATCTGCTCTTTTTCTTCTAAAAGTGGGATCTGCCACTATTCTGTCTACTAAACACAGATCGCTGCTTGTTACTAGGTCTAGTCTAGAATTATTTGCCTGATTCGTGAGTAAGGGTTTCGCTCCAAACCGACAGGCCTTCAGTGGGACTTCTATCACTTGTAACTCCTATTTCTAGCGTCATGCGATTCCTGATTCTCATTCCATGGTGTGTTGCATTTTCCTGATCATGATTTTTTTTTTTCAGTTCCTGTTTCTGTCATTAGGATCGAAATTACGCCTACTGTCATTTCACTGATAACCATGGGAATTATTCTTGAAATTTCGTGTTCCTAGATTTCCTCTGTCAAATTTCGGGTTCCATCAGCCACGTGGTAAATTATTGAAATTTCCGTGATTGGATTCTTGCCTTTAGTAAGCTCTGTCTAACTTAACATTTTTAAAAAATTGTTCAGTTAACTCATCTGGCCCATAGACCAAACCCCATTGAACCCGTTTTGGTAACCTACGTGTTAGGGCGTCAGTAATCGTCAAATCGCCGCAAGGTTGAGCTAAATGAATTAATTAGTGTATTTGTTTTTGGCAAAATAATACCATATTTCCATCTCTTTCCTTATAGTTCACACCGTTTAGAAATTTACTTTAGATTCTAGCTTCCTCAGTTTCTGACCAAAATTTCAACAGAAAAGTCTTTGAAAAGTTTCAAACGTCATTTCAGATCTGGCATTCTGGTTGTCCCACGAAAATGCTTCGCTATCCAGAAACGTTCCCAAATATTTAGTTTTGAACGCTTCTGTCAAATCAAAAAGGAAATTTTCCTTACAGTTTTGGATAAAGTCTTTGAGGTGCCATTTGCAGTCAAATGGCTCTGAGCACTATGGGACTTAACATCTGAGGTCATCAGTCCCCTAGAACTTAGACCTACTTAAACCTAACTAACCTAAGGACATCACACACATCCATGACCGAGGCAGGATTCGAACCTGCGACCGTAGCGGTCGCGCGGTTCCAGACTGAAGCGCCTAGAACGACACGGCCACACCGGCCGGCATTTGCAATCACCAGGAAATTTTTCGCTGGTGAGTTACCTAATGCACCACAATAACTAGTGTTAAAATATCTTCCTGAAAGTTAACTAACCATTTGTTACATTTTTCTAGATCAGTTTTGCAAATAGCTATATTGTCATGTACATTCTTTTCTACATCGCAAACACGGCTATCAATTTTGAAATTAGTTCTCAGTTTTTATTTTATAAGATACTTTCTCTTTCAAAAATCGTTTGCTTTGTGTCACCTCTACCCAAAATTTGGAATTTTCTGTCTCTATAAATAATTTTATATTTTGGAATTTCTTGTCACTTTCGGAACGTGCAAGTGCCACATTTGTTTCGACTTCTCTAATTCGGATATCTACATTTTTCGCACGATTACCAAGTTGATTCAACCCATATTCAAATGTAGACTCGATAGTGGTAACTACACTTCGCGATTCTTCGATTCGCAAGCTGTTTGCTGATATTTCTTCTTTGAGATCGGGCACGATTTGTTTCGTGGCTGACTTGAGTTCATCTTTCACAATATTTAACTCAGTTTTGAACTGTTGACCTAGCTGTTGTATTAACTGCTGTCCTAGTTGTTGTGTTAATTTCTGTTGTTGTTGAAATTCTGAGCTTCCGATTCACTAAACATTTGTCGTATCATAGCGAGTACTGTTTCTCCTGAAGCTGCTTCTGGAGCACTTATAGGTACACTAGATTTCACTACAGGTGCACTAGAGGCTTCTACTCGCACAGGTACCTGACCTACATTGGCCTAAGACAAGTCTTCACTGAAATTTTGTTCTACACTAGATTGTACTAGTTCTTTTATTGGCTAAATGACAGCATCTATGTCAGGTAGGTCCCTCCAAAAACTCTGACCTGATAATTTTCTTTTCCACACATTTTGACTGACACACATAAATCACAGTTACTTCTGGAAATAAAAATTAAAATTACAGTAATTATGTTTTGTTGTCGGGCTTTATGTCCACAGTTTAATCCAGTTCACAGTTCCCCTTTCAAATATTCCTCTCTTTCTTCCAAGCTAACTCCGCTTCAAGGATAAACACAGCTGGTTTTCAAATCCTTCTTCCACCAAGTATATTTGTAACATATTTTAATGAGCTTGGTTTTTATAATTAGCATCTGAAATCAATGTTTATTAACATTCAGTCTAATATGCGCTGTGGTCCCAGCCAGCCTCACTAGATCGAATGTCACTCCAAGTGCAGTACTAGCTAAAATAGTTCTCATTACTAGAGATTCATCGTAATTTGAGAGTGATGTAGTTTTCTGCAGTGGAATACTTAGCTTTGAACCGTCGAATCTCCTCTATCAAAGAAGTCCACTAGGGGATGTATAAATTTGCAGACTTACCTGCATTTTGGAAGTGATGAAAACTTGGATGTTAAAATAATATTTCTCAACACAGTGATAAGTCTTTTTAACAGGAGATGCATTTTCCGCAAGCATTTTACAAAAATGATCACACATAAACTATTTCCTACCAACAAGCGTGACAAAACAGCAACTGTCAAAGACTTTGCGTTATTACATTGACCAAACTGCGAATGTCTTCCAGAGATTTGCACCGCTCAATATATATCCTGCCTTAAAACGTTTTTTCTTAGGCCTTTTGTCAAAAACAGTTACATTTACTAATTTACAATTAAAAGTCAATGATTTACAACAGTCTGTTAGTATTGTTTTGAAGACAATAAATGTTGCTTCATTCTCAATACATTTGCAAATATTGTTCTTTCTAATTTTGTGTGGCAATTTCGTTACGATGTTACAGTAACAGTACCTACAAAAATCATTAATTACATTTTGATTACACGTCGGATTTTATTCCTGGCATTAACTGAGGTACAGCACAAAATGTCAAAACGTAATTTCGGGTTAAAGTTTTGTATCATAATTTCGTAGAGTCAAAATGACTGAAGCTCAATAGTGCTTACATCAAAAGGCTCCAGAATCTTTAGCTAAAAAGTGAATTACAGTTTTTGTCACTGACATGATACAAAAAGTGCACAAGTCATGTTGAATAAATCAGACGACTTATAAATGTTCCGAAAGTCGCTTTTATTTAAGTTGTCATTTATGAACTTTGCTAAATAATTATTGGTTTAATTACAACACAGATATTCCTCCTAACATTTCTACGGGAATATAGCAATGCAGTTACGATATTCCTCCTAACATTTCTATGGGAATATAGCAACGCAGTCACTTGAAAGAAATTATAAATTTTACTGAAATTTACGGCAGTGTGTTATTTCACAACATCAGGTTTTCTAACTAATTATAACTTTCTGTTGATTAGAATTAAATGACGTGAAATAATTTTAATGATGTTCATACGGTGTATTAGTAAACCATACAGATTACTTTCCTGTAGAACTTAAGAAATGTTTAATTTCTAACTTTTATCCATTACGTGTTGTCATCACGCAATATACAATCAGCTAAACTTTTAGTGGTGTCGCAGCAGTTATCAACTTCCCTATAACTAGTTCTATTACAGTGTGGGGCCATGACGTGATCTGCTGCACTGTGTTTCTCGGTTGAGGTTCATGGTGCGGATAGCTGATAGAGTATGTTTAAAAGCCAGTGTTTGTTTGCAAGTGGAGTACGCTAAACAAACGCTGGTGCTCTTCAAACAACGAACGTACGCTGGGAGCTGTGTGGTACATTATACTGTTCTGCTGTAGGGATGGACGTGTAAGTGTTGACGTGGTCCCCAAGGAAAGATGCATACTATTGTTGATCCACTGTGCATTGTAAAATGACGAGATCACCCAGTAAAACATTCCCGAGACCACAACACTCTTTCGCCTGGCCTGGATCCTTCCGACGACTGTTGCCGACTCTTCCAGACGTTCCATGCCGTGCGCGACACCAGCTATCTGGTCGATGAAGCATATACCGTGATTCGTGTGGAAGGGACACCTGAAACAGCTTTTTAGACTCCCAGTTGCGGCATTGGTGTGAAAATGTCAGTATTGGTTCAAATGGCTCTGAGCACTATGGGACTTACCATCTGAGGTCATCAGTCCCCTAGATTTCGAACTACTTAAACATAACTAACCTAAGGACATCACACACATCCATGCCCGAGGCAGCATTGGAACCTGCGGCCGTAGCAGCAGCGCGGTTCCGGACTGAAACGCCTAGAACCGCTCGGGCACAATGGCCGGCATTTCAGTATTATTCGTTGATGAACAGCGATCATCATGGTCTCATGCACCAGGGACTTGCTGCGAAGGGCCCATCGTAGCAACGTAAGCTGAATGTTCGTTGAAGAGACACTGTTGGTAGCCCCTTGGTTCATCTGGGCGCTCAGACGCTCAACAGTTGCACGTCTATTCACCCGTATGCATCACCGACGTTGTCGTTCATCCCTTTCGTTTCTGGCCCGAGGTCCACCACAGCTACCTCGGGACCCTGTGTGGATAGCGTCATTTTGCCATACACAGTATGCTTTAACCATTGCGCCAGCTTACACATGTAGCCGTTTCGGAAATGATTCCGCCCTTGGCCTGAAAGCCAATGATTACGCCTCTTTGGACCAGATAAGCGCTCCTTTCCCGCATTAGGGCAACGATTGCACTGTTTGTCACGTGCCCAAAACGCGCTTTAATATACCCTCCACTGCTAGTGCTGCTAACTGCTCACCTCATAAAACACAAGTAGTTTCAAGCAGAAGACCACGCTGGTAACAAAAGTGAATGTAGAACAAATGACCATTTCCTGTTCGTGAAGCATAGTATGGAATAAAATTTGTAGCATTAATTTCCGTTTTCTTTGGGGCTCGTCGTTAAAAAAAGCTTTCAGTTTTCAACGAAATAACAGACAATTTCCTTCCCTGCTCCGTTTTTACCTTGTACGAGTCACCCCTTATAGTACTAAAAAAAGAGAACTTATCCATAGTTGCATATACCTAGTGTGTCTTTTCTAGTGATAAACAATACAGCAGTTTTCCAGTTTTGGAAACTTTCTTCAGTCTTCATTCGTTAACATTGTTTCAGTAATACTGCAAGGTTCTCTTCGTTGTTTCTCCTTGAATTTTAATCATTTCTTTAGAAACACGAACACCCGCAGACCACTTTCTGTGAGCATACATCATGTACCTTTATGCAACTTATCTGTCAATAACTCCGGAATTCATAACGTTGTTTATCATCTGTCTTTATCACTAATCGCCTCACACAATATGGGACATACTGAAATGAATGGTCAACAACTAAAGTAGAGAAATTATAGGTAATATGAGATTTATGGACTGTTGATCTTCGTATGTCTCATTTAAAAATAGAATGGGTATGATCACGGCAGTTGGGATGTAGCGATAAACGACTTACCTCATATCAGATATCTCGAAGTAAATCAATCGGGTAAAAGTAACCATGCTACGTTACCTGACTCAGACTTGTAAACTTTTTATCAACTTTTGTAAGTCTGCAGTCTTTCGTGCCCGTTGTCATTGAAAACAAAATCTGATTTGTTGTTAGGTGGTATCATATTTCTTCAAACAATGGACCCTTCCTCTGGCATGTTCTTCAGGATCCTGCGGTATCCGTTGTATATTGGGCACTATCCGAGTCCAGTGTCGCCTTCTGCCCTAAAGGTAAGTTTTCCTGCGCTTGTGCTGGATAAGTGGGACTGTAGGATAAAAATATTGGGCTACCATTGGTGGTCTTTCGTCACTGGATCGTAAGAGAAGCTTCACCGCACAATGCCGAAGAAAGGGGTTATAGGCTATACCTCCCGTGGTTACCACTGATGGGCCAAAGTCATTGTTTGGAAAGGGATTTTCCCTTATGCTGGAAAAGAGTTAATTGCTAAAATTCCTACTGCTACGATTATTGGCTAGAATGAAAGCGCAGACCGCGAGAGGAGAAATTATTATTCTCTGCTGTGTTGGCTTCCAGCGCATTATTTGTACTGCTCGCACAAAAAATGGCGCTGAGCACTATGGGCCTTAACTTCTGAGGTCATCAATCCCCTAGAACTTAGAACTACTTAAACCTAACTAACCTAAGGACATCACACACATCCATGACCGAGGCAGGATTCGAACCTGCGACCGTAGTGGTCGCGCGGGTCCAGATTATAGCGCCTAGAACCGCTCGGCCACCCCGGCCAGCTCACATAAGGTTGGCGCTGGTGGCGACACCTACAACGTGCTGACATGAGGATTGTCTCCAACCGATTTTTCATACACAAACAGCAGTTGACCGGCGTTGCCTGGTGAAATGTTGTTGTGATGCCTCGTGTAAGGAGGAGAAATGCGTACCGACACGTTTCCGACTTGTAGCCAATCGCGATTGCGGTTTATCGTATCGTGACATTGCTCCTCGCGTTGGTCGAGATCCAATGACTGTTAGCAAAATATGGAATCGGTGGGTTCAGGAGGGTAATACGGAGCGCCGTGCTGTATCTCAACGGCCTCATATCACTAGCAGTCGAGATGACAGGCATCTTATCCGTATGGCTGTAACGGATCGTGCAGCCAAGTGTCGATCCATGAGTCAACAGATGGGGACGTTTGCAAGACAACAACCATCTGCACGAACAGTTCGACGACGTTTACAGCAGCATGGACAATCAACTCTGAGACCATGGCTGTGGTTACCCTTGACGCTGCATCACAGACAGGAGCGCCTGCTATGGTGTACTCAATGACGAAGCTGGGTGCGCGAATGGCAAAACGTCATTTTTTCGGATGAATCCTGGTTCTGTTTACAGCATCTTGATGATCGCATCCATGTTTGGCGACATCGCGGTGAACGCACATTGGAAGCGTGTATTCGTCGTCGCCATACTGGCGAATCACCCAGCGTGATGGTATGGGGTGCCTTTGGTTACACGTCTCGGTTACCTCTTGTTCGTACTGACGGTACTTCGAACAGTGGACGTTACATTTCAGATGTGTTACGACCCGTGGCTCCACCCTTCATTCGATCCCTGCGAAACCCTACATTTCAGCAGGATAATGCACGACCGCATATTGCAGGTCCTGTACGGGTCTTTCTGGATACAGAAAATGTTCACTGCTGCCCTGGCCAGCACATTCTCCAGATCTCTCACCAACTGAAAACGTGTGGTCAATGGTGGCCGAGTAACTGGCTCGTCACAATACGCCAGTCACTATTCTTGATGAACGGTGGTATCCTGTTGAAGCTGCATGGGCAGCTGTGCCTGTACACGCCATCCAAGCTCTGTTTGACTCAATGCCCAGGCGTATCAAGGCTGTTATTACGGCCAGAGGTGGTTGTTCTGGGTACTGATTTCTCAGGATCTGTGCACCCAAATTGCGTGAAAATGTAATCACATGTCAGTTCTATTATAATATATTTGTCCAATGAATACCCGTTTGTCACCTGCATTTCTTCTTGGTGTAGCAATTTTAACAGCCAGTAGTGTATATAGGCAAAACAGGAAGAACTTTTAATGGACGTATTAAGGAACACGACCTCCACACGCGGCAGCAACAAAAGTATGAAGTCGGCAGTAGCGGAAAATCACGAGAAATGTGGCCCTCTCATCGATTTCAGTAATGCCCGTGTGCTGGCTATGGAAACCAACCTTCACAGAAAAGTCAGAGGAGCGACTGAAATTTCTAAGAACGCATGTGACATCAATAGAGGGGACTGCCGTAGGCTTCCGACATCTTGGCTTCAGCTATCAAGGAAGTGAATACGTGGCCACGGCGTGCGGCAATTCACAACAATGCCACTTCTCTAGCACAAGCGCCGGAAAGCTCCCCTTTATAAGAGAAGTGACAGTGCCTACTATACATTGGGCACGACAAGACCTTGAAGAAGATCCCAGCAGAGGGGTCGAAATGTCAATTGTCTGAAGAGACATGACGTGCCCTAACAACCCAGATTTTCACTTCGTTTTTTATGAACTTACTTTAGAAATAGAAATTAGTTCACTGATTAGGTTACTGTGAGAAACGTACTGCTTTTTACAACATTCCGCATTTATTGCATTACGTTTCGTGGTTTCTGTAATAAAACTGATACGGGCCATTTGATGCTATAAATTTTCCAGAGCACTCTTTCATGAATATGTGATGATGCAAAGAAATGGTTAACGTATAATACTACGCTTGACGTTAGCCTGAAATGTTATCTGTTACAACTACACAGTCGTACACATGAAATGGCAGCTGTTCTTGGATAAGCCGAGATTAATTTGAGAGATACTCCGTAAAAGCACAGCAACAAAATATCTCTTTACACGAAGTAAGACTTTCGATTGTGTTCGTACATACGAAACTAGTAACCAGTACTCAGATGAGAAAGAAAAGGCAACGGACTAAACTGACGACACAACAGTGTCATCAAATACGTTAAGTCGCTTAAAACATTACATGTGCGGTGCGTGTTTGGCTCTGCCTTTGTAGGCGAAACGGGAAACGAGAATTGGGCCGTTAGCATCGATCACACGTTAAGCGGCTTACCAAGCGGTAAGCTGCGATATCGTCCGAACTGTAGCAGCTGCTGATTTATAGTTATTTACTAGTGATATAAGCTTATCGGAGGAAACATTTGTTTCGTGTCGAAGCGAGCAGTAACTTTAGGTACCTGCAGAGGCCGTGCGACGTCGCAGTAACCGAGAGAAACTGTTAGAGAACAGTGGACTAGTCTTTAGTTTCCGTGGCAGACTGCCGTACATGTCTAGTTTCGTTCAGTACTTATGTCACGCAATGAGGCGATTACAGCTGGTGGCAAAGGTCACTCCGTGAATCAACTGGCGAATTCCGCCGAAACATTCAAAAATGGTTCAAATGGCTCTAAGCACTATGGGACTTAACCCCTGAGGTCATCAGTCCCCCAGACTTAGACCTACTTAAACCTAACTAACATAAGGACACCACATACATCTTTGCCCGAGACGCGATTCGCAACTGCGACCATAGCGGTCGCTCGGTTCCAGACTGTAGCGCCTAGAACCGCTCGGCCACCCCGGCAGGCGTCAAAACATTGCCGCGCGCTGTACTAAGGACTTATCAGCAGCGCAGAGAAATTGATCTACAATAAAGGCGTTATAATTGGTACCTTAAGAGGATCAAGTCGCTTGGTCACCGTCGGTGGCTCATCTGCAACAAAGATTTACTGACATCGGAGATACGGAACATAAGCACACCTTTAACAGATACAAAATAAATATATGTAAGTGAGACACAGAAACAGGTAAGATAAACCCAAATATGATTTAGCGAGTGCTGCTGTAATAATAAATAGCTCTGGGTTACTATTTGCTAGTGAAGGTGAATCTGTGGGCTGGCCGTGCTATTTTGTTATACGAAAACGTCTTCACCAAGGAAGTGAACTGGATGTGGATTTGCTTAATACTGTTACGAACTTCGATTATTAATATTCGGAATGTAATTGGTGGGAGGTTTTATTTACTAAGCAGTGCAATCAACAAACAAGTAAATGATCTTGTCTTGGAATAAAATGGTTCAGATGACTCTGAGCACTATGGGACTTCACAGCGAAGGTCATCAGTCCCCTAGAACTTAGAACTACATAAACCTAACTAACCTAAGGACGTCACACACATCCATGCCCGAGGCAGGATTCGAACCTGCGACCGTAGCAGTCACGCGGTTCCAGACTGAAGTGCCTAGAACCACTCGGCCACCGCGGCCGGCTTGGAATAAAACTTTAGCACTGAGGAATTAGTGATTACCTGTCTGACGCAGCAGTAAACATTGTCAAGTTGAAGTCGTTAACTGGTTATAAATGCCTCTATTGCTCCACTAGCACTAGGATTAATAACGTGCCTTCAAAATATAATTAAGTAAACTATGGCTTCTGAATTTCTACTAACAGAGTAATAGCCAACAAGTGTCCTCACAATAACTACTAGTACTATTTACCTTAGATCGTACTTTGTTTATGCATGAGGTCAAGAAGAAATCAAGCAAACTTGCTTTAGAAACTCGGCACGGTTTTCTTTACCTTCGGACACTCTTATTAGGTAATGGCAATTTATTTAGGAGAAACAAGCGAGAGAGGCCCGTTTGGTGTGTTCTGTATTAACACAGTTACCAATCTCTATTAAAGGCACTCTGCTGTGTCCTCGTGAGCATTATAGCTCTGGACGCCCGTGGTCCCTAAAACTATTAACCATCCCCTTTGGTTCCTACTATCCGAGTAAATACAAAAATATTCAAAATTCCTTCTGTCCTAATAACAAAATTTCTTCCATATAAACCCTTTTTAGTTATGTTTCCTATCTTGAAGTACCAGTAGATTATTGCCGAGTCCTTGTGTAAACGTTTCGTCATTTCCTTAAAATAATACGTCCCTATCACCAAAAAGTTCCATGAATAAACCATGAACACTCGTTCATATGTAAAATAAAATAAATATTAACTTCTTTAGCAATAAAGGGTTTAATTTGATCAACAAAATATAAACCTTTAATTACACCTGACGAAGGTTCCATAAGAAGTAACGCTTTGGGATGTACAACCTTATGGATAACATATGGACCTTCAAAGGTAAAGAAAAATTTCCTACATTCCTTATTAATTTTCTAACTTTTAGGATGAGATCGTACTAATACAAGGTCTCCTGCTTGAAATGAGAGTTCTATAGCATGTTGATTATAACTTTTAAGTCTCCGTTCAGCTTTATGAACAATCTTTTCGCGAATTTTGTCGCTTGAAATGCTTTGTTGGGTCTCATTTACTGGTGGCCAAGGTAAAGCAGCTAGTAAAGGCTCTCCTATAATTCGCTTGCCTAAAATTTCTATAGGTGATAACCCTGTCGTTAGATGAGGCAATTCGTTTAATATTTTTTCGAATTCAGGGATTAGTTTGGCCCACTGAGTATAGATGCACAATATGTTTTACATGACCATTCTAATTCTTTCATGACTCTTTCTACTAAATTACTCTGAGGGTGATATTTTGAGATTAAGATGTGCCATATTCCATATTTAGTCGTTTAGGAATGCCCCAGTTAACAAAGTAGTTTCGAGTGAGACAGCGTATAACGCTTGCTGCATTCGCTCGTTTCAAAGTATATAGTTTCACATGTTTGGACCAACATTCCATTATGACAAACACATAACTGAATCCTCCTTAACTACGAGGCAGAGGACCGGAAGAATCCAGTGTTAGTAGATCCCATAGACCTCGAGGAATTACCGAATATAATTTATAATGCTTAGATCTGTTACTAACTTTAACTTTTTGGCAGACTTCACAAGTTCTAATAATGCTTTTTACAATATGGGACATATTTTTGAAATAATAATACTTCATCAGATGTTTACTCATTTACGATTACCAAAATGCCCGTAACCTTCATGGATACAAGTAACTAATTCGTAAACGACAGTTTTCGGAATGCAAATTTTTTACCTCTGATGTTCCCTCTGTGCTTTCCAATCAAAAGTTAAATAAACTTCTTCACTAATATTTTGACTTCTTTTACCAGTAACTCCTATAATTGTCACACCAGTTACAGGTAAGGTCGGAAAATTCCAGTTTTTTTTAAGTTGAAATTATTCTTTAGACAATAACTTACTTCGCAACCCGAATCGATTATAATATTTACTTCGGTATCTTTAATATACCCTTTAATAATGGGTTTATAAATTATATTCTCTCTTATCTGATTGTTTTCACGAAGTAAATCTTGTTGACAGTCACCCTCCTTTTGGCAGCTTAATGAAAAATTGCAAGTGGGTCTTGTATAATTTTCACTAACAGTTCCCTTTAGTCGACCCATACTAAAGGACTTTACTAGTTTTCCGAACTTTCTATGATAACATCGCTTACAACTTGACCCACACTAATTACCTGAGGGTGATTTGTCTCATTATCGTTATTGTGTAATTTCCTGATTTTAGAGTTATTACCCCGATTTTGTTTGCTCTCTTGATCTTTAGATTGACGTTTTATATAACAAAACCGACTATGATTGTTGTTGTTAAATTTTCGCGGTTCTCAATTATTATTGTTTCGAGAATTTTCATTTCTACTAAATCTAAATTTCTCGTCTTCCCGTTCTCTACTAAGTGTATCTAACTGTTCTAAATATCCCAGTAATTCGCAAGGTTGCGACCATTCCCTTTCTATCATTTTTCCCTTCACATAATACGGTAAACTACTAATTAAGACTCGTATTAGATGACATTCAAGAATTGGTTCTTCAATCAATTTAGCGCGGTTTAAATGCCATTCGAAATAATTTCTATAACCTCCCCACAGTTTAGAATAAGGAGGAGGGTCTAAAAACTCTAAGGTTAACTGTTGTTTTTTCCTCTTGACCAATAATTTTGTTTAAACTGTTTAACAAAGTCCTCCTAGTCTAAATTCAGTCCTAAGCAGTACCGCCCATTCTGCGGCTTCTGATTCTAAATGCCCTATTACAAATTGAATCCGATTTTCATTACTTCATTTAGGAGATAATGAAGTTTCAAAAGCCTTTATGAAGATTATAGGGTGAAGTTCGCCTCCTGGTTTGAATACAGGAAATCTACTTGCTACATTTGAATTTGTCGTTATATCGTCCTAACATTCTGCGAGAGACATGGCCGGATTTTGTTTACATTGCAGAGACTGAGTTGCGTCGGATTTGCTTGCGGTGGTTTCTTTATTTGCATTGTTGTCTTCCCTGCTAGCAAACACGATGCGACTGTTGTTTCTGATTACGTTATTAGTTCTACTACTTGAAATGTTTTCATTATTATCTAATTCTGATAGCCGTTTAGTAATTTCCTGTATTCGCATCTCTGTGCTGGATACACGGTTTGCTAACATCGATTCTTCACTATGTTCACGATGTGAACGCTCTGTACTTTCATCATAATCTTTGGGAGTATCGATATTACTACATATTTCAGTAATTAAAGATTTTATATTTTCGATTTCAGTATGGTCATTTTCTACTCGTTGAGCCAATTCTACATTATCAATTGAAGAAATGTTTACATTGGTAGGAGGGATTTAGGGCATCAGATACTGCCCCAGCAATCAGAGCAGTTACGTAGCATGTGTTGTCCGGAGACGATACAGTGTGGCTCTGATTCGGAACGTTTGCGGTTTGGAAAGCAATGAAAAACACAGCAAAAATCTAAAGTAACAAGCGTAACCATCATTCACGCGTCCAAAAGAATATATTGTTTGAACGGTTCATCTTACGAATTAAATGTGATTTCTTTTAACTACAGGTTACCATTGTATCGACTAGTACATCCCTAAACGACGCAAGCTGACAGTTTTGATTAAACAACTACGCCTGCACACAATCAAAACACCAGATACTATTTGGGATACGACCAACAAAGTCGATAGACATCCCCAACGGTCGAAACTGGGCACGGGTACGTCAAAGTGACATCACGGAGAAGCATTGCTACGGTGAACCATGGAGGTATAAATGCGGTGAACCTAAAACTTTGCACTAAATAAGGTGACGGACGTCGGTTTCAAGTAATGACAACTCCTTCCTTTACCACCATGCTGATACGTCTGCTGTAGGATATCTGGTGCCGACGCTTCGTTGTCTCGTTGACAGCTAGTCCGTCAAAATACTACATAATAAACTGTCCCTATTTCTGGAAACGGAACGGGACGGAGCTACTCACGTTTATTTAATACTGTGAACATAAGTTTTCAGAATCAACAGTGAGCGGCTGCTATATTATCAACCCTGTTTTGCAGCCCATTGTCAAAATGAAACTGCTCATAACCGCTGACCTCATACGTTATGGGCGCTAATGACAACAGTCCGATTTACTGCACTCATAGTCGTCACTTCACAGCACTCACTATTGCTTCTCAATTGTCCCTTAACTTTATTCACAGATATTCATTTCCCCAACGAGCCGAAGCTCCTTAAGCCGTAGCATTCATCTCAAGCTAGGTGAGGAGAACCCTACATCATAGTGACGTAGCGCTACGTCATCGTGACGTAAATAAACCTAAATCGACTTCATGAGTACGTATATCGATCTATGCAGTTGTACCACAGAGGTTGCACGGTAACGTGAAAGGGAAATGTAAATATATGTGTAGGAACGAAGTTACAGCAGTTGTGTGGTATGTTCAGCCAACTTGAATTACTTATTAATCTGTAATCTCAACAGTTTTGGTTGTTACTGTATATTTCTTGATGTAACGAAGGAACTATAACAATAACGAAAGTCAAAAATAGCCTCTAGTAGTTAAAAAAATCCTATTAATTGTGCATAAATCATGTGGATATAAACGTGAAATAGCGAGAAATTAAAGTGTTTCGGATTTTTATAAAATACGGTACAATGGATTGTACATAATTCTTCTGGGCAGAGACGTTAAACTGAGAAATTAACGTGGCTCCAAAGATAAATCCGAATATTGCTGGAATTTTAATTTTGCCTTTATGATCAGCACAGAAACTTTTGCTCTTCAGAAATAAATTATTGCTGATGATTATAATGTACTGACGTGTTATAACAGATGTCATTATTTTCCTTTATACGTTGTATAGGAAACTTCCTTTTTTTCATAGTTGATACTGCTTAAATATTAAAATGTGAGTAACAATTATAAACGAAATATTATTGTTTCTTCAAAGTATACAGCGTATAATGAAAAATAATGATGTGTTATAAACAGGTTACATTATACATTATAATCGCCAGCAATAATTTATTTATGAAGAGCAAAATTTTCTGAGTTGATGTGCAACATGCAAACAAGATTAAAATTCCAGCAACATTCGGAATTATTTTTGGAACCACAGTAATTTCTCGGTTTAACTTTTATGCTCAGAAGGATTACGTACAATCCATTGGCTTTTATAAAAATGCGGAACACTTTAATTTCTCCCTATTTCACGTTTATGTCTACATGATTTATGCACAATTAATCGGATTTTTTTTAAGTTTCTACTTTTTTTTTTTACTTTTCTTGTGGTTATAGTTCCTTCGTTCAGATATTTGTTATGTTCACGAAACACAAAATAACATCCCTCATTCTTGGAATTAGAGCTCAATAATTATTTCACGTTTCTGTCGTCACATTCATGCACAATTCTAGGGATTTTTTTAAAAATGAGTGCAAGCATTTCTTTTTTTAAAACAGAAGTAATATCCGGCGTTCCCTAATGAAGTGTTATAGGCCTTCTATTGTTCCTGATCTATATTAACGACATAGGAGACAATCTGAGTAGCCGTCTTAGATTGTTTGCTGATGATGCTGTCATTTACAGTCTTGGAAAGTCACTACATGATCAAAACGACTTGCAAAATGATTTACATAAGATCTGTATGGTGCGAAAAGTGGCAGTTGACCCTGAATAAAGAAAATGTGAAGTTATTCACATGAGTACTAAAAGAAATCAGCTAAATTTCGATTACGCGATAAGTCACACAAATCTGAGGGCTGTAAATTCAACTAAATACAATCACAAATAACCTAAATTGGAACTATCACATAGATAATATTGTGGGTAGAGCAAACCAAAGACTGCGATTCATTGGCAGAACACTTAGAAGGTGCAACAAGTCTACCAAAGGGACTGCTTACACTACGCTTGTCCGCCCTATTCTGGAGTACTGCTGTGCGATGTGGGATCCACATCAGGTGGGACTGACGGATGACATCGAAAAAGTTTAAAGAAGGGCAGCTCGTTTTGTATTATCACGAAATAGGGGAGATAGTGTCACAGACATGATACGTGAACTGGAGTGGCTACGATTAGAACAACGGCGTTTTTCGTTGCGACGGGATCTTCTCATGTAATTTCAGGCACCAGTTTTCTCCTCCGATTGCGAAAACATTCTGTTGGCACCCATCTACATAGGGAGAAATGATCATCACGATAAAATAAGAGAAATCAGGGCTCGCACGGAAAAATTTAAGTGCTCGTTTTTCCCGCGTGCCGTTCGAGAGTTGCACGGTAGAGAGACAGCATGAAGGTGGTTCATTGAACCCTCTGCCAGGAACTTTATTGTTAATAGCAGAGTAATGTCGTAGATGTAGATGTACTTTCATTATGGTTCCTTCGTCCAGACATTCATTATGTTCAAGAAACAATAACATCCAAAATTATTGGTATTCCTGCTTAATAACTAATTCAACAGGGCTGAACATACCACACAACTGCTGCAACTTTGTTTCTACACATGTATTTACATTTAGCTTTCACGTTATCGTGCAACCTCTGTGGTACAACTGCTAATATCGATATAAAAACTCATGAAGTCGATTTAGGTTTATTTACGTCACGATGACGTAGCGCTACGTCACTATGACGTAGGGTTCTCTTCACCTAGCGTGAGATGAATGCTACCCCTCCTTAGATAACTAAGAAATTACATACATACATGGGAATAACATTACTTAATGAATAAAAATATTAATTTTGCATAACATATAACATTATGTCTGTATACACAGAATCATTATAATCCAAGATAAGCACCTTTAGCAGAGGAAAAATAGCAAAACAAATACATATATGCAAGATTAATATCTTACAGAATTCTAAACAATTGATGGTAGTAGATGTATGATGCAATAATATACGTCAGTTAAACCGGTTACAGTTCAGAAATTGCTCGACTCCAGTGTTTACACTCAGTAGAACCGAGAAGGAGCAATTAGCTCCGTTCAAGACAGTTACTCAACCGCTGCTGTACTGTTATAATGTAGTGTGTTCATAAAAGTAGAAATTACTATCCTGATTTAAAATGTTTCATAATGCAGTTTGATGACGTTAACTTTTTTCATTCCACGCTGTGGGCTGTGACTGCCTTTACTGAACTTCTTTTTGATGACGTACTGGCACTAAGACACTAGGCTGCTACTTGTACTCTGTACTCTGTACTTGTACTCTGTTTACTCTCTGGATAAGAAACTGCCTTCCCCCGTGGCGATGTCGCTTTTCGGCAACTGACGGAGCCATAATCCCGCTTTACTGCTGTGGAGAAAACCGCCGCAGAGACACACGATTTTCTTCTCCACGGCTTACACTGTCGGATTTGCTGCCGAACACCGTATGAGCTCCTTGCCAGAGTCCCATACTGTGTGTGTGTGTGTGTGTGTGTGTGTGTGTGTGTGTGTGTGTCTTCAATGGCTAACACTGTACATCAAATAGTAATATAAACAGTCATGTCACCTACAAAATTTAATTGCATATCAATAGCACGCCCCCTAGTACATATGCAGGGACAGAAAAAAATCGCAACACCGGAAATAAATGAGTGTAGAGTAAATGAAATTTATCGAATACGTTCGTCTAGGTAGCATATTTACATTATAAACATTGCAAGATCACAGGTTTATGTGAGCGCAAGATAAGCCATTGCAAATTTGAAATTCTGGTATATCAATAAACGTTGTCACCGTCAGAACGTTGAATACAAGCAATCAGATGTGCATGTATTGTGTTGTATGGGTGTCAATTTCTGGGATGGAGAAGTACATGCCTTTGTTCTTGGTCGCTCAATACAAGAACGGTGAATTCTTTTTGTGGAAGAGGTCACAGTTGTCGTCCGAAAATGTCCCATATGTGGTCGATTAGAGACAGATCTAGTGATCGAGCAGCCCAAACCAACATGTTGACAGTCTGTAGAGCACGTTGGGTTACAACAGCGGCATTATGGCGAGAGTTGTCCTGTTGGAAAACACCCTTTGGAATGCTATTAATGAATGGCAGCTCAGCTAGTCGAATGACCAGATTGTCGTAGAAATTGGCAGTCAGATTGCATGGGTTAGCAACGAGAGTGCTCCCGCTGTCATAATAAATCGTAGCCTAAACCACGACTCCAGTGTTTTTAGCACGCAGACAGGCTGGTTGCAGACCCTCAACTGGCAGTGACCGTCACTGGCAGTGACGGAGAACCAGCTTTCATCAGAAAACACAACATGTCTCCAACGTGCTGTCTAAAGCTCGTGGTCTAGTGGCTAGCATTGCTGCCTCTGCGTCCCGGGGTCCCGGGTTCGATTCCCGACCGGGTCGGGTATTTTCTCCCCCCGGGAACGTTGCTTGTGTGTCATCAGCTCATCATTCGAAAAGTGCTGAGATGGAAGGATTTGTAACTTGAACGTGCGCTGATGACCACGATGTTTAGTGCCCCATAAGCCAAAATAATCCTCACCACCATCATCATCCAGCCTGCTCCCCAATTAGCTCTCGCTTGACACCACTAAATTCTCAGTGTGGTGGTTTGGGGTCAGTGGAATGCTTGCTGCAGGGCGTCTAGCTTGGAGCTGTCCTTTAAGTAACCAATTTGTAACAGTTCGTCGTGTTGTGTACTGCTGAAATTGCTGCTCCAGATGCAGTACGATGCGCCAGAGACATTAGCCGAACACGATGGTCTTCCCGCTTGGTAGTGGCACCTGGCCGTCTGCAGTCCGGTCATCTTCTGACCTTACATTCTCGTGACCGTCGGTGCCAGAAATCATGTACAGTGGCTACGTCCCTGCCACGTCTTTCTGCAGTATCGCGGAAGCAACATTCAGCTTCTCCTATGTGCAGATAGTGACATCTTTCTCAAATGAAAGGCATTCGCTACTGACATCTCACCACGTCCAGTCTTAAGCGAAACTATAACTCACGACCGTGACAGCGCGTATTTAGAGCAAACCTTATTTGTGTCCTCCCAGTTATGCTACTAGGGCCACTCTTATGTGACCGGCGTGAAATTTGAATAGGCGTGATCTATCAGCTGTAGAAACACGCATTACCAACTTTCGTTTATGTCGCATAATTCTTTCTTGGTGTTGCGATTTTTTCGCCACTTTGTCTGTACAGAATCATCTTCCGACAATTTACATAGACGTCAGGTCCTTACGCACATAGGTTTGTCAATAAACCAATTAGCAGGCGTGGTGGCGGTAAGTTCCCATGGGACCAAACTGCTGAGGTCATCGGTCCCTAGACTTACACAATACTTTATCCAACTTACGCTAAGGACAACACAAGCACTGATGCCCGAGGGAGGCCTCGAACCTCTGACGGGGAGAGCCACGTGAACCGTATCAAGGCACCTGAGACCTGGCCGCTACACCATGCGGCTAGGAGACGTATCACTTCTTGTGGAGACATACGATTGAGCTACTTCCAAAGTCTTACGTATGTGCAACATCACGGGGAGGAAAATTCTCCAAACTAGTTACCAAAGAACACAGAGCTGAATCAACACGAACAACCATAGTCAACCCACGCCTGTGCAACTTCTACAGCAACATAAAGCAAAATCTATACGTCCGCCACGAAGCACTGATGGACCACGTAGTACATCAACCACCTTAGCTACTTTAACTTCCGTTGCTTAGTATCGCGATAGTCACATGATGATGATATGATTATAAATGAGTGATCTGTAGCGTCCCCCGTGTACTCTGCAAGGATGAGAGGTTACATGCCCTCTTTTGCGTGTCTCTTCTCAGTTTCATCAATTTTACTTATGTTCTGTGTCACTGCACGGTAGTAACAGACCGAATAAGGTTATTGTAATGAGTGTATTTGTACTGAGATCTCAAAAAAATACTTTTCACTTGATTGCTAAACATGTTTTACTTCCCTGGGTAGCCTGTGCGAGGCGAGCATCGGAGGATGCGGCACTCTGCGTTTCCGGTTGGGGGCTGCACTTCCCTGAATTCTGAGGGTTCGTACAATAGGCTTAAGCGCCTAGCAAAACGGCTGACGTCAGTCGAGTTTCGCCTATTGTACGCACGGTGAAACGACCTGCGAGACGTCTGAGTGTCGCCGCAGTTTATGTGTTTACCGTTCCAGCGCGTCCGGAACGAAGATTCCTGGCACCGACTGACTGCATTGTCCTCTTGATTCTGAGAATACTGATTGCGATACTGCTATACAGTCAGGAGATTAATATTAGATTCATTAGGACCTCCAGTCATTATCGTCAATCTATTGCATCACAGAGAGTAGGAGCCCCTTGTTCTCGAGCCAACTCTTATTCTCATAATGGTTCAGTATACCCTATCCTTCGACCTACTGTGTGTGTTGACAGTCGTGTGCATTTATGTTCTGATACATGATAAATTTCATTGTGATACTTAATCCGCATCTCATTTCTTAGATATAGGCAGAATCCCATTTCCTGTTGTTTATTATGATAAAGCTCTTTTTTTGAGTAGATTTCGATTTTTATTGTATTATTGTGAGTGTGCACTCTTTATTTTATCAACTAGCAGAGTCCATCATCATTTCCTTCCGTTACCATTGTGCGCATAATTAATTAGCTGGTAGATAAGGAGGGGGTCGAGCTCATGTCTCGTTCTCATGCAAGATTCGTCTGATTTAAAGAGGTACAAACTCTTCTCCACCCCGGCACCTCGCAAGGATTCATCGAGAATCAGTCATCACAGGGGTGTAACTATATTTTAGGTTGATGGACAGTCGTTTGTGTAACAGAGATGTATCATTTTTACTGTTATATGAAAACCACAGAAATATTTAACTAGTTTTTGAAGTTGCACTCAGAACACAGTAGTTACGTCTTCCGATGTTTCGATTCAAATCGTTACAGTCACTGTAAAGCTCGCTCGGCTACTGACTGCCGAATGTGGGGAAGTGCATACTTATAGATATAGGTACCTGACAAGGAGTCCCTTTTCTCTATCTGTTTTCTGAAAAGAGAAAAATATAATTAACTGTCTCATTTATATGCTATTTATCTTATTCAAAGTACATTGTCGTGAACAAAATGTTTTTGTTTTGCTTTCGATTGAAAAGATTAATGAGTGCTCTGGTTGTCCAAGCCAAAAACACGATACATAATGTCCTCCGTTAATAAATCCGATTCTTTGAAATTCGCTCTGTAAAATTGAAATCTAGCCCTTGTGCAGTATTGATAGTCATACGGGACGCTATCGTACTGGAACTGGAACCCTTTACAACTGAATGATGAATCAGTAGAAATTAGTGTAATTAGTTGCATGAATCCTGACCTACCCTTCTGATTTTGGTTAGTATTTGCGCCGCTTTGATGTTTAGAAATTTTCGTACAAGGGCATATTGCGAACACTGATGGAAATTTGGAATGCTATTGGGAAGTGTCACTTTCGTCTTGGTTCGTAAGTATGTCAGTGGATTTAACGGTGCGCCACTGCCATTGAAATAGGCCACAGCACACTGTAGTCAGGCAAACATAAAGCGGTCACCGTGTTCTGATGCTGTAGAGAAGCTGTGTTGTCGCGACCGAAGTCTCCTCCGTGGCCTTAGAACGACACTAATTACCCCGCGTCCAGCTACAATTTCTGCTGTTGGGGCTCGAACAGTGGTGACCCAGACTACATCACGTCTGAATCTGGCACTGAATAGCGCCCAGGACCTACGTGATCAAAAATGCCATCGTGTCAAAACAAGGAGCGATCGTGCGAGTATAAATACCGCCCATCCCGAGTATGGGGTACCTGTAGCCGTCCGCAGCCAGCTCCAAGAAGTGCAGTACGAAAGTAGTCGATCACTTACATGGGTCATTCAGCGCACAAGTACTAGACGCAACCTCTATTAGCTACGAGACTACGGGCTGTGCGTGGGTCTGATGCCGCCAGCAGCTGTAATGGTGCCCAGGAGCTGAAATGGTGCCCTCCAGTTAGGAGCCATCTGCTGGCGGACTTCTACCAACATCAGGACGACTACGCAGTGCTCCATTGTACACACCTGCACCTGCCGTAATCCCTGTGTGCACACACACTGCTACTGCAGACCTGCGTCCTTGAGCCACTGATGATGTATGCTGATCTGGGGTCCTTGGTTCGCCCGCGATCTCTGATGAATTCTGCACTGGGCTCGCGCCAGGCTATAGCTGACCAAAAATCTACGTCCAACGATTTGACCAACTTACATCAGAGTCTGTTACAGTCTCATGCCTGTCGCCTGCCTACGCTAAAGCAGCCTAGCACACTTGCTGAAGTGCTAACATCACTTCAAGACTGCTGAAGCCTTCTCGTGTTGGCGACTATGTTGGCCACTTCCTGAGGCTGTGTGCTGAGCCAAACACATTTCACCATTCAGAATCACCCTGCGCCAATGGGCACTGACCGCAGCAAGAGGTGGTTTTCACTGCTGTACTGATTGTAGCCAATAATTGGCTGTGGTTTCCTCTTCCTGCTTCTATACAACAGGCCTCCACACGTCTGTACGTGCCTGCTATCCCACCAAAAATCCAACATCGTCATTGTGACCTACACTTAGGTCAATGAACACTCAAACCATCCTTAACTTGTTGTAAATAGCGTCAGAAGTGGCCAGTGGTCTCGAATAACGTTGGGCCACTATGCAGATCACCATCAGCACAGCGGGGGGAGTGAAGTAGACTGTCCTTTCGTGTTTGTTATTTCTGTTATTGCGATGACTAGTCAGCTAGACTGTCCAATGAATTTTAGGGTGAAATTCGTTACAAGTGACGAAGTCATGGATAAGAATCAATGTGAGGGACACATTAGGGAAGACTACGTCGGTATGACACCGGTGAGGCGCACACAGTACAACACATTGGTGTCCTAAACTAAAGCAACAAACCGCTATTTACCTGGTCTGTGTCTATTTCATGACATAATCATACAAACTGTTAACAGATGTCCGTACGATCGTCTTCTGCACGGAAGGTGGCGTTCCAGTCAACGGACAACCAAGCGAATGACCGTCTGGTCATCTATCAAACGGGGTACTGTTTGTTGGGTAGCCCCTCGTCCACAACGGTTGTGTACACGGATGATGCATTATGACACAGAGAAGACACCATCCAGACTCTCTGCGGTGGAGGGCCATAGAAAGACTGACCCTGCAGCATGCACTGGGCATATTGTATCGAGGCAAACTGTGTACAGAAGTCTTCGGCAGAGTGGCCCTTACTGTCAGCGACCTGCCGTATGTGTACCTCCGATGCGTCTTCACAGAAGGAAACGTCTAGAGAGGAGTCGCCGGCATGCCACCTGGACTGTCGAAAACAGGGCCAATGTTCTTTCCACAGTTGAGTTTCGATTTTTTCTGGAGAGTTATTCTCGACGGATTCACATCTCGAGGGAACGTAGATCATGATACCGGCATCCAAAGATTGTGGAAAGAGACCGATGTCGACGAGGATCCCTAATGATGTGGGCAGGGATTGCGATAACCACACGAACACGTCTCCATAAAATTGTATGGTTGAACAGGTAAGGTTTAACTGTTGTCAGGTATCGTGACGAGATCTTGGAACGTCGGGTGTCCATGTCGCGAGATTCTGTGGGCCCAACCTTCATATTGATGGACGATAATGCTCGACATCGTGGAGCACAGGTGGTTGACGTTTTCTTGGAAACGGAAGATATTGTACCCATGTCTTGGCCTGCTCGCTCTCTCGATTTGAATCCCATAGAACATGTCTGGGATGCACGGGCAGACGGGTTGCATCTCTAATGCTTGCGAGTAGCTCTACAGAAGGAATGGACGTCATTGCCTCAATATGAGATTGATGATATCATTCACAGTATGCCCGTATTGCGGGCAAAGAGGTTCACACCCCATACTGAGCACATTAACCAGTTGTCAAAATGTGTGTTAAAGTCCGTCAAGTTGGAAAAAACGAAGAAATTTTTAACTACCATTATGCATGTTGCAGTTGTTTACGTTCTGTATTATTTACGTTGATTCTACTTTACTATCACCTGTGGCAAAATAAATTCAACCTTGCAAAACTTCCGTTTGTTGTTTCCACTTTGGACACAAGTGTGTATTAAGTCATAGTGCTCCGTGCAGGGAATTAGCTCCGGTAACATTGTTGACCTGTTGCAGATAAGGGCATAGGAATTCTGCTAGACAGTGTGGTGAATGCACCCGGCTCTGGCCAGGCGGAATGATGTATTACGGGTATTATTACGCTAGTGTTACAGCTATAACAATGCATTTTGATTCACCCGTTGCTCTTCTGTTGCATTAGATAATGGCTTTATAATAACTGAGTAAAAAACGGAGACTGTTACCACACAGGAACCTGGAAAATCGTTTCTGATTTAGGTTGCTTAGTTGAGAGCAGATGATGCAGAACTACATAAGTAAGTGGATGCTGCAAGAGAACACAGGACTTCGACTAGTTTGATAGTTCCCATCTGTGATTCAGTTGCCAATAGGGCTGTTAATCCTTTTACAGGCAAGATAGTGGAGCATATATAAGCATTCATAGGTAGCCTGTTGGCTGCTGGAAAACTGGGATTCTTGACATATGATGTTGCTGATGATCAAACCAGTCTTGACCGGACACGTGAGAACTACATGCTATACGGACCTAAGGGAGGATCAAGATTTCTGTGATCTTAGGAGACGTAAAGTAGAACGATACAGGAGGAAAAACGACTGCGATGCTACTACTGCGAGCACTTAAACTGCGTGTCATGTACGGAAAGTGAATTAGTCGAGAATATTGTAGATAGGATATGAAAACTTATTGTTACGACGTATCAGTGACGGATAGCGACGAATCATACAGAATCTTCGCGCAGGAGGAGGAACGGACGGCGTTAGAGATATTTTAAAGGGTCTGCAATAGGATGCATCAAGGAAAGTCTGCAGAGAATCTCCGGAAGACTTGGCACGAGAAAATACGGCAACAAGAGTCCGTGATATCATATCTGATGTGAAGTGCTTTCATCATAGACCTTCGGGTGAAAGATGAAGACTGTTGACAACTGCAATGTAAGCGATGTAATGGAGTGGTACCCAAGATAGACATAGCGAAAGTAAAGAACATAATGGTAAAGTACGGAACGTAAATAATCAGTCATCAAATGGCAACGGGAGCACCGAGATCCAAGACCACCGCACGGCGCCTCTAGTGAATTTTAATGCCACAAAAACATATGTGGAGGCGGAATGTTGGCTAAATAGTCGTCAGAAAATATACTGTTAAACACGAATGCTCACGTGTGTGCGTCAAGCACGGAACACGAGAAAGAGGCGGCTAACCTCCATAGAAGAGCTTATGAGGAGTTGGTGGGGGGGGGGGGGGGGGGAGGAGGTAATCAAATACAATCACTACATTCGGCAATGCAAGGATTTCAGGGTGGAGAAAAACGATTCTGGGAAAATGTGGAAGTTTTGCTCCATGTATGTGAAAGGTATAGCTCGATGTTTCGCCTAGGTTTCGTCTATAATCGTCATGCTTGAACTGAGGAAAACTTATTTCTGTGACATACTGTCGCAAAGTTCATCTCGCATGAAAAATACGCCAGTTATAATCCATGAAACAGAGGGAAAATTCGTGTGGTAAAGTACCATGCAGTACTGGAAAACTATTTTGTGTGAATATAGAAATGGAACTTCCTCTAACCCTGTGTTGCAGAACCACCGAAGAAAACTGGTAGTGCTTTTGGGTGTTGATAATTTTGGGATCGAAGACGTGAGTTTGAATAAGGGATTGTTGGTCACCTGAGTTCTTCTCGATGTAGGTGGTGTAGACTGGACAAATTCGGCCCCTAACCATGAGCAAGCTGCCAGTGTATATGCATTACATGCGAAAGTAGTCCGTTCAGAAGGAACCCAGAGAACAACTATGGAATGTTGGAATTCGAAGACCTATTCTATTCTATTGGCCTATTACTGGCAATCCTGGTGACGCGACACCGATTCTCAAATGGTAATCAGTCACCTATGTACCGTAAGCCGTACAGGTTGACACAACCAGTAATGGAATAATTCATGAGACAACAATCAGTTGATGGTGTCAGAGGAAAATACTCGCCCACTTATTGCACCTGTGGTGATACCAAAGGGAAAGAGTTGAGAAGGTATAAAAAAAAGCTGTGAAAGCTGTGTTGCGATTAACGATATCTCAACAATCTGATGCTTACAGACACGTACTCAACACCTACCGTAACATATACCATTGATAACTTGGGACAATGTGGGTACTTCTCCGCATGTTCATTTAAGGAATAGATTTCATGAATTGAGAAGAGGTTTTTTCAAAATCCGATAAACGCTCAACTGTTGGAAACAGAGTTTTGTTGCTATGAATCAAGCCTGTTGCCACGGATGACCTGTTCAAAACGTTTAACCAAAAGCCGATATTTGCTGATGTTGTAGGGTGTTGAAAAGTACGAGTTTTCTTTTTTTTTTATTTCCCAAACTCGATATTTGCACCGAGCCAGTTAAAACAAAACACGATAGATTCAATCTGTGCTCAGAGATTTGAAGAGAACATAACAGTATAGGACATCAGGTCAGTGATAATGCTACAGAGCTTCCTTTGAAAAGAAATAAGGAAAATAAAGCGTAGGCATACAGAAGTCATCAGAGACAGCAACAGAAATTGATTATCAGTCTTCAAAGCAACATCAAATAAGGTTCAGTCAGAGCAATGTTTGTCTGGGAAGAGAAACATCAAGAATGAAGCAATAGGGAGGACTGCTGTTTGAGACAGTACAGAATAAGGAAAAAAGATGATCAGGCACCAAATGTATGCGCAGCAGCACTTGAAGCAACATCAGGGGTCGCCGAAGCGAGCCGTGTCGCGACCTACCGACCAATCGCAGCATATCTTTGAGGCAAGGATTCTGCTGTGTGAAAGGAGCCAGTGTGAGGGCGCGCGTACCCTGGAAAGGGAGGACTTGACACTTTGAAGCGAGGCGAGGCAAGGCGGTGGAGCTGAGTAGTGGTTGCGGACTGAAGCGGTGCGATGGCCTTCTGGCTTCCAAGGCTTCTGGGTCCAATAGACGTTGTGGTTACACAAGATGCGGGGCATGGAGAGTATGACGTTTGTTGGGACATCTGGTTGGAACGGAGCAGAGATGTCCGAGTGGTCCGGTCTGTCCGCAGTAGTGTCGGTTGCTGGCGATGTGACGTCCTGGAATTACGTCCGCAAATCTTCCTGCCACCGGCACCCACGCCAGCTGTCTTCAACGCCTATGAGACGTACTTGGTGTTGAATGTAGACAAGTGTAAATTGCTGCGAATACATAGAATGAAAGATCCCTTATCATTTAGCTACAATGTAACAGGTCAGCAACTGGAAGCAGTTAATTAAATTATCTGTGAGTAGGCATTAGGAGCGATATAAACTGATGTGACCATATAAAATTAATCGTCGGTAAAGCAGATGCCAGACTTAGATCCAATGGAAAAATCCTAAGTAAATGCAGTCCGAAAACAAAGGAAGTATGTTACAGTACACTTGTTCGCCCACTGCTTGACTACAGCTCACCGGTGTGGGATCCGTACCAGATAGGGTTGATAGAAGAGATAGATAAGAACCAACAGAGAGCAGCGCGCTTCGTTACAGGATAATGTAGTAATCGCGAAAGCGTTATGGAGATAATAGATAAACTACAGTGGAAGACTCTGCAAGAGAGACTCTCAGCCGCTCGGTACGGGCTTTTGTTGAAGTTTTGAGAACATACCTTCACCGAGGAGTCAAGCAGTATATTTCTCCCTCCTACGTATATCTCGCGAAGAGACCATGAGGATAAAAGTAGAGAGATTAGAGCCCACACAGAGCCATACCGACAATCTTTCTTTCCACGAACAATACGAGACTGGAAACAAGGGAGAACCGATAGAGGTACTCAAGCTACCCTCCGTCACACACCGTCAGGTGGCTTGCGGAGTATGGATTATTCGAACTACGACTCCGTTTATGTGCTGCATTTAAGTGGTGGTCGATGCAGATTTATTGGACGGCTAGTATATAGCAACGCAGTAACGGTTTCCGCCAGAACCACCGCGGTCGATGGTTGTACTGTCGGTAGCCAATATTTGACCAACTTCTATACAATGGTTCTCAACCTCACTGCATTTCAAGTATTCCCGGATTAGCTGGACTTTCGCCCATTATAAGATGTTCTATGTCTGATAAATCATAATGCCTGTGGCTGCCTGGCTATTAACCTGCATGTCCCGATCGTATTAACGTTTCTGTTTACTTTTTCTATGTAAGACATTAGTGCCATGGACATGGATTTTACCGTTGTTTTTGTGCATCTTAAACTGTGTAACCGAGCGGTCCTACCTGCTTGGGGCCGGTCTGTTGTGTAACTTCCTTCCCCTTCGAGGGAAGAGTAAAGTGCAAACTAGCCGGTAGAATAGTACTGTATTCGTCTTTGGGTGTGCTTGTACAATTTTACAGGCAGGTTGAGGGAGCCAACTGAAATTTTCTGGCATTTTATGCTACTTTTGTGTGCTTTCTTCCCCATATTAAACTTTCACATCAGTCTAATCCAACTTCTTTCTAGAGCTTCGCGCGAGTCGTTTACTATTCCGGCGGAAGTAGAGGTAGATAATACCTTAAAACCAATTATCCACTTGTTTAGCTCACTTACCTGAAGATTGTGTTTCCTCGACATGTCCTAAGCTGGACTCACATCCGATATTGCGGTCGGAGCTTTGAATTGGCATTTAATTGTTATGTTTAATTCTAAGAGAGTATTTTGTGTTTTATAGACGTGTTCTGCTCCCGTGCTTAGTCTAAAGGTCAGTTCGGCGGATCGGTTGGCCAGTTTGCACCGGTCTTAATGGCATGCTCCTGCCTGGAGGGCTAAGAGGGTTTGCATATACCGCTGATATTCTGTAACTGCTCTCGTTGGTAAAATTTTATTTTAACTTTGGTACAGCTCTAGGAGCACTTGATCTTTCTCCTTCTGAGTTTATCATTAGTAAAGTTAACTGCCTTCCTTGTTAAACTGTATTCAGTTTGGGCGATGGTTTGCCATTAGCACTTGAGAATTATTGTTCAGTTATTTCAAAGGTCTAACGATGTCTTAAGACTCTTATTCTGTATTATTCGAAATATTTTTACCACTACTAAAATTGTTTTAAATATCCTCTGAAGACAGCAATTTTTTCTTATTATGAAGTTTTCAATAAATTGTCTTACGTATTTTACGAATGGTGCTTAATCTTCATTTGGGCCCAAGCCTCCCAACCTTGAGCAATGAATAAATCGCAGCAAGAGTACCAGGAAGACAAGACTGACCCTCAAAAGGAACAAACTCTGGCGTAAAAGAATGAATTAATTATTAAACACAGGTAGCACAAACTTCATGCAAAAATGTTCTATATAGTAATGAAAGAGGAATAGCCAAAAGTGGTTATACGTACTGATATACAAAAAAAAAAATCTGCCGGTTCCAAAGGTCAAGTATTCTACCACAGACAGGTTTGACTATATAATTTGTACATTATTTTTCATTTCTGAGCACAGACAAAGCAGAAGATTGCTTTTCGTACTTTTCCCGAAACAGAAGGACCGAAAGGGTGCAACCAAGTGGGCTCTGCTCAATGAATTTTCTCAGAAAATGGCCCAAATCAAATTCTGACTAGCGTATCGGTTAAAATGAAAATCAGTAATGATGTGCATACTAATGGCCTTCATGAATGAAAGCCTAAAAATTTAGTAACATGGTACATTATTCCTCTATTTGCGGTCACAGCTGTAATAATGACAGATTTCGGTAGAGTGGTTACAGACTGCTAGAAAAAGGAAGATATTACGTCACCGACTGGATGCTGTAAACTGCTGGAGCAGCATAGCATCGTTAAGATACTAATAAAAAAAACATTTGAGCCCAGTGAACTAAGAGCCCTACAATTTAAGACGCCTTTCAGAATTACTGCTCAGTGAGTGATGACTTATAAACAGTGTAACAAGAAAGAATTATCGTCAGTATCTGACACTTGGTAGTGGAAGTCCCGTAGGGGTTTAGGTATGGAAATACTGGAAACTGCAGCCAGGAAGTGAGGAAAGTAGCCACCTTGAAAAACACGAAGATGGCCAACAAGGCAAAGGAAAAGGATTGTTTCAACATTTACAAGGCGTTTTTACGTACTAGAAGGAGCAAAAGAGCTTTATAGAGATGTTGCTGAAAGTGATAATTAGATTTTCAGTTCACTATTATTGTAGTCAGTATTTAGTGTCGTACTTCAATAGGGTTTATTGCTACACTCCAAATAAAGGTTGATTCAAAAAGAATACCACAACTTTAGGAATTTAAAACTCTGCAACGACAAAAGGCAGAGCTAAGCACTATCAGTTGGCGAATTAAGGGAGCTATAAAGTTTCATTTAGTTGTACATTTGTTCGCTTGAGGCGCTGTTGACTAGGCGTCAGCGTCAATTGATCCTAAGATGGCGACCGCTCAACAGAAAGCTTTTTGTGTTATTGAGTACGTCAGAAGTGAATCGACGACAGTTGTTCAGCGTGAATTTCGAACGAAGTATGGTGTTAAACCTCCTGATAAGTGGTGTATTAAACGTTGGTATAAACAGTTTACAGAGAATGGGTGTTTGTGCAAAGGCAAAAGTTCTGGACGGCCGAGAACGAGTGATGAAAATGTAGCCTCCAAGAAGCCCTGATCTCACCCCCTGCGATTTTTCCTTATGGGGGTATGTTAAGGATATGGTGTTTCGGCCACGTCTCCCAGCCATCACTGATGATTTGAAACGAGAAATAACAGCAGCTATCCAAACTGTTACGCCTGATATGCTACAGAGAGTGTGGAACGAGTTGGAGTATCGGGTTGATATTGCTCGTGTGTCTGGAGGGGGCCATATTGAACATCTCTGAACTTGTTTTTGAGTGAAAAAAACCTCTTTAAATACTCTTTGTAATGATGTATAACAGAAGGTTATATTATGTTTCTTTCATTAAATACACATTTTTAAAGTTGTGGTATTCTTTTTGAATCACCCTGTATTATAATGAAACATTACTCTGTAATTTAGGTTAAAGGTAAAAAGAAACGAAAGATTCAGTTTACATCTTAACATTAACAGATATTCTCCCTTTGTTCTCAAATAAACAAAGAGAATTTCATAAAAAAGTGTTCATAGTTATTGGTATTAACAGAGCCATTAAATTGCCACGATTAATGTTAAAATGAGCAAATTTCATTTCAGAGTAGTTCACAAACTTGGTAGAAACATAACAACACAGGTGGACTTAGCAGAAAGAATGGGTATAGTTCAGACTGAAGTGTGTAGCACTCCACAATGACAATGAGCACACTGCTGACACAGATTGGAGACAGTCTGCAATGTAACCACAGTTCACTATCCATAATGGTATATTGTATTGAACAAGAACAACTGGGCCTTGCATAGTGTTCTTTGTTGTGCTGATGGAGGAAGTTTTGGAACAAGCAAATGATCATGTGTTATCTAATAATGGATGGCATCGAACCACAGACTGAAGAGTAGCCAAACATTACTGAAGGAGAGTGGTAGTAAGGCAAAGCTGTTCTCGTGCAGTCTCCAATGCTGCCTAATTTATTAAAAATGGCAAACCTTCCCCCGTAACCCCACCATAGACTCTAGTGTAGATGTGACAACATCACACTAAAGACATTACCAGATAATGTGAAAGGTTTTCCCCCTACATCATAGCCCATCCACCCTCCCTGGCCCCACCTCCCCAAGCTCTCATCTCCCCTCCCTCCACCACTTGGAAATTGGTGGGAAAAAACAGAGTGTGCTGGGCTGTTGGTGTGGTTTATTTTTTTTTATCATGGGTGTTCTGACGTATGCTCCTCTAGACGTGCAGAGAGAGAGATGGCCTAGTTGACACTACCACCATCAGAATGTGCTAGAAATTGTGATGTCATAGGTTTTGTCCACTTCTAACATGAAATTAATTGACTAAGTAATTAAATTAATCAATTGATAACAATATCCCCACCTGGGAAATCCCTAGCCCATCTGTCCCTGCACCCTATTGGTAGGAAATTCAACAATTGGTGGGAGGTACAAATTTAAGCAGTAAGTAACGATACTTACACTGCATTGTAGAGGACATAATAATAATACAATAACAATAATTAATGATAATACATTATTGATTTGTAAACATTCAATTTGCATATTAGTGGGGTGGAAAGGTGTGGGGTAGTCTTTATTTCATCATTTTTGAATACTGGTGCAGTCTATGATGTCACAGTCCAGAACATGGCGCTGAAGACTCCCATCCGTCTATTGGTGGCAATTTCGAAAATAATGGTAAACTTAAAGAATTTTCCTCTGGCTGTGAAGCGTGGGATTTTGGGACTGGTAGTTGCCATTGCTCGAGCACTAGAGATTTGCTATAGACAGTCTCGTCAATAACTGCTGATCATAGAGAGCATATTTTCGCTATTAGTCAAGCATAAGAGTTGCTCCAGCCAGTCTAGCCAATTGGAAACAATAATAGGACAACAAAATACCACTGGAGTGCAGGGGAGTAGCCTACTGCTGATCTACAAATGAAGAGCTGTTGGGAGAGAAATGAGGATGGGTAATAATATCAGGACAGCAAATCACTATCCCAGTGCTTTTATTTTTTTTACGCATTGTAAATCAAAGTGCTATAGTCAGCGACGATCCAGACTTAGTGGTGGATGGTAAGTAGGTGCTTCGGTTCACTTTATTATGAATAAACGTTTGGGGGTCAACTTCCTAGGGTCTGTATATCAGTCTGTAGGATACCACTAGTTGGTGGAATTGGTTAGGATGTCACAGCACCATTGAACATGTGGTACACCGAGTTACACAAAGTGTCTACTTTGTTGTGAAAGTGTGTGGTCCGTTTGCAAACTGCTTCTAGTGCTGTATCCACAAGATGGGCAGCTGCAAGTCGACGGTGAGAATATACCATCTGGCACAAAGTACCAACACGAGTACCATATTTTGTAAGATTTGAAGACGGCGACTTGGTGTTCGACTGGCAAGACCCAAGAAAGAGGTCGCCTAATATAATCGAAGCTTTGCTTTGTTATTGAGGTCAGTACTTTTGAAGAAAGCGACGAGTTTCTTGTCCATACCAAAAGCTTTCTTCCTGAGGAGGTCAATATGCTTATGTAGTAAGAAGAGTTTGTCCAAAGTGACCTCAGGTAAGTTAGTGTTGCCCTCCTTGGGATATACTGTCCTTGCAATCTCAAATTGGTAGGCATCGAGGTACGTTTCTTGCTGAAATAGATGGCTGTCTCCTTGATGGGATTAAGTTGCACTTTATTGGTCTTACACTAAACTGCTGTGGCATCTAGTTGTCTTTGAAGGCGTCTAATGTTGGCTTGAATATGTCTGCTGGTGGTGAGAAAAGCTGTATAATCGGCAAATTGCGCAATTTGTACCCCTGGGGCAGCTGACATGTCTTTGACTTTGAGATTAGTAGTAGTGGGGACAAAACAGATCCCTGAGGAAGCTCTGCCTGCGCAAATCGGGTATCAGACGACACCCCACCCCGTGCTGGGATGGCAGGGGCAGGGATGGAAACTTGGGAATCTTCAGTGGGGACCCCCGTTTTTACCGCAGCAAAATCTATACAGGTTTCAAAAACGAAACTGTGTCTCGAAAGCTGGTAGAAAACTCTAAGAGATTCTGGTGATATGTAAAGTAAAGCAGCGGCAAGACGCAATCAGTACCTTCACTGGTTGATAATGATTATGTCACTGAAGGTCCCATTAAAGTGAAGTTACTGAACACTGTTTTCCGACACTAATTCACCAAAGAGGACGGAGTAAATATTCCAGACTTCGAAACTAGAACAACTGCCAACATGATTAACTGAGAAGTAAAAATCCTCTGCATAGTGAAGTAGCTGAAATCACTTAAGAAAGGCAAGGCTTCCGCTTCAGATTGCGTACCAGTAATGTTCCTTCCAGACTATGCTGATGGAATACCTCCATATCTAACAATGATATACAACTGCTCGCTCATCGAAAGATTTGTACCTAAAGATTGGAAAGTTCCACAAGTAACACCAATAGCCAGAAGAGGAAACAGGAGTAATCCGTCGAATTACAGATCCATATCACTAATGTCGATTAGCAGTAGGGTATCGGAACATATTCTGTTTTCGAACATAATGAATTATCTCGAAAAAAAAAAAAATTATTCATTGGCTAATAGTACGGGTTCAAGAAAAATCGATTTTATGAGAAACAATTTTCTCTCTATTTTCACGAAGTAATGACTGCTGTTGCCAGGGATTGTCAAGTTGAAGGATGCCTGCAGGACATCATAGCACTGCAGCCCTATTTTCAGAGAGCAATGGTACGCACTGGATATCTTCTGTGTACTGTTTTAACCCAGATGTGATATTACAAAATGCAGATAGCAAGGACAAGTTAGGGGTACGGAATGATTGGAGCGGAGAGGTAGTGGCTTATCGGTAAATGGTACTCATTTCGGGCCAACTTTTCATCTTCCATTTACCACAAAAGGAGCTACAGTCTTGAAATGACACATCCTCTGCTAGAGTCGCCTGAAATAATTTCAGAAAGACACCTAGAAGTCACATTAATGAGACAACCTGTTAGAAGCCTGAATAACCACCTTTTGCAATGTGGACATGCCGGGAGATAGTCACTGAGGTTCTACGAGGTATCAACATGAATGTGGAGCCACACTGACTGCAGTGCCATGGCCAGCTGCACTAGGCTTCTCGTTGATGGTCCAAGACACGAGTAGCTCCATCGAATTGGTCTCACTGATTCTCGATTGGGTCTTAATCCGTGGATTTATGGTGGCCATGGGAGTACGGTTAACTCATATTGAACTTTATCCATGGCGGCACGTGAACAGTTCACCAACTTAGTTTTTTCGGAATTGCTTCCACTCTTAAACCAAAAGCAAATGATCATGGCCGTCTCATACATCCCTCCGTTTTCGCATTACGACGACAACTACACTCTACACTGTTTCCCCGCCCCCTCCCCCCTCCCCCCCGTCGGCCCCCCCCCCCGTCCTCCCACCAACGCCTTTACATACTTTCTACTAATGTCACTTGGTTTCTGTCAATGATTAATGCGCGTTGGCGTCGAACATAGGTGCTGCTCACGTTAGTATGACCGGCAGAGTACTACCCACTGCAAACGTGACACACATAAACAGTACCTTAGGGTCCAACCTCCTTAACTATCTAATTGAGTTAAAGCTGCACAGACAGGTCGTGTTCTTGCACAGCAGATGCTTCAGTACATCCAACAATATCGTAGTAAACAGCACCAGATGGTCATGTCAATAAGCATTTCAAAATGAAGTAGAAACTTGGTTCGAGTCTCATCTGTCCTGCACATATCCATTTACAGCGGATCTCAGGATACCAAATACCATCCGAATGGGTCGAACTTAGCAGATAATAACTAATTAAGTATACCAGACTTTGGACTTGATAATTCACATTGGGTTAGCTTAAGAATAAATGTGAACATAGTGTACATAAATGTAAAAATTTGAGATGTGTAGTTAATTCGTTTTCATAAGTACTATCTGCTTGGTATCTGGTGGACTGTTTCATCGAACGATGTATGTTGCCTTACTATATATCAAATTGTAGTCTGTGATCTGTGAACAAGCAGACAGAAAGCTGTCACCACATTCAGATGCAAGAAGCTGTAGAGAAACCACACTGGCATGAATTGTGCACACTAGCTACTGCACAGTCAGCGTCCGTTGCTGCTGATGGGGCTAGAACATTATTGACACACCATAGTACAGGTGCAAAGTCGTTGCATTGGTGTCCTGGATTACACCACGTCTGAGGGGCACTTTCTGCTTCTGGAACCTATGTGATCAGAAACGATATCCTGCCAAAACAGAGCGAGATTGAGCGACTATAAATACTGCCTACTACGGCTGTATACCATCTTCTATCCTCCACAAGTTGCTCCAACTGGATCCCAACAACAGTCATCGATTTGAAGAGCGTCATCGACTTTACGGCTACCACACGCGTATTCAGCTAGCTGCAGGATCACAGGTAGTGCTCCTGGAGATCTGACTGGTGCTTTCGTGCTAAGGGCCATCTGCCGGTTTTCTGAGCGCCTACGTGGGGTTTCAGAGTTCAAACCTGCACCTGACCTGCTGCTGGGCCACCGCGTGCCCTCCATGCAGATACTGTACTATTGTAGACTTGGGTGCGCAGTTCGCTGATGCTGTATCCCACAACTGGTGTCCTTCGTTCGGACTCCGGTGCTTCCTGCTCTGGGCTAATTTATACTAAAAATGGCGCGACCGACTTACTGCAAAAGCAGTTGCTGCTATGCGCCTGCCGCATGCCCGGGCCGATGCAGTCCTACACTCACCGAGCTGCTGGCATTGCCTCGTTGCCACTGTCACCTACTTGGCTTGATGACTGAGTACCAGCCACAACCTGAGGCTCTGCTGCGCACAGCTGCTGGGACCAATATGCCACTGGGCACAGATTGAAGCAAGTCGAAGTTTCGACTGCTGTTCTGCTTGCAATGAACAAACTGTCTGTTATTTTCTCCTCGCTTCTATGAGTTCGCCACAGCCATCCACCTGGCTCTGAGTACTTCTCGCCCCATCAAACATTCTGCGTCGTCATTGGAACTGCAGTGACTTCAACAGACACTGAAACCATCCTGAATCGCTGCATGAAATGTGTTTCTGTTCCCTGGTATCAGATGCTGTACTCACTCGATGATGTATTTGTTGATCTATCTTATTATCGTGGCGTAAACTGTTGGCTCGCACCACCTCTCCTGTTTACGTAGTTTCTCTCTGTAAGTGCACATACGGTTTACGGCGAGTTGTTCCTCCATCTTCACTGCGTTGCTCAGTTCATCCGTTAATTTGATTTTGCCGGAGTGCGGAGGGGCGTGTGGTCAGCACACCGCACTGCCGGTCGTTTTGATGGTTTTCTATGGCCGGAGCCGCTACTACTCGGTCAAGTAGCTCCTCAGTTGGCATCACGACGCTGAGTGCACCCCGAAAACTGGCAACAGCTCATGGCGGCTGGAGGGTCACCCATTCAAGTGCCGGCCACGCCCGACAGCGCTTAACTTCGGTGATCTCACGTGAGCCGGTGTGTCCACTGCGGCAAGGCCGCTGCCCCGAGGTCCGATGACATTAGCGGAAATTCGAGAACATTATAGAACAAACTCGAACTGCGTTTCCTTAAAAAATACGTTCATGTAGAAAAAACGGAAGATATCCTGGTTATCGCTATGATGTGACTGAAACACGTCAGACACATATCACCACTCGATTCACCAGGGAATCTTTGTAGCACAAAAATGTTGATCCCAATGACTTGGATTTCAAAGTAATTGTAATTACGATCTTCTGTGATGGAAAGACACTTTGAAAAGTATGTAATTTGAATGGAGTCCACTTACCTCTACAATGAATTTTTGTTCTCTGCAGTGATTATCACTGAGCAAATAAACCATCTAATCAGACAGCATCTCGTTGGTAGACCCATGTAAACATCGTCAAGTTCTTGGAACTACTTAGAAAGTCGCTTGCATTCAAATATTTATGTGTAGAAGGTATTCTAGTTGCAAGGGCAGTAACATCATTGAGAGTGAGTGTGTGTGCGAGAGTGTGTGTGCGCGAGAGTGTGTGTGCGCGAGAGTGTGTGTGCGCGAGAGTGTGTGTGCGCGAGAGTGTGTGTGTGCGCGAGAGTGTGTGTGCGCGAGAGTGTGTGTGTGGGCGCGAGAGCGAGAGAGTGTGTGTGTGCGCGAGAGCGTGTGTGTGCGCGCGAGAGCGAGAGAGCGAGAGAGCGAGAGAGCGAGAGAGCGAGAGAGCGAGAGAGCGAGAGAGCGAGAGAGCGAGAGAGCGAGAGAGCGAGAGAGCGAGAGAGCGAGAGAGCGAGAGAGCGAGAGAGCGAGAGAGCGAGAGAGCGAGAGAGCGAGAGAGCGAGAGAGCGAGAGAGCGAGAGAGCGAGAGAGCGAGAGAGCGAGAGAGCGAGAGAGCGAGAGAGCGAGAGAGCGAGAGAGCGAGAGAGCGAGAGAGCGAGAGAGCGAGAGAGCGAGAGAGCGAGAGAGCGAGAGAGCGAGAGAGCGAGAGAGCGAGAGAGCGAGAGAGCGAGAGACCGAGAGAGCGAGAGACCGAGAGAGCGAGAGACCGAGAGAGCGAGAGACCGAGAGACCGAGAGACCGAGAGACCGAGAGACCGAGAGACCGAGAGACCGAGAGACCGAGAGAGCGAGAGAGCGAGAGAGCGAGAGAGCGAGAGAGCGAGAGAGCGAGAGAGCGAGAGAGCGAGAGTGAGAGAGAGAGAGTGAGAGAGAGAGAGAGTGAGACATTTTGGTTGGGGGGGGGCTAATGGAGAGGGGCTAACAAAACTGCTTTTTAAAGCCGTTTTGAGGCTTAAAAAAATCATGAAAATAAAATTATTCATTCAGTGATTTCGTCCCACTTTCTTCGTACAGTGGATGGAATAACTCCACTGCAAACCTGGATGAATGTTTCTCAGTTCCTTCCGGAACTTTGGATATCTGATAACAGTTTTAGAAACTAAAGAAACTGAAAAAGAGTGCGCTCGAACATAGTCAAAATGAGTTTCTCAGGTGTTTCAGGGCATAAACACGAACTTTCTGTAACAATAGGTTTTTCTAGATTCTAGTGGTCAATCTTTCTGTTAATCACTGCGGCAATCGTCCGAGGAAACGCTGTTCATTTGAAGTATTTTGAGGCGACATTAGGTAAGTACTGGTGTCTTCTAAGAAAAAATTGTGACCAACAGCACGTATTTTTAAATTTAACTGTTTCAGTAATCTGTAAATCTGTAACATAGTGGTATGTAAACTCCACCCGACAGGCCTCCGAAGGCTCGACGGTACCGACCGACCGCGGTGTCATCACCAGCCGATAGGCGTCACTGACGCGATGCGGAGAGGCATGTGGTCACCACACCGACACCCAAGCCGTTGTCAGTTTTCGTGACCGGAACCGCTGCTTCTCAGTGAAGTAGCTCTATAATTGCCCTCCCAAGGGATTCAATGCAGCCCGCTTACCAACAGCGGTCGGCAGATCCGGATGTTCACAAATCCAAGTACTTGCTCTGTTCGACAGCGTTTTACTTTGGGCATCTGAGGGGAAACAATGTTACGACTGCGGCAAGGCCATTGGCATATGTGGTAGCATATTACTGGCAGTCGTGTTCGTTGACTTTGTTATGAGATTTCACGGTCTGCTTCATTTTACTACTGTACCTATCGGCTGTAGCATAAATGAAAGTCCAAGCTAACTAAACCAGAACATTTATTACATCGTACGCTTACATAAGCCAGGACATGTTTCAGACATACATACCAAGTATCTAGCTGGAAAACTCTTGAATGGTATACTATGAATTCCATTGCTTTGTAGGGCAATGACTTATTTGTCATGAGAATTTAACATCGCAGGCTGACGTTCTTTCCTCAGCTATAGTATATAGTTGAGTAATCATACTGAAGTTGCTAATGTTTATTCGGGATAAGTAATAAGTCAGTAATCCGACCACAGTACCTACAATCACAGCCTACGAGACAGAAATGAATTAGTCAAAAGTTACAGCTGCCGTTTTCTACTCCACTGCGGGGATTTCACTTGCGCTTCTCTATTTCCAAGCGGTATGTATTCCATCTTCATTAGAAACGAAAGGTTAAAATGTAATAAAAGGAATATTTCATCATTATATTTGATATTTCCCCCACTTAGATATAATTCTTCATTCTGAGTAAACTTGTCATTTGTGTTTAATTTTACCTTTGAACTTTGTTATTTGTTATTTAGGTCCCACTGGGGCTCTCCTACCGATGAGATAATTGCAAGCCTCAAAGAAGAACCAGCATATATTTAACCTCTGATCTTTAAATTTTGCTCTACCGAAAACGTATTACAGAGTTGTGGCTCATTGAGTTTCTGCGCCGGAAAAACCACCAGACGAATACTCTAAATGTGTTTTACGAATAACAACTGGCTCGAACTGAAATTGTGGATATCTCTTCTGTGTGCTCGTATTTTGTTGGTAAACGCTTCCTTTGCACCCTCATTGCTTGGGGCATTACAGCGTGAGACTTCCTCAACTACTACGTAAGACTTGCTTCAGCAGCTATGTAAGTAATAAGCGAGAAGAAATGTTTTTGTAGATTATGTACTCGTATATCAACTATTGCAACAGTGAACTGGCGCAAGTAGAACAGTTCTTGCGCAAGGACACAAGGAAGTTGAACATTTTGGATGTAATCGAAGCATAGAGCATCACTTCCAGGATTAATCCTTTTCTCATTTTGTAGAGCACCATAACACTAGTTAGACCTTCGGATGTGGACAGTCTCCTCTGCTACTGCTGCTCGCTTTGCGACCTCATTCAGTGCTTCTGACTTATTCTTTAGCGCCATCTTTTTGCATGTGTAGTAAGTGTCTACCGAAAGCAAGTGAAAAGTTTTCACAAAATACCTTTCTATAATACCTGCACTTCGCTGGCAAGCTACATTGCTCAGCAATAAAAAGTTGGTGCATTTTCTTTTCGCAGATCGCTCACAGTGTAGCTAGTGCATAGTGCGGCTGCCATAATGACTTTCGTTCAAGGGGATGATCTAATCTATTGCGATCTGTAATTTTGACCATTTTCTTTGTTGGCTTAGCATTTAAACTCTTAGATTTTCCCCTTCCATCTGTCGATGTCTGCCCCTACACAGAAATTCTGGAATCCTTTTAATTCTCTCGCCAGATACAGAGTAAATATTTAGAAAAGCTTTTCTTTGTAACTCAAGTAATTTGTCTCGAACCAGAAGAAAGTAGCTAAGAGTTTTTCGCACCTACATGCCTTCTCATTTCATGGCAGGTGTCTTCTTACATCATGTTTATGATTAGTCCTCACAGAAAAGGCTCCTGGTCATTGTTGTATTCCACCTTTAGAAAATACACTCCTGGAAATTGAAATAAGAACACCGTGAATTCATTGTCCCAGGAAGGGGAAACTTTATTGACACATTCCTGGGGTCAGATACATCACATGATCACACTGACAGAACCACAGGCACATAGACACAGGCAACAGAGCATGCACAATGTCGGCACTAGTACAGTGTATATCCACCTTTCGCAGCAATGCAGGCTGCTATTCTCCCATGGAGACGATCGTAGAGATGCTGGATGTAGTCCTGTGGAACGGCTTGCCATGCCATTTCCACCTGGCGCCTCAGTTGGACCAGCGTTCGTGCTGGACGTGCAGACCGCGTGAGACGACGCTTCATCCAGTCCCAAACATGCTCAATGGGGACAGATCCGGAGATCTTGCTGGCCAGGGTAGTTGACTTACACCTTCTAGAGCACGTTGGGTGGCACGGGATACATGCGGACGTGCATTGTCCTGTTGGAACAGCAAGTTCCCTTGCCGGTCTAGGAATGGTAGAACGATGGGTTCGATGACGGTTTGGATGTACCGTGCACTATTCAGTGTCCCCTCGACGATCACCAGTGGTGTACGGCCAGTGTAGGAGATCGCTCCCCACACCATGATGCCGGGTGTTGGCCCTGTGTGCCTCGGTCGTATGCAGTCCTTATTGTGGCGCTCACCTACACGGCGCCAAACACGCATACGACCATCATTGGCACCAAGGCAGAAGCGACTCTCATCGCTGAAGACGACACGTCTCCATTCGTCCCTCCATTCACGCCTGTCGCGACACCACTGGAGGCGGGCTGCACGATGTTGGGGCGTGAGCGGAAGACGGCCTAACGGTGTGCGGGACCGTAGCCCAGCTTCATGGAGACGGTTGCGAATGGTCCTCGCCGATACCCCAGGAGCAACAGTGTCCCTAATTTGCTGGGAAGTGGCGGTGCGGTCCCCTACGGCACTGCGTAGGATCCTACGGTCTTGGCGTGCATCCGTGCGTCGCTGCGGTCCGGTCCCAGGTCGACGGGCACGTGCACCTTCCGCCGACCACTGGCGACAACATCGATGTACTGTGGAGACCTCACGCCCCACGTGTTGAGCAATTCGGCGGTACGTCCACCCGGCCTCCCGCATGCCCACTATACGCCCTCGCTCAAAGTCCGTCAACTGCACATACGGTTCACGTCCACGCTGTCGCGGCATGCTACCAGTGTTAAAGACTGCGATGGAGCTCCGTATGCCACGGCAAACTGGCTGACACTGACGGCGGCGGTGCACAAATGCTGCGCAGCTAGCGCCATTCGACGGCCAACACCGCGGTTCCTGGTGTGTCCGCTGTGCCGTGCGTGTGATCATTGCTTGTACAGCCCTCTCGCAGTGTCCGGACCAAGTATGGTGGGTCTGACACACCGGTGTCAATGTGTTCTTTTTTCCATTTCCAGGAGTGTATTTTAAAGCCAGAGTTCTCTGTTGACTTCTGCAAATAATACTGACACAGCCTCTTTGACACCTGAAATCTTCTGCCGTCAACTGTCCTGGTAGTATCCGCATCCGGTGTTTGCCCCCTAAACACCCTACAAGTCCTTTCAAAGGGGAAGGGGTTTGATAGGAGTACCCTGCTCCCAGGGTGCTTCGGGCCAAAGTGAAGATAAGGCCAGTCCTTATCTCTGCAGTTTGAATGTCTCCAAAAGGAGGGGAGTCGGGGTACTGCGGATACTACCAGAACAGTTGACAGTAGAATATTGCAGATGTCAAAGAGGCTGTATCAGTAATATTTACAGAAGTCAACAGAGAACTCTTGCTTTAAAACATTTTCTGAAGGTGGAATACAAGAATGACCAGGAGCCTTTTCTGTGAGGACTAATCATAAATATGATGTAAGAAGAAACCGCCCATGAAATGAGAAGGCGTGTGGGTGTGAAAATCGTTTAGCTACTTTATTCTGTTTCGAGACAAGTTATTTGAGTTACGTAGAAAAGCTTCTCTAAATATATGGTGAGGGAATTGAAAGGATTCGTGAATTTCTGTGTAGGGGGCATACATTGAAAGAAGGAAGGGGAAAATCTAAATGCTAAGCCAACAGAAGAAATTGTCAAAATTACAGATCGCATGATTAGATCATCCCCTTCAACGAAAGTCATTATGGCAGCCGCACTATCCACTAGCTACACTGTGAGCGATCTGCGAAAAGAAAATAAACTCTTTATTGCTAAGCATCCTAACTTGCTAGCGAAGTGCAAGTTTTATAATACGGTTTTTTGTGAAAACTTTTCACTTGGTTTCGGTAGACACTTGGTGCACATGCAAAAATATGGCGCTGAAGAATAAGTCAGAAACACTGAATGAGGTCGCAAAGCGAGCAGCAGTAGCAGCGGAGACTGTCCACATCCGAAGGTCTAAGAAGTGTTATGATGCTCTACAAAATGGGTAAAGACAGGAGATTGATCCTGAAAGTACTGCATTATGCTTCGATTATATCCAAAATGTTCTTCATCGTGTCCTTATGTAAAAACTGTTCTACTTGCGCCAGTTCACGGTTGCAGTTTTTTATATACATTCTCTACAAAAAAGCCCACTTGTTTATCTCTTCCACGAAGGAAATCTGAAGAAGGGGTCCAAGAATATAAAGACCACATGTGAAAAAAGTTGCTGCTATTTTGCAATAACTGCTCGGAAAAATCTAACACAACTCAGTGATCCGACTTCAAATTCCTCGTGAGGAGTTAAACTGGTTTGAAATAGTGTAACATTTCTACTCTATCTGCAGTCATTCATTCCTGCCAAGTGATGGAGTATTTGGGGTATTAAAAAGAGCTTTCGTGAAAGTGGAGAGAACGTACACAATCCAGGAATGGTTCAAATGGCTCTGAGCACTATGGCCTTAACAGCTGTGGTCATCAGTCCCCTAGAACTTAGAACTACTTAAACCTAACCAACCTAACGACATCACACACATCCATACCTGAGGCAGGATTCGAACCTGCGACCGTAGCAGTCGCGCCTAGAACCGCTAGACCACCGCGGCCGGCCAATCCAGGAACTACTGAATCTTACAGTATCACCACACTGCAAGATGATTATACATCTAGTGGATGCATATGAAATACTAGACTTCAAAGTGTCATAAGTTTCTAAGAAGGCTTGTTTGTCTATATCATCATGTCTATATAGAGGCGAGATATTCCAGGGCCTGACAATGTGCCACCAAATGGGCTTTAGACCAATAACTTCACCTTGAAATCTGATCATAGGAAGATAGCACAATTGCCAGATAACAAGTATTAAAAGTATGCGAAAGTCTCTGCTGTGGTGAAGAAACTGGAAGATATTACAAATGTGTACAATTTGTTCGTTATAATGGAAATGTGTCATCCTTCTGAGATTTAATATTAATTTGGCCTGCTGCCGATGTGCAAAAGACGTAAATAGACATAATGCACTGCAAACATTAAAATATTTTGGTTGTTTCTGTATGTTTTTCCTTCTGTAAACAACTGATTTGCAAAAACAATCAGACATGTCGTCTTGCAGATCTGCAAGAAACATAAGAACAGTGTACTGTGTTCTAAATAAACATGGTTAATTTGTTTTGTATTTCTTGAAATTTTTTTGTTCACACATGTACTGATTGCAAAAACAAGCTACACTGGAGAATCAAGGAAACTGGTACACCTGGCTAACATCGTGTAGGGCCACAGCGAGCAAGCAGAGGGGCCGCAACAGGACGTGGCATAGACTCCACTAACGTCTGAATTAGTGTTGAAGGGAATTTACACCATGAATTCTGCAGGGCTGTCCACAAATCGGTAAAGGTACGAGGGAGTGGAGATCTCTCGTTCGTGTCTGGGGGATTTGGTGGCCAACGGAAGTGTTTAAAATCAGAAGAGTGTTCCTGGAGCCGCTCTGTAGCAGTAGGGTGTCGCATTGTCCTGCTGGAACTGCCAAAATCTGTCGGAACGCGCGATGGACATGAATGGATGAAAGTTATCAAGCATGATGCTTATGTACGTGCCACCTGTCAGAGTCGTATCTAATCCTGCCTCGGGCATGGATGTGTGTGATATTCTTAGGTTAGTTAGGTTTAAGTAATTCCAAGTTCTAAGGGACTGATGATCTCAGACGTTAAGTCCCATAGTGTTCAGAGCCATTTTTTTAGAGTCGTATCTAGATGTATCTGATGTCCCATATCACACTAACTGCACACGCCCCACACCATTACAGAGCCTCCACCAGCTTGAACAGTCCCCTGCTGACGTGAGGTGTCCATGGATTCATGAGGTTGTCTCCATATATGTACACGTCCATCCGCTTAATGCAATTTGAAAAGAGACTCGTCCGAGCAGGCAACATGTTTCCAGTCTTCAACTGTCCAATGTCAGTCCTGACGGGGACAGGTGAGGCATAAAGCTTTGTGTCGTGCAGTCAAGGTCCAGCCTTGCAATCTGCAGCAATTTGCGGTCGCGTTGCACGTCTGTCACATTGAACAATTCACTTCAGTCGTCGTTGGTCCCGTTCTTGGAGAATCTTTTTTGGCCGCAGCAATGTCGGACATTTTATGTTTTGCCGGATTCCAGATATTCAGGATACATTCGTAAAATGGTGGTACGGGATTTCCACACTTCATTGCTACCTTGGAGACGCTGTGCGCCGATTATAACACCACGTTCAAACTCACTCCAGTCTTCGTAACCTGCCATTGTAATAGTAGTAACAGATCTAACAACTGCGCTAGACAGTTTTTACGTTATATTGAAGTTACCTATCGCAGCGCCGTATTCTGCCCGTTTACATATCTCGGTATTCGAATACGCATGTCCATACCAGTTTCTGTAGCGCTTCAGTGAAAACCCACAGTATAAAAAAACGTTTTACAATACAAACTGCGTAGCAGTGTGATGTGCGATATTAACAACAAACTTGTTGAGTGCTACTTAATCTTCAGTTAAGGTTTCACCCCATGCTAACAGTCCAAGTAATATTATATATTGTTTTGCTTACCTTCCTTAACATTAGGTGAACGTGACTTATATTGTTTGTCCAATCAGCTACAGTTATTGTCCTCACATTAATTGGCAGGAAACACTTTCGAGTAAAAGAGAAGTAATATCTGGCTTTCCCCGAGGAAGTGTTAGAGGCCCTCTGTTGTTCCTGATCTATATTAACGACATAGGAGACAATCTGAGTAGCCGTCTGAGATTGTTTTCAGATGATGTTGTCATTTACCGTCTTGCAAAGTCATCAGATGATCAAAATTACTTGCAAAATGATTTAGATGAGATATCTGTATGGTGCGAGAAGTGGCAGTTGAGCTTGAATAAGGAAAAAGTGTGAAGTTATTCACAAAAGTACTAAAAGAAATCAGCTAAATTTCGATTACGCGATAAGTCACACAAATCTGAAGGCTGTAAATTCAACTAAATACTGAGGGATTACAATTACAAATAACCTAAATTTCAACGATCACATAGATAATATTATGGGTAGAGGAAACCAAAGACTGCGATTCATTGGCAGTACACTTAGAAGGTGCAACATGTCTACTAAAGAGACTGCTTACACCACGCTTGTTCGCCCTATACTGTAGTATTGCCGTGTGGTGTGGGATCCGCATCAGGTGGGACTGACAGATGACATCGAAAAAGTACAAAGAAGGGCAGCTCGTTTTGCATTTTCGCGAAATAGGGGAGATAGTGTCGCAAACATGATACGTGAATTGGAGTGGTAAAAATTAAAACAAAGGCGTTTGTTGTTGCAACGGGACCTTCTCATGAAATTTTAAATCACCAGTTTTCTCCTCCGGTTGCGAAAACATCCTGCTGGCACCCACCTACATAGGGAGAAATGATCATCACGATAAAATAAGAGAGATCAGGGCTCGCACAGAAAAATTTAAGTGCTCGTTTCCCGCGTGCCGTTCGATAGTGGAATGGTAGAGACAGCTTGAAGGTGGTTCATTGAACCCTCTGCCAGGCACTTTATTGTGAATAGCAGAGTAATCACGTAGCTGTAGACGTAGATGTACATCTATCCTTCTGAGACAAATATTTAAATGCAAGTTAGTATTTCCAATTGCGCCGTGCATCTACGTGTAATACGGGCAGGACAATTTTCGACGCAGCTCCTAGGGCAGGTAATTGAGTCCACCGGGAGGAGACAGCTTCTCCGCTGACGCACCCCACCCCTGGCAAGAGCTGGAAGCGGGCCCAGGGGAGACGCGCGGCTGTGCGGAGCGAAGTTCACGCGCCGGTCGATGGCGGAGGGGAGGGAGTGCTCTAGAGGCCCCGGCGTGCGCTATCAGCGATGCCCGTCCCCGCCGCGACAGGTAAGGCCACCCTTTGACTGGGGGTGGCGTCCAACGTGCAACGCTCTGACGCGGTCTCCACAACACCACAAAAGCTTCGTCGCGATCAGAGACGTTCGTACGGTATGTGTACCGCGACGTGGTCATATTTGACCGCAGAGCACTTCAGCGGCAATTGATGGCTAAAGGTGACGCGCGCGAGCAACACACGGCGGTCTACAAATACCTATGTTTTAACTAGCTCATTCACTTTGTCACAAACATGTCACACAGTGCATGCAGCAGTGTTCATTGTTGTTAACGATTCTTAGTCACTGTTTTGTTTAAATACATTTACAAATACACAAGTTCATCGCGTGCCCTGGCAGCCATGAAATTCTCTCCGTATTTCGAATGCCACCTGTAGGTGACGTTCTTCCATTTTTTATTTATTTGAGTTTGAAAGCGTTTTGAGAATCTCTAACGTGACTAATAGTACTATACGCAAATGGTTCAAATGGCTCTGAGCACTATGGGACTAAACTGCTGAGGTCATCAGTCCCCTAGAACTTAGAACTACTTAAACCTAACTGATTTAAGGACATCACACACAACCATGCCCGAGGCAGGATTCGAACCTGCAACCGCAGCGGTCGCGCGGTTCCAGACTGTAGCGCCTACAACCGCTCGGCCACTTCGGCCGGCGTGCTATACGCATTCCTAAAGATTTTATATCATATGTTTTCAATTCCCTGGCGTTAGAAATTCGTGATGTAGCACGTTGAGGTTCGGATTCAGAGCCCGTATGAGGACCGTTTAAGATAGAACTGGAACGTCCCACTGACGCCTCTAGCGGCGAAAATTTTTTGCTACTTTTTTCAACTTTTTGAGGATAAAGAGGAATTTGCGACAATACAGAAATCGTTTCTGACCATAACATACGAAACGATATGAGCAACATTGTGAATATAGGATCATATCATCTTCGAGATTTTGAGACGGACAACACAGGCAGTTTTGATTATGACAAATTAGTACATAAAGAAAAAATAGTTCAAAATGTAACTGTTCTGATGAAACACACATAAATAAAGTGAATCGAGTTTCGTAAAAATAAGTTCTACAACTGTAATCGGGATCAGGACATACTGTACTAACTGAAAAATTATTTATCGTAAATAAACCTTCACTGGTATCAGAAAACACACTTTGAATGTAGTGGAGGCAGCGACATATGGTTTTCAATATATGTAGAGTTTGCCAAGAAGGATATTAGCCATTTGTCAGTAAGATACACAATCGCGTATCGCAAGAAAAGGCCTTCAGCTATAATGGTGAGTATAATAAAGAATTCGAACAAAAAATTGTCATAAACAAAAGAGACATCTTGTAAATTGATAAAATGTTATAATTTCCTCCGAAACGGAAGAGACATCATCTTGTTTCTCGTCCGCAGCTCGTGGTCTAGTGGCTAGCGTTGCTGCCTCTGGATCACGGGATTACGGGTTCGATGCCCGGTCGGGTTGGGGATTGTCTCTGCCCGGGGACTTGGTGTTTATGCTGTTCTCGTCATTTTATCATCATTCTTGAAAGTGGCTGGATTGGAGTATGTAAATATTGGGACTTTGTACGGACGCTCATCACCGCGTAGTTGAGCGCCCCACAAACCAGACATCATCATCATCGTGTTTCTCATACACAGCAGAGATTAAAACATAAGTTTTTCTCGAAACCAATTAAAATATAATAATTCTCAGCGATAAAATTTTGAACACAGCTGCTGTTCAGCAACGGCGAACGTAAATGAATGGCTTGAGAAAATCAGCCAACCAGCTGCAGGTATAAAGTTTTATCAACAATCTTTAACCATGGTCTCAATAATTGTAAAACTGTCCCCCAGAAGTACATGTATAGGTAAAATCACATATCGGCGACGAAGGATGAAAGCCGTCTCATAAAAATGTACATCTAATTAAAAGTCAGTGAAACGCTGCATAGATCGTACTTGGTTTTACTGGTGGCCACAAATACCGCGATACTTTACATTGAAAGAAGTATACCGGGGCACATTTGTATGTGGCACCCGAATATGATTCTGTAAACAATGTATGTCTTTGACAGGCTTTATATAGCAGGGCCAGATATGCTGCTAGTGTTGGAGTAAGAGAGCACTTGGCGCACAGTTCTAGCTAGCTGTCTGTGAGGTGAAGACGATGGAGTAGTCAGTTTTTGTGGTGTGCTGTGTGAAGCCACCAAGAGTTAGATTAATTTAGATATGTCAGTATTGTCGAACTTGGAAGCAGAAGTCTTCATGTAAGCGAGGTAAATATGTTAAATAATTATGAATTCTGTTTCTGCCAGCGTGTTAGTATAGATGAGTTGGCTGAATTTGTAATTGTTGAGTAAACCCAGAATGTACATAAACGGTTTTGATAAAAGGCTAGTTAGATATTCCATTTTTGTAATGATTTTAAAATTTTTAACAGAGATATGTGTAATTTCATGATTTGCATTTATGTCTGATTACTTAAGTTAGATAATACTTGCTGCTTAAATTTCATTGTTTCTGAATCAATTGAGAGTAATGTAACTTCAATTGTCAGATGTTTTAGAAAAGACAAACTTTAAAAATGGTTCAAATGGCTTTGAGCACTATGCGACTGAACTTCTGAGGTCATCAGTCGCCTAGAGCTTAAAACTACTTAAACCGAACTAACCTAAGGACATCACACACATCCATGCCAGAAACAGGATTCGAGCCTGCGACCGTAGCGGTCGCTCGGTTCCAGACTGTAGCGCCTAGACAAACTTCCAATACAATTTTGCTAAAAACTGAGTGTTAGTAATTCACCATAATCAGCACCGCCTTCCTGTCCAGGTTATAAATTTTTCAAGAAGTAGGACTTTCTTAAATAATCTAGTTTATCATCCAAATGAATTTCATGTGCATTTCAAGTATTATGGCCAGCATTTCACGCTGTTGAGCATCAACATTTTTTATCTATATGAGAGAGCAGAATATATCGTGTTCCACCGTTGCTGCTCTAGACGTAAGACAATTTAATTTATTTGGTATGTGCACAGGGACAAAAGTTATCACTTTTGAACAGAGCCTGATGATTCAGTGCCTAAGGGGCTGAATGTATTTTGCAGTGACTGGATTTCTTTATTGGTACTGGGAGTTGTATTGCCCAATCAATTCCTGTAAAGTTTTGCCAACAATAACACAGAGTAAGCACACTACTTGCACTTACAACGCACAACACGATCAAACATTCATTCAACGTAATCTTAAAGTTTTCGCTTTATTTATTGGAAGAACGTTACAACATGACCTTCCTTGCTCTAAAATTTGCCATCACCAATATGTGAGTTTACGTGTCCATGTATTTCCGATAAAAGTTTTACAATTGTTAAAATCATGGTCAACGGTTGTTAATAAATCTCTGTATCGGCAACTGGTTGACTGATTTTTTCCAATAGTTCAAGACGTAATGCCATTAGAAATGCCATTTAGAATGTGAAACTTAGAAGTGACGTCAAGCATTCATTACCACTACTTCTGTGATGTTCTCGTCGGCACTGTAGAGTCTTGTACCATAGGAATCAAGGGAATGGATGTTGTTTGGTGGCCGGTATTCTCTTTCTACAACGTAACTGCACACATATACTAACATGTGTTTATATTGAAACTTCCTGGCAGATTAGAACTGTGTGCCGGAACGAGACTCCTCTCATCGCCCCCCCCCCCCCCCCCCCCCCGAGCATTCCTCCTCCCACCAACTTGACGTTCTGTGTGTGATCCGCTCACAGGCGCAGGCGTGCTTTCACCATCCCCTTGGTTTTCTGCAAGGGGACGAGTTAAGTTAACCTGGGTAATTGCGCTATGTGCGCCAGCGCAGGAGAGCGAAAATCAGTTTTTCGTTGTGTTCTCAATAACATCATGTTTCCATGAATGGTCACTGTAAAAAGTTTTGAACATACCTTGAGGGAAGGAAGTGGATTACCGAATGAAAAAAATTGAGCGCTATTTAAAGAAGACGTCCTGCTGTAGAGACAGGGTGTGACGGATATAAGTGCAGATATTTCTATTGGTGACTGAGGACGATATACTGAAAAACGTTACATCAGTGCTTACCCCATTGGCAGACTAATAATTACAGCTACTACAAGTCTTTTCCGTTTAGGTTGGGTAGTATCTGCCTAAATGTGGGAAGAGCCAGCCATTAATGCTTATTTCCCCCAAGGCAGCGGGCAGATGTTTAAGTGTAGACATGTGGAGCCCAAACCATATGTCCATTCTGACGGTTGTACTCAGTGGTGCTGCTACGACTGTGAAGAAACCATCGCATAGCAATTACATGACGTATTTATGGGAAGACTGTTCAAAACAGTAACAACAAACAAGACATTGATGTGTGTACATATGAAGATATAACCGTTACACCCCGCCTGTTTGTGACAGGTCCGAATTGCGGAAGGTCAAAAGCTGACCCGCCAAAAATATTTTGAAAGAATAAATTACGTAACTAGATTATTTTAAAATGTTAGTTTTCTACACACACCAATTCATTAGAACAGCACTCTTAAAATTTTTTTGTGCTGTACAATTAACTGCAGAATAATTAGAATTCTTAAGGGTTTTCTATACGTAGATCAAACACATACTTGCTATGCCGTGCAGCGCAGAAGAGTGCGGCGCGGAAGGTATCAAGCTGGCTACTCGGCGCAGCATGTTATGTCTATCCACATAAAAGCTGTGTACACACGAAAGCAACACCGGAACTTTATATAATGAACAAACAAATTTCATCAGTCGATTTCTGTCTCTGGCAAACTCTAAAACCTCTATTAAATCGGAGAAGCCATATTCGTTTAAACAGCATTTGTTTGTGCTTGTAATTCGAACGAGGACTTAAGGCTACTTTATGAAACTTCTGGAGTGCTCACACGCCGGCGGCGATCTTTGACAACGAAGCGCCTCCTTTGCAGTGCGGCTCCTTTGGTGTGCGGCAGCATGCACTTTGACACGGAAGCAGCTCCTCTCCTGTGCGTCGGCACGTGCTGTGTCCGGCCGCGGTATTTTTATAAAGGGCGAATCTAATTAAGAGATGCACAAAGTTTTTCACCACTTCGTGACTAGTCGTTCCGATCTCGTACGGACTGCTTCATTACTGTCGATCCTTATAGCGTTTCATTGGCATTGATGTTGTTGTTGTCTTCAGTCCAGAGACTGGTTTGATGCAGCTCTCCATGCTATTCTATCCTGTGCAAGCTTCTTCATCTCACAGTACCTACTGCAGCCTACATCCTTCTGTATCTGTTTAGTGTATTCATCGCTTGGTCTCCCTCTACGATTTTTACCTTCCACGCTGCCCTCCAATACTAAATTGGTGATCCCTTGATGCCTCGGAATATGCCCTACCAACCGATCCCGAGTCTTGTCACAAATTTGTCTTCTCTCCAATTCTATTCAATGCCTCCTCCATCTTCAGCATTCTTCTGTAGCACCACATTTCGAAAGCTTCTGTTCTCTTCTTGTCTGAACTATTTATAGTCCATCCTCCATCTTCAGCATTCTTCTGTAGCACCACATTTCTAAATCTTCTGTCCTCTTCTTGTCTAGACTATTTATCGTCCACGTTTCATTTCCATACATGGCTACACTCCATACAAATACTTCCAGAAAAGACTTCCTGACACTTAAATCTTTACTCGATGTTAAATATCTCTTCTTCAGAAACGCTTTCCTTGCCATTGCCAGTCTACATTTTATATCCTGTCTACTTCGACCATCATCAGTTATTTTGCTCCCCAAATAGCAAAACTAATTTACCACTTTAAGCGTCTCATTACCTAATCTACTTCCCTCAGCATCGCCCGATTTAATTCGTCTACATTCCATCTCCTCGTTTTGCTTTTGTTGATGTTCATCTTATATCCTAATCCGAATTGATATGGCTTCTAAAAAGAGTAAGTTGATAGTGAAAATAGGAAGCTTTTGACTGAATGGACTGCACAGTACTGTTATATGGTGACTGATAGGCTTGGAGGTGTTCCAGTCGGCCGTGTATCAAACAGAACTGACGCTCTCGGTTACAAGTGCCACTTCAAAGCGACTCTAACGAACAGTTCATCAGCAGCGCCATAAATATCTTCTGGGTTCTGAAACACGTCAAGAAAAACTCCAGCCTTATTTAGCTTCTTACAAATAAAGCACGACCTTCCTAGTTCACTTAATAAGCGAGCAAGAAAAAATCTCCAGAAGCAGCGATGTGTGTGTTTAGGACACTTAATAAACACCAGAAGCCACCTTCAGACTCTAATATAGCAATAAATAAATAAATAAAACGTATGTTCGAAGAGGCCGTGGCACATTTTGAATAGAAAAAGGATGTTGCCGCAATTCAAGGTACCCGATTGTCGGCTATATGTAATAGAAGGAGAACTGAAATTTTGGCTGCTAACAATAAAAGCAGTTTAATCGAACCTCTGCAGAAGGCGCTTTGCTACGCCACACCACTGGATGAATCATACGACGTTGTCGATAATGAACAAATGTCAATTTCCGTGTGATTTTTTGATTTTGAAAGTAAAGAATTTAGGGAAGAATTGCTAACAATATTGCCACTGAAAGGCAAGACTTGCGGAGAAGATTTATTCAAGGCTTTTGATGAGTTCATGACAAAATCAAACATTAATTATGTTAAAATGGCGTCAAAGAAAAAGGGTTAGCAAAGAGAATCAACGATAAGAATGTTGGAGTAGTAGGGACTGATGATCCCGTAGTCTGATCCCTTTACTTCCCAAACCAACCAACCTTGGACTAGTCTCTTATCAGGGCGTAATTCACCAAACAGCCCTTTGTGGAAAACTTAGTGTGCTCTGAACGAGGTAAAGGACAGGTTGATTACGTTGATTAATTTTATGAGGTCTCGTTCTGTTCTTCAACACAGACAGTTCAGAGAGTGTGATTCGGCGCATTCTGACTTACTGGAGTACAACAGTGTTCGTTGTCTACGTAAAGGTCAAATGATTAAACGTTTTTGTCAGATAAAAGACCAATTGGCATCCTTCTTAGAAAACTTTGATTCACAAGAATCAGAGTTCGAAATAAACGAACGCAGTACGTTAACTGTGCATTTCATGAAAGACATTCTGAAACATTTAAATGCGTTCAATACCGAGCAAAAAGGAAATGGGAAATTAATATGTGACCTAATACAAAATGGTTCTGCTCTCCGTCACATGCTGGATGTCTATGGAGAAGAAATTGCAAATCAAGAATTTTTTCGTATTCCAACAATTCTTTAATATAGATTTACTTCTGAAATATACATTTCAGTATTCTCAAATTTTACGTCAGAGCTTAAGCAAGAATTTGCAGGAAGATTCCAAGACATTTCAGACACACAGAAGCTGTCGCGGTTCATATAATCGCCTTCTGAAGTTTCTCCAGCGGTAGAATGGACGGATGTGGCTGTGAAGTTGTTCTGCCTTTGAAAGCCTTTACTCCAAAGGAAGGTAATACACTTGCAGGAAGATGGTTCTTGGCAAACGAATAAAACGCATCCACTGAAGAATTTTGGAGTAAACATTTCCAGAGAAACATGAAAATTTCAAAAAAGGAGCCTTGTGCCTGGCTACTACATTTGTTGCAGCTCACATTTTTGAAATTTCATTTTCAAAAATGAATTCCTTGAAGAACAAGTAATGCTCAAGACTAATGGCCGCAAACCTTGAAGACACTAATCGAATATGCTGCTGCCCACGTAAATCTAACTTTAAAAAACTGGCTCAAGACCGCAAATGCAATTTCTCCCATTGACAGCTTTGATACTAACTGACGAAGAGGGAATTAGTGTAGAACTTCCCGTCGACAGCGAGGTCATTAGACACGGAGCACAAGCTCGGATTAGAGAAGGATGGTAAAGGAAAGCTGTCGTGCCCTTTCAATGGAACCAGCCCGTCATTTTCCAAAAAGATTTCGGGGAATCACGGAAAACCTAAATCAGGATGGCCGGAGACGGGTTTGAACCGTCGTCCTCCCGAATGCGAGACCAGTGTGCTAACCACTGCGCTACCTCGCTCGGTTTGATACAAATATTTCTATCTATAGTATTTCATATTTTTTAGTGAAAATTAAAATAATAAATAGTAGTAAATATATATTTTTTTCAATATTTTAAATACAAATATGCCTATCTATCGTGTTTCAGATTATTTTGTGAGTGAAAATAAAAATAATAAATAGTGGAGAATATAAATTTTGGATGGATTTTTTAAAATACAGATATTCCTATCTATTGGATTTCATAATAAGTTGAGAGTGGAAATGAACATAAAAAATTATTAAGGAATATGAACTTGTTTCTCGATTTCGAATAGAAATACGCCTATCTTGTGTTTCATATTATTTTGTGAGTGAAAATTAAAACAAAAAATTACAAAGCAATGCGAGATTTTTCTTCTGGAAGTTGATAAAAATTTTCTAAAAGTATCCGGACTCCATCTAAAATTACTCGCCGGCCCCTGCTCTAGTAGATAAACAACAATGATTTTATAGTTTCTTTTATTTTGTTTTTTGCATTGGTCAAGGGAAATAGGACAACTTCTACAATAGCATACGGCAAAAGTGCCGGTAATGTGAGAGGCGTAAATCAGCAAAATATGACACAAAGTTCACATACTAAAATGATAACTTATTCCATTATTCGGAATGGGCTGCTTGGGATGTATACTAGCTTCTTATGCAGTTGAGGCGGCTCAAGGCTTTTTTGGGAGTTGCATGCCTGTAGGCGAAACGTTTCGATCGAACTGACTAGCCCGGCCTTATCCACAAAACTGTCCGTTAAATCTCTTGAAATCCTCATTTTAAGGACTACGAAGCTTTCGGCGAACTTTCAATTACTGAAATACGTCGTCCTCTCTTAAGCCGACTATGGTAACCGCTGGAACACCTAGAACCGGTCTATTTTTTTATCCATCGATAAACTGGCACAAATTATTTTCCTCGCTAAAAGGCCCTGTAATTTCCAAATAGAATTAGTAATTTGGCTCTCTAGTAGCAGCGGAATACTTCAGCAGCAACGAGCCTGTCTTTCAGCTTGACGTGTCGCTCGGCTGGCGGTGTTGCAAGTAACCTCGCTACGACGCTGCCACTCAGCCGGCTGAGCGTGTGGCGTCACGTTCCTGTTACCCTGTTACCCTACACGTGACGTCACCATCGATCTGGAAGAGTAAGCCTCATAAAAAACAGAGAACGAAGTTAAATGTAGAGAAAGGAGGTGCCAGACTGACCAAACGCACGTGCGAATTGGAAGCTTCATAACGAACAGTTTCTATAACTCGCTTTCAAAATAATTTCCGAAATCTGTACATACAAGTTTTTCTTACTTTAATAACATTTTACCTCCGTTTCATCCAGATCTCACAGAAATTACAATCTCCAGCCATGCCTATACGTGAACATCACTGTTTGAAAGACAAAAAATAGAGGAGTTACGTGTGTGACTAAGGTGTGGTTCTGACAAAACTAAACTAAGAGCAATGCACAAACAGAAGAATTCGGCCACTGTACCTAGTTCTGGTACCACGGTATGTGAGGGCTATTTAACGGTCGTCTGAACTATATCAGAAGACTGGGGTACTTATAGTGATGACGCAGCGGTACACTGTTACGGGAAGGGCAGTCGTAATGACCATTCTAAGGTTTGGAGATTTTTTTTTAGGTAACTTTCAGTCGATCTGGAAACTCCAAAATAATTGGGTGTAAAATTCGGCCATTTCCTTACCGGCAGATTTTCTTCGTTATAGTTGGAAAAAAAAGTACCGAAACAATCAATAGCCCAAAAAATACGCAAGTCACTCTTGTGACCGATAGGTTACGCCATAGTGGTCACATTGGTAACTAAATTGAGGAAATCACTTGTAACGGTGAAAAAGTTTGTAAAGGAAAAAAGAAATCATTTAATTTTTAAATTACATGTTGATACCAAAAAAATAATTACATAACTATTTTTTGAGAATTAATTAGTTATTACTACCGAGGGAAAGTGCAGTAAAGTGATTCAAAAAACTTTAGGTACAAATTTTCTACAAAAAGTTGTAACCTCCCAACAGTACAAACATCGTATCTACCAATAATACAATCTGACTAAGTTCTCAATAAGATTGTGGATCACTTATAACCTTTCAATAATTAACTGACTGTGAATCGTAACTGGTAAATTTTGACGTCAGCAGTGCTGCGTCATGGCCCTGAAAGATCATACTGAATAAACTGAAAATTCTTACCTCAATGAAGTCGCCGGATAACGCGTATATATCTGCTCCTATAAGAAATTTTTCTGGCGCAGCCCAGTTCAATGCTGGCCGATAGATTGGTTATGTATAAAACGAAATAACAGATTTTTCTTTACAATACTCGGGATGACCATGGATTGGAGAAATTAGTAAATTCTTTGAGATGAATGATTGTCAAAAGTTAATTTTTATAAGAAAGGTTATTATTAAGAGATTTTTTTTAAAAACATTTACATGGGACTTGATGTAACAATATTACATATGCTCGAGGCTGCTTTTACCTTGTACTACATCTCTCAGGCACCGCCATCGCTCCCCACGACCGGCCCAGCCAACTCGATACACACGACTGCTCGCTACTACTATTACATCGGCTACACAGTTCCTACTGCAGTCAACACTGCTCTCTGGTCTGAGGTCCTCTTATAGCTTACATATCGTAGGCAGCGCGTGAGCAATCGATCGAAATTACATCTGCTCGAGTGCGCTAGCAATAAATTCCTTACTCATGGACCTCTTACAAAGTCATCAGCAATAGCTTCACACTGTTTGTGGGGCCACATTACACATACTGGACACTTCATCTCAACCTCAGTCAATAAAGCCTTTGCCGCAAACAAGAAATCCACCTCTTTGCAGACTCCTTATTCTAATTTTAAAAAAATTATTCCTCTCGAGTAACTGAAATGATGGGCATCTCAGATACTTAGCTGTTATGGCTACTTGAGAAGCTCGTAGATTAACTTTTCTCGTTTTAGGGTATAAATGAACTGGAAACCTACAGATACTTTCTTATTGTGATTAGAACGTAGATTTGTTTCTTGAAAACTCCCCAAAACATTTCTAGGAACTCAATAGGCGATTTCAGAAATTTTGGAAGGCGTGCTGTCCTTCATTGCCTGTATTGCTCTCTACGTACATTAGCGATGTCATTACTGAATCTGTCCTTTGCGCTTGCGTTGTGTGCAACATATATGTATGGGAAAGCATTATTTTCTTATTTAATAATAATTATTATTGCGTAATTATTTTATTTGTTATTAATGTCATTATTTATTTTGATTCATCGTTTGTAATAGTTACATTCAATATTTCTGCAAATAAATTACAGAAAAAACAGGTAAGATAGATTAAACGAGGGTGGGCATACTGGCAACAGGATCGACACTGTGTATGCCTCGACACTATTTCACAAAAGCTTTTGTTAGTTCGTGGCAGCTTTAGGTGAACTGCTTGTTGACATGTGAACTTGTCACTATGTACATACTCTTTCAAAACAGTAATGTAAGAAATCCCCCCCCATGAACCATGGACCTTGCCGTTGGTGGGGAGGCTTGCGTGCCTCAGCGATACAGATAGCCGTACCGTAGGTGCAACCACAACGGAGGGGTATCTGTTGAGAGGTCAGACAAACGTGTGGTTCCTGAAGAGGGGCAGCAGCCTTTTCAGTAGTTGCAGGGGCAACAGTCTGGATGATTGACTGATCTGGCCTTGTAACAATAACCAAAACGGCCTTGCTGTGCTGGTACTGCGAACGGCTGAAAGCAAGGGGAAACTACAGCCGTAATTTTTCCCGAGGGCATGCAGCTTTACTGTATGATTACATGATGATGGCGTCCTCTTGGGTAAAATATTCCGGAGGTAAAATAGTCCCCCATTCGGATCTCCGGGCGGGGACTACTCAAGAGGATGTTGTTATCAGGAGAAAGAAAACTGGCGTTCTACGGATCGGAGCGTGGAATGTCAGATCCCTTAATCGGGCAGGTAGGTTAGAAAATTTAAAAAGGGAAATGGATAGGTTGAAGTTAGATATAGTGGGAATTAGTGAAGTTCGGTGGCAGAAGGAACAAGACTTCTGGTCAGGTGACTACAGGGTTATAAACACAAAATCAAATAGGGGTAATGCAGGTGTAGGTTTAATAATGAATAGGAAAATAGGAATGCGGGTAAGCTACTACAAACAGCATAGTGAACGCATTATTGTGGCCAAGATAGATACGAAGCCCACACCTACTACAGTAGTACAAGTTTATATGCCAACTAGCTCTGCAGATGACGAAGAAATTGAAGAAATGTATGATGAAATAAAAGAAATTATTCAGATTGTGAAGGGAGACGAAAATTTAATAGTCATGGGTGACTGGAATTCGAGTGTAGGAAAAGGGAGAGAAGGAAACATAGTAGGTGAATATGGATTGGGGGACAGAAATGAAAGAGGAAGCCGCCTGGTAGAATTTTGCACAGAGCACAACATAATCATAACTAACACTTGGTTTAAGAATCATGAAAGAAGGTTGTATACATGGAAGAACCCTGGAGATACTAAAAGGTATCAGATAGATTATATAATGGTAAGACAGAGATTTAGGAACCAGGTTTTAAATTGTAAGACATTTCCAGGGGCAGATGTGGACTCTGACCACAATCTATTGGTTATGACCTGTAGATTAAAACTGAAGAAACTGCAAAAAGGTGGGAATTTAAGGAGATGGGACCTGGATAAACTAAAAGAACCAGAGGTTGTACAGAGATTCAGGGAGAGCATAAGGGAGCAATTGACAGGAATGGGGGAAATAAATACAGTAGAGGAAGAATGGGTAGCTTTGAGGGATGAAGTAGTGAAGGCAGCAGAGGATCAAGTAGGTAAAAAGACGACAGCTAGTAGAAATCCTTGGGTAACAGAAGAAATATTGAATTTAATTGATGAAAGGAGAAAATATAAAAATGCAGTAAGTGAAACAGGCAAAAAGGAATACAAACGTCTCAAAAATGAGATCGACAGGAAGTGCAAAATGGCTAAGCAGGGATGGCTAGAGGACAAATGTAAGGATGTAGAGGCCTATCTCACTAGGGGTAAGATAGATACCGCCTACAGGAAAATTAAAGAGATCTTTGGAGATAAGAGAACGACTTGTATGAATATCAAGAGCTCAGATGGAAACCCAGTTCTAAGCAAAGAAGGGAAAGCAGAAAGGTGGAAGGAGTATATAGAGGGTCTATACAAGGGCGATGTACTTGAGGACAATATTATGGAAATGGAAGAGGATGTAGATGAAGATGAAATTGGAGATACGATACTGCGTGAAGAGTTTGACAGAGCACTGAAAGACCTGAGTCGAAACAAGGCCCCCGGAGTAGACAATATTCCATTGGAACTACTGACGGCCGTGGGAGAGCCAGTCCTGACAAAACTCTACCATCTGGTGAGCAAGATGTATGAAACAGGCGAAATACCCTCAGACTTCAAGAAGAATATAATAATTCCAATCCCAAAGAAAGCAGGTGTTGACAGATGTGAAAATTACCGAACTATCAGCTTAATAAGTCACAGCTGCAAAATACCAACACGAATTCTTTACAGACGAATGGAAAAACTAGTAGAAGCCAACCTCGGGGAAGATCAGTTTGGATTCCGTAGAAACACTGGAACACGTGAGGCAATACTGACCTTACGACTTATCTTAGAAGAAAGATTAAGGAAAGGCAAACCTACGTTTCTAGCATTTGTAGACTTGGAGAAAGCTTTTGACAATGTTGACTGGAATACTCTCTTTCAAATTCTAAAGGTGGCAGGGGTAAAATACAGGGAGCGAAAGGCTATTTACAATTTGTACAGAAACCAGATGGCAGTTATAAGAGTCGAGGGACATGAAAGGGAAGCAGTGGTTGGGAAGGGAGTAAGACAGGGTTGTAGCCTGTCCCCGATGTTGTTCAATCTGTATATTGAGCAAGCAGTAAAGGAAACAAAAGAAAAATTCGGAGTAGGTATTAAAATTCATGGAGAAGAAATAAAAACTTTGAGGTTCGCCGATGACATTGTAATTCTGTCAGAGACAGCAAAGGACTTGGAAGAGCAGTTGAATGGAATGGACAGTGTCTTGAAAGGAGGATATAAGATGAACATCAACAAAAGCAAAACGAGGATAATGGAATGTAGTCTAATTAAGTCAGGTGATGCAGAGGGAATTAGATTAGGAAATGAGGCACTTAAAGTAGTAAAGGAGTTTTGCTATTTGGGGAGCAAAATAACTGATGATGGTCGAAGTAGAGAGGATATAAAATGTAGGCTGGCAATGGCAAGGAAAGCGTTTCTGAAGAAGAGAAATTTGTTAACATCCAGTATTGATTTAAGTGTCAGGAAGTCATTTCTGAAAGTATTCGTATGGAGTGTAGCCATGTATGGAAGTGAAACATGGACGATAAATAGTTTGGAAAAGAAGAGAATAGAAGCTTTCGAAATGTGGTGCTACAGAAGAATGCTGAAGATTAGATGGGTAGATCACGTAACTAATGAGGAAGTATTGAATAGGATTGGGGAGAAGAGAAGTTTGTGGCACAACTTGACCAGAAGAAGGGATCGGTTGGTAGGACATGTTCTGAGGCATCAAGGGATCACCAATTTAGTATTGGAGGGCAGCGTGGAGGGTAAAAATCGTAGGGGGAGACCAAGAGATGAATACACTAAGCAGATTCAGAAGGATGTAGGTTGCAGTAGGTACTGGGAGATGAAGAAGCTTGCACAGGATAGAGTAGCATGGAGAGCTGCATCAAACCAGTCTCAGGACTGAAGACCACAACAACAACAAACAACATGTAAGAAATACTTAACTTACTGCATAAGTTTGTAGTAAAGATGTAAAGTGAGAGCTTAACTTAGATCCGAAGGTCTCCAAACCAAACAACACGTGAATGCGAGACAATTAGGCATCCAGGCTCTTTCAAATGACTATTCGTAAAAAAAGGCGTTTCCTGACACACCTTTATGCAGCTGCCGTACGATTGCAGCACTGTTCCGACTCATACATTCGAATGGCCATTGTATCAGCACTGGCCACTATGCTCGTCTTCCCCCTGCGTCAGACAGGGAGTACATAGTTCTAGTAAATACAAAAATAATTACATTAGTTAAAAATCGCGCACACACAACCATTTGACGCTTACTTCCAAACACAGTCATGCAAGAAAAGTGAGCCGGCAGCTGTGAACGAGCGGTTCTAGGTGCTTCAGTCTGGAACGACGCTGCTACTACGGTCGCAGGTTCGAATCCTGCCTCGGGCGTGGATGTGTGTGATGCCCTTCGGTTATTTACGTTTAAGTAATTCTAGGGGACTGATGACCTCAGATGTTAAGTCCCATAGTGCTTAGAGCCATTTGAATCATTTTTTGAAGAAAAGTGATACTGCGTGCAATGCACAAACGTAAGACTCCGATTGTTGCGAGTGTCGAAAAACCGATTCCAGATGACACAGTATCTTAAGCGTTATTCTTTTGTTCCTGTGTTTGGACTCCTTATCAGGTAACTATAGTAATTAGCATTGAACGAATGATGATGGGGTTGTAACCGGTTGATGTCACCTGAGCAATAGTGGGGAAGGCTCCAGGAACTGAAATGAGAATCACTATAAGAAAGAGTACAGTTGTCACGAAACCCTGTTAAGTATATTTAGATAATCAGCATTCAAAGAATACTGGTCATTATGCACCTACATCTGCATATATTTCGTACTAATCATGAGAATAAGATGAGAGAGATGCGGATGTGTACAGTGGCATGTGGGCAGTAACATTTCCCTTACTCTACGAATGAATGGAGGAGGACAGAAAATCGGTAACATTGGTAAGAGGTGCCCTCTTCCAAGAACTCAGCAATGCGAGACTTAAATGCAGTTTCAGAAGGAATTCCTGGCAGTAGTAGATGTCTGCTGCAGTAAGACTTCTCGAATTTTTAATCTGTATAAAATAGCCATTCCTACAGTCCAGTAAATAAGACATAGTCATCTGGGGACAGAACACGAATGGAGGAAGGCTGTTGAAATATCTCGAAAACTTCGGAGTCAAACACGTTCTAAGTGTGCATATGTGGTGCTGTGATGAAAGGATCAACAGTCGGGTCACCGACTAGGACCCACTACTTTAACTACTTCGTTACACAACCAATTTTTCTGAAACGGTCCCATAACTAATATAAATCAGAATATGTATAAAGACACATTGAATCGCAATAATTAATCAGTACTGAGCAATGAAATTCATATCCCTAACAGACACTATCAGTAGTTATTTACCGTAGATTACATTTTTGTTCAGAATGTCACGGTTTGGATATACAGGGTGGTCCATTGATCGTGACTGGGCCAAATATCTCACGAAATAAGCATCAAACGAGAAAACTACAAACAGCGAAACTTGTCTAGCTTGAAGGGGGAAACCAGATGGCCCGCTAGATGGCGCTGCCATAGGCCAAATGGTTATCAACTGCGTTTTTTTAAAATTGGAACCCCCATTTTTATTACATATTCGTGTAGTACGTAAAGAAATATGAATGTTTTAGTTAGACCACATTTTTCGCTTTGTGATAGATGGCGCTGTAATAGTCACAGATATATGGCTCACAATTTTAGACGAACAGTTGGTAACAGGTAGGTTTTTTAAATTAAAATACAGGACGTAGGTACGTCTGAACATTTTATTTCGGTTGTTCCAATGTGATACATGTGCATTTCTGAACTTATCATTTTTTGAGAACGCATGCTGTTACAGCGTGATTACCTGTAAATACCACATTAATGCAATAAATGATCAAAATGATTTCCGTCAACCTCAATGCATTTGGCAATACGTGTAACGACATTCCTCTCAACTGCGAGTAGTTCGCATTCCATAATGTTCGCACATGCATTGACAATACTTTGACGCGTGTTGTCAGGCGTTGACGGTGAATCACGATAGCAAATATCCTTCAACTTTCCCCACAGAAAGAAATCCGGGGACGTGAGATCTGGTGAACGTACGGGCCATGGTACAGTGCTTCGACACCCAATGCACCTGTCATGAAATATGCTATTCACTACTCCTTCAACCACACGCGAGCTATGTGCCGGACATTCATTATGTTGGAAGTACATCGCCATTCTTTCATGCAGTGAAACATTTTGTAGTAACATCGGTAGAACATTACGTAGGAAATCAACATACACTGTACCATTTAGATTGCAATCAATAAAAGGGGGCCAATTATCCTTCTCCCATAATGCCGCACCATACATTAACCTGCCGAGGTCGCTGATGCCCCCACTTTTCGCAGCCATCGTGGATTTTCCGTTGCCCAATAGTGTATATTATGCCAGTTGACGTTACCGCTGTTGGTGAATGACGCTTCGTCGCTAAATAGAACGCGTGCTGAAAATGTGCCATCATCCCATAATTTCTCTTGTGCCCAGGGGCAGAACTGTACACGACGTTCAAAGTCGTCGCCATGCAATTCCTGATGCATAGAAATATGATACGGGTGCAATCGATGTTGATGTAGCATTCTCAACACAGACGTTTTTGAGATTCCCGATTCTCGCGCAGTTTGTCTGTTACCGATGTGAGGATTAGCCGCGACAGCAGCTAAAACACCTACTTTGGTATAATAATTTGTTTCAGGTCGTAGTTGACGTTTCACATGTGGCTGAACACTTCCTGTTTCCTTAAGGGGCTCCGGAAAGGCTCAAAATCATGAAAAGTTCAATTTTTACTTTTTTGCGTTTTCTGAATCTGCAGACTATTACCTTTTAATAGATATATAATTTAATCAATTCCGAAGACTACAACTATTTTTAAATTTTTTTTGAAATGTGTTTTACATGGGCGTGACCCACTGTGGCGCTGTTAAACTGGTGTCAAATGGTGTTATTATTAACGTCCGTGTTCATCAGGTACATTTTAGTGATGTGAGATAAAGTATGTGTTGTGGCTAAACTGTGATGGTTCAATATATATGGCTGGTGTGATTGTCGATTGTTTCATGTTTATTTACTCTGCCGTTATCTCGAAAATATTCGTTATTAATTCTGTTTCTTGAGTCTCTGTTTTGTTGAAGTATAATAATGAGTAAAAGTAAAGTTATTAGAAATCCTCTGAAAGCTTTTAAGAAAAGGAGAAATGTTGGAAAGCCAAAGGTATGTGTTATTACTGTAAACAATAAAGACGATAACCAAGTGAGTGAATCTAACCTCTCAAGTACACCTGCCCATAGCAGTCAAAGTGGGAAAGAAAATACTTAACAGAAGAAGCTTGATTCAATGAGTGAAAACTGTGAATGTTTTATGGGCGAATCGGATGTGAATGAAATATTTGATATGTCGGTTCTCAAAGGAATTTTTTCAAACTGTGTAAGATGTATTCATTGTAGTGAAGTTGGTCTGGAACTCTCCATAATAAAGCACGTAGGACTTGCTAGTGAAATACAACTGAAATGTGATAAGTGTTCATACATGACCACCTTTTGGAACAGTGTTGCAGTAACTGCAACTGAAGAAAATGGTAGCAAAATCTACGAACACAACAACGAGCGATGCTTGCTTTAGACAAGGAACGCCTTCGGGCTGCAGACAGGGCTGTAAAGAGTCTAGAAATACAAGCAAGAGTAAACAGGAGGAGGAACAAGAGGAAGCTGGAGGAGGAGTTTGCAGAGGATGAAGATAATCCATCGTATGGACCTGGAATGCACTAAAAAGTTAATCCAATCTTTGTCGCTCGATTCCCAAAACTTTTATTTTCTCATACTAATTACATATTTTCTAAGGATCTTCCAAACATATTTGTTTCAAACTTTCAGTAAATGTTACACAGTATCTTCTGCATAATTTAACACAGCCTTTTTCCAAAAAACTGTATATTTTTGAATATATAAATAAAAAATTGCAAAAAAATGTTGTGAATTTTCTTTACAATTGAAATAAAATCATATTTAATAACTGAACTAAAATTTTGTAAAATCCCTGTGTTAAGTTGTAGCCCATATTCTAACAAATAATCTGTAAAAAGTTCAACTTCCTACCTCAAATACTTTGTGAGGAAAGATGTAATTTATAAGCGTTATTTTAACATTGCAAGTATAGGGCGTTCCGGAGCCCCTTAAATAACGTAACTATCCGGCGAACGGTTCGGACACTTGGATGACACCGTCCAGGATACCGAGCAGCATACGTAGCACACGCCCATTGGGCATTTTGATCACAATAGCCGTACATCAACCCGATATCGACCTTTTCCGCAATTGTTAAACGGTCCATTTTAACACGGGTACTGTATCATGAAGCAAATACCGTCCGCACTGGCGGAATGTTACGTGATACCACGTACTTATTCGTTTGTGACTGTTACAGCGCCCTATATCAAAAGCGAAAAAAGTGGTCCAACTAAAACATTCATTTTCTTTACGTACTACACGAATATGTAATAAAAATGGGGGTTCCTATTTCAAAAAACGCATTTGATATCCGTTTGACCTACGGCAGCGCCATCTAGCGGGCCAACCATAGAGCCATCTGGTTTCCCCCTTCAGGCTAGACGAGTTTCGTTCTTTGTAGTTTTTTCGTTTGATGCTTATTTCGTGAGATATTTTGCCCAGTCACTATCATTGGACCACCCTGCATACGTGTGAAACCACTTTGAAGCCACGCCAGGATGATCAGCCAGTGTTCGAGTGTACAGCAAAGTCATATAGCCCATCAGGGACACAATCCCCAGAGGGATTCTCAGAAAGGTGTATTGACAGAGGCACACGTCAGTTCCATTCGGATGACCATTCTTTCCCTTTAGATGCCGCAACTTGACACCAGATGTGCCACAGGCAATATAAATACGATCCCTCATGGTGTACGGCCTCCAGGAGCGACTCTTTTTATTTTACCTTTTCTTCAACTCGAAAGTGGAGAAAAGAGAAATGTTCATTTTAGCAGTGTCTGGAAATGGCACTGTTGTGAAAAAAAATATTAGTAAGCTGAGTCCCTTAGGCATGCACCGAACGTCTTAGGTAACATCTACAAAATGTTATGACTGCCGTAGTCTGGAACATCTTTGTAAACAATAGGCATTTCCGAACTACGAGGGTCACTGCAAAAGAAACGCACACCATTTTCTTTTATGTCCATCTTTCATTCTACATCTTTGAAAGTTTTACAGTGCGTAGATATATCCTTTAGGAACAATATTTTCATTTCTCCACATAATTTCCATCCCTCTCAACCGCTTTACGCCATCTTGGAACCAGCGCCTGTATATCCGCACGGTAAAATTCAGGAACAATCTGTTGGAGCCACTGTTTGGCACCGTGCACAGGGGAGTCATCATCTTCAAACCTTGTTCCTCGAAAAGAGTCTTTCAGTTTCCCAAGATGATAGTTACGTGGGGCCAGGTCAGGACTGTAAGGCGGCTGTTTCAGTGTTGTCCATCCGAGTTTTGTGATCGCTCCCATGGTTTTTTGACTGACATGTGGCCGTGCATTGTCGTACAACAGCAAAACATCCTGCTTTTGCCGATGTGGTCGAACACGACTCAGTCGAGCTTGAAGTTTCTTCAGTGTCGTCACATATGCATCAGAATTTATGGTGGTTCCACTTGACATGAGGTCCACAAGCAATAGTCCTTCGGAGTCGAAAAACACTGTAGCCATAACTTTTCCAGCAGAAGCTGTGGTTTTAAATTTTTTTTTTCTTGGGTGAATTTGCATGATGCCACTCCATTGATTGCCTCTTCGTCTCTGGTGAAAAATGATGGAGCCATGTTTCATCACCTGTCACAATTCTTCCAAGAAACTCATCTCCACCATTCTCGTACTGTTCCAAAAGTTCACTGCATACCGTTTTTCATGCTTCTTTGTGAGCCACTGTCAACATTCTGGGAACCCACCTGGCACAAACCTTTTTTAACGTCAAAAATTTCAGTATTCTGCGAACACGTCCTTCCCCTATCCCAACGTAGCGTGACAGTTCATTCACTGTGATGCGTCTGTCAGCAGTCACCAATTCGTTAACTCTCTGCACATTGTCTGGAGTGTGTACAGCATGAGGCCTGCCGCTGCGAGGACAATCCTCAATATTTCCGTGCCCGCTTTCATCACGCAACCTGCTTGCCCACAGACTAACTGTACTGCGATCGACAGCAGCAGCTCCATACACCTTTTTCAACCTCTTGTGGATGTTTCCCACTGTCTCGGTTTCACAGCACAGGAATTCTATGACAGCACGTTGATTCTGACGAAAGTCAAGGGTAGCAGCCATCTTGAAGACATGCTGTGACGGCACAACTCACGGGAACAGGTTGAACTAAGTTTGAAAACAAGCGGGAAGGATGTATCTACACACTGTAAAACTTTCACACATGCAGATTGAAAACTGTATTTTTACAAAAATAGTGTGCATTTCTTTTAGAGTGACCCTTCTATGTTGACGAGGTGAGTCTTTCATTGGACATAGAAAGAGATACAGTATGAAATGGTAGGAAGCTCGTTCCTGCTCAGCCAGCTGAAGCAAAACTTATAGAAGGAGGTCAGCATCTTTTAAGGAATGTCTCTACTTTTTACTGGTCAGCACTCAGAATATCCACTGCCCGGCTAATCCATACAAAATAAAGAATGTAAACCCTGGAAATACAAATGTTTCTTTTTAAGAACCTGTCAGTACCATCTCAAATCACCTTCAGAAGACTTCGCCACCGGAATTTGCCACCTGAAGCCTTTACCATTAGACCTTTTCTTCTCTGCCCTTAGTTCCCTCTTCCACCTCCGAGCATATGAACTGAAGGACAAAAAGGACTTCAACTTAGCCTTGGGTGCGGGTCGTCTCTAGTGCTATCTGTCTCTTTTACTAACATCGTGACAATCAAGGTAAACTTCGTGAATGTAGTTATTTCATTTTGACATACGGTTATTAGAATCTTACTCCTTATCCTTTAGTCGACGTGCTAAATTTTTACTTTAGAAATGCTATTGCTTGTCAGATGATTTATGAGTCACTTTAATGTAGTGGATCGAATTCATTCTGATTCTTGTGTCATTTAGTAGTCATTTAATTCGTATTTCATTGTTTTCGAGGACATGTAGTTAAATTATATCAGACGACAGGACTAGTTAGCATACATTTAGGTAACTCAACCTGCGTCGACTTACAACTTCAATGGCACCTGGTAGGCTTTAGTCCAGGCAACCTTTCATTGACAGATGGCCGGCTTCATACAGAACTAACGTTGCTCTTGCAAGTCAAATATTCCAGTAAACTGGGATTGGCACAGGGGGTTCCAATTTGCCATATTCAGAAGATTCAACTTTCTATCATTTGTCTTATAACACAGAGATACCTCCCAGAAACCTTGATCGAAACCAGGGCATTGGAACTACACTCCTGGAAATTGAAATAACAACACCGTGAATTCATTGTCCCAGGAAGGGGAAACTTTATTGACACATTCCTGGGGTCAGATACATCACATGATCACACTGACAGAACCACAGGCACATAGACACAGGCAACAGAGCATGCACAATGTCGGCACTAGTACAGTGTATATCCACCTTTCGCAGCAATGCAGGCTGCTATTTTCCCATGGAGACGATCGTAGAGATGCTGGATGTAGTCCTGTGAAACGGCTTGCCATGCCATTTCCACCTGGCGCCTCAGTTGGACCAGCGTTCGTGCTGGACGTGCAGACCGCGTGAGACGACGCTTCATCCAGTCCCAAACATGCTAAATGGGGGACAGAGCCGGAGATCTTGCTGGCCAGGGTAGTTGACTTACACCTTCTAGAGCACGTTGGGTGGCACGGGATACGTGCGGACGTGCATTGTCCTGTTGGAACAGCAAGTTCCCTTGCCGGTCTAGGAATGGTAGAACGATGGGTTCGATGACGGTTTGGATGTACCGTGCACTATTCAGTGTCCCCTCGACGATCACCAGTGGTGTACGGCCAGTGTAGGAGATCGCTCCCCACACCATGATGCCGGGTGTTGGCCCTGTGTGCCTCGGTCGTATGCAGTCCTGATTGTGGCGCTCACCTGCACGGCGCCAAACACGCATACGACCATCATTGGCACCAAGGCAGAAGTGACTCTCATCGCTGAAGACGACACGTTTCCATTCGTCCCTCCATTCACGCCTGTCGCGACACCACTGGAGGCGGGCTGCACGATGTTGGGGCGTGAGCGGAAGACGGCCTAACGGTGTGCGGGACCGTAGCCCAGCTTCATGGAGACGGTTGCGAATGGTCCTCGCCGATACCCCAGGAGCAACAGTGTCCCTAATTTGCTGGGAAGTGGCGGTGCGGTCCCCTACGGCACTGCGTAGGATCCTACGGTCTTGGCGTGCATCCGTGCGTCGCTGCGGTCCGGTCCCAGGTCGACGGGCACGTGCACCTTCCGCCGACCACTGGCGACAACATCGATGTACTGTGGAGACCTCACGCCCCACGTGTTGAGCAATTCGGCGGTACGTCCACCCGGCCTCCCGCATGCCCACTATACGCCCTCGCTCAAAGTCCGTCAACTGCACATACGGTTCACGTCCACGCTGTCGCGGCATGCTACCAGTGTTAAAGACTGCGATGGATCTCCGAATGCCACGGCAAACTGGCTGACACTGACGGCGGCGGTGCACAAATGCTGCGCAGCTAGCGCCATTCGACGGCCAACACCGCGGTTCCTGGTGTGTCCGCTGTGCCGTGCGTGTGATCATTGCTTGTACAGCCCTCTCGCAGTGGCCGGAGCAAGTATGGTGGGTCTGACACACCGGTGTCAATGTGTTCTTTTTTCCATTTCCAGGAGTGTATTTTAATTTATTGCTGGGTCAACGTAGACCACTACCCCATTCAAACATTAAAATTTTATGTGAGCTTGATGAAGTTGCACCCAACTTCAATATGCATTATAATTTTTGATTACATGTATTCGTATCGATTCTGAATGTCTTCTAGACACTTTCTGTTCTGACGTCAGCTCAGTCTTTTCTTACCTCTTATAATCTAGAGAAGATTTTCCTTGGTCCATCTACGATTCCATTCCTTGGCTGTACGCTGTGCCTACACCCAATTCATTTCCGTTACAATTATAATTACGTCGTATACATAGCTATTTCACTGATCTACTGTTTATAATTTTTTTCTCTGTCTAGGTGTCACTCCACGGTTCGCTGAGCTGCTGAAATTTTTTAAAACTAATTTTCGCTCTGAAAGTCTCTATAAGTCTAAAGATTTGTTTTGAAAGTGTTGTTTCTTTACTGAAAGCGCCTCGGTCCGATTTTACTATGCACTTACTTATTTTGTCGCCCGGCCAGTAGCTTTCTGCTAGGGCCGTAACACAAATTCTCATCAACCGGTTCTTTGACGTCAGCGTCAATTGGTATAATTTTACTATTAGTGTGTAATTGATATTATTAAAATTGATTTTCATCACAAGTTCCTCACCTTCTTTCCAAGTTCAGCTATCTGAAAACTCTCTATGGGTTGAAAAATTTCTTGGCGTATGTCCGCGATGTCTGCCCATTGACTGCGTGGTAATCCACACGTGACTGAGACCACAATCCAGAAGACATGGCAAAAACCGCTTGGAGACCAGTGGAAAAGGTATTGCAGAGTATATTTCCTCGGTAATGTTGGTTGGGGGACCAAGCTTGTATGCACTGCTACATCCTTAATCGAAACCTAAATAACGGTTGCTAACTCAGTTTGAATCCGCAATAACAGATTCAAAATAGTAATTGCTTCTGTACCACTGGTATATTGCCTGTACTAATCTAACCACTTTCAAAAGATTAAGACCGGCCCACTGGCTTAGAAAACGACTAGCCGCGCTTGGAAGGCGCGTGTTCTTGTCTTGTCACGGTTCGTGAGGCTCCCCCCGCTCTTTCCCCTCCCCCCCCCCCCGGAGGTTACAATCCTCCCTCGGGCATGGGTTTGTGTGTTGTCATCAGCATAAGATAGTCTAAGTTAGATTAAATTCTGCGTAAGCCTACGGACCAATGACCTCAGCAGTTTGATCCCATAGTCCTTACCACATATTTCCAATTTCCGAAACAGGCACCACGAACAGTTACTACAGATTCACCAACCGGTTTCTAGCATCCCCCTCACAAAGGAAACAGTATAACAGTCGAAAGTTCAGAGCCGTCTGACTAGTAATGTCTTTAATTTTATTTATCAGTATGCAGACCACATCCCTGCCTTGCTCGCTTGTAAACAAAGCACTTCGTTCTTGGACTTTCAGTCTTGTTGTCCCCTCTAGCCGCTTGTACACACTGTATATTACCCGTCTTTCTCTGTGGCTTACTCCTCTTTTTCTCAGAATTTCGCCCAACTGGCACCATTTTACTTTTTCGAATACTTTATCTAGGTCGACAAACCTATGACCTCAGTTTCCCTTCATTCTTCTGTGAATTATCTTTGAGATACATGAGCTCTTACCCTGACTATGCAATGATTCTCGCACTTGCTATGTTTGAAATTGTATGGATGATGTTTTTCCGAAAGTCTGACGGTATAACGTCAGTCTTATACATACACTACTGGCCATTAAAATTATTACACCAAGAAGAAATGCAGATGATAAACGGGTATTCATTGGACAAATACATTATACTAGAACTGACATGTGATTACATTTTCACGCCCCCCCGTCGGCCGTCGGAGGTTCGAGTCCGCCCTCCATGGGCGTGTGTGTTGTCCATAGCGTAAGTAGGTTTAAGTTAGATTAAGTAGTGTGTAGGCTTAGGGGCCGATGACCTCCGCAGTTTGGTCCCATAAGGCCATACCACATATTTCCAGATTGATACACAGGGCCCCTAACCTCATTGACAGTAGAAGTCTCGAACGAGAACTTCAACGTCTGAGGACAGTGTTCCAGAAAAAGTTAACACCAGCAGGCAAATTCGAAGAGCTCTGCGTCTGCGCCGAATGTACAGCCGTCGGAAACAGAAATGAAGCTTCAGGAAGACGCAGCCACTGAATTTACTCCTTTTTGAGATGCATTGTCCCGAAAGATAGGAAGAATTCTAAGGAATCACCGTGTCAAGACCTTACACTGCTTGCTAATGTAAAAGACGATCTCGGAATATGGACATCCGGGTAATGTCAAATACATTGCTAGTGTTGCAAACACATGTAGGTTACACGGTAGGTACTGTTCAACTTCATTGCCCAGAACTCTATATTGCAGCACAAAAAAGTCGACAGTCGAGGGACATTGCCTACTGGAATCAAATGGTATGCCCTACGATCATACTATAGCGGCTACATCTTCATCAAAGACGGGAAACCCTCAATTTCATTAAGAAGAGGAACGAGATACTTACAATGAAATGACTTGGGGATACACGGAGGAACACGAGAGGAGCGGCCAGCACATGAACCTCGTTGAGGACCGAGGACAGGGCAATGTGTCGGCGAGAGGAATGGGTGAGGGGGATGGGGGGTGGATAGATGGTGTATGCGAACGGCGGATAAATTACAGATTTGAGATGGGCAGGAGGGAAGCATGGGGCAACATAAAAGCAAGGCGCCAGACCCCAAGAGGTCAGTTCCTCAGCTCAAATGATGGCGACAATGTGGATGCTTGCCGAAATGTTGTGCCCGTTGGACATTTACATCCGGCCGTTCGGCTCTGAGCTACTCCGTCAATATTTTTAAATCTTCCATTGTCCTGTTGAAGGTACACTAACAGTGATTTATCCAACACCTTGTTCCTCAAAAGCTGTTGGCACAGATTTTGCCTTAACCACGCCTAAATTTCTGTCCAGTCTTCGCTATGAGCTAATGCATATCACACAGTCACGGCTCCATTTTGAATTGTCCATTGTTCTATATTCTTATTTATGGGCTCCTGGTTCCTTTGCATGGGTGATTTTCGACAGTTTCTTGTGCGGCTTGATTTTAATTTTAGAGGTAGTTCAGTAAAAGTGTAAGCTTTCTGTAACACTTCATCCACATATTAAAATATAGAATATTCTATTTTCAAAATTTTTCTCCTCGATAGCATTTGCTTTAGATATCTTATTCAACGGCTGAGCAATACTAACAGTTGTTTGACCCTATGTTGCGCACATGACCAGTGTCGTGGAACAAAATTTTAAACTTAATGAAATATAGCATTTGAAATAATGAAAACAGCTGTAGATAACTGCCAAAACTAACTAATTGGGTACTCAGTGAAAACTATTTAAATGGAACTCAATCCTGAAGAATATTACGAAAGTCTTGTGACATGAAGTGCATCTTCTGACCTGAAATGTTCAGAAAAATAAAATACTGCTCCAGTCATAAGAAAAACAACTGTTCGAAATTACGTACACTGATCACTGTAAATTAATCTGCTTGCTTAGCACAACAATGACAATTCTGACTCCGGATTGTTTCCCCATAGGAATGTAAAGTCAGATCTGCCTTGAAGTAAAAGTAACTTACCTCATGCACAGACTTGTTTTGTGTCTGTAGTATTGCCTTTCGCGTAAGCAAATAGAATTCAGCACATACACCAGGTAAGGAAACGATAAACTACTCACCACTAAATTAGTTTTTTTTTTAATTTAAAACTTTACAAAGAATAATGGAGGAGGATTTCACTTTAAAGGAAAACGTTGTTGGAAAATTAAACTATGATTACTGTCAAAAAAGCTGTACTACATAAGACGGCACTATCAATTACGAAATTCTCTTAATACAAAAATTACAGAGATTCCAACCAATTGCGTTGCTTGTTCATAATAAAAACAAAGGGAACAAATTAACACCAATCGTCAATGTTATCAGTTATTTCAGCGACAAAGGCTTCTTTTAGTTAATAATTCTGCCAAATAATGGTTTCATTTTTGGAATGCACTGATTACCTTAAAAATTCCTCCAAAATATCTTGTCCATCAGTAGAATCAATAATATATGTTTCCTGGCAAATTTTAATCTCCATAATGCGTTGTTCGAGATAATTTCAGATTCACAAATATGAAATCTCTTTCGCTAACGACTCAATTGCTCGCTCCTGTGCCTCGGATAAGAAGGCCCCAGCGCTGCACAGGTGACAAGCAAGGAAACGAACTTTAACACGAAGACAAGAGAGATAATGTTTTGATTCACAACTCGTGTGTTGCACTCATTCATATTTGTACCTGGACAGTGAAGGTGAAACATTTACAGTGGCAGGAAACGTATGAAAACCTTGCATTATACCCAGCCCTCCAGAAAAAAATTTCATAGTGATTGTCTTAGCTGTGGTAGGTCAAGAAGAATATAATTTTTTAAAAATAAAAAAAGTGAGTAGAATATGCTAAAATTGCAAATAATGACACAAATATTTGAACTTTAGGATACAAGATGTACAAGAGAATACTCTGATTTGTGTTTTACATATGAAGATTTTCTCTGCACAGGGAGTGAGCACATGTATTATTTGCCAAGCTTCGTACAATTAGGTAAATACTACATTACTTGTAACCATCGAAGATTTGCTTTAATGTCTCATATCAGTTCTCCTGAGGCTAGTACGGGAATAGATTTGAGGGTAAAATATTGCATCACTTGGCAGCAACGAATGACACTGTTTAATGTCTCTTGTCATTAATCATATGGCTAAGAAGAGCAATGGATTCAGCAGAGTATTTGCACATTTCTTGAAGCATTGATGAAATAAGGCATTTGACTGTCCGTCACTGACAAACTCTGAAGATTGGTAACACTCGTAAATGTAACTTCCTCAGGGAAGTTACTTACCACACACAACTGATATGTCCATTTGAATTATTTCCTTCAAGTGTGTGCAAAAGTCAGTTAAATTTCTGGAAATTTCATTTAATATTTTTTTTTACATTACAAAAATCTGAACTGTCTGTGCTATAATGTCTATCTAAGCAATGACCAGAAAATTACCTAGATGAAATAAAGAAAAATATGAAGCTTTGATATACAGTAAACTATGACCTTATGGCTACCAAATATGTGAAGTGGTGAAATGCATTGAATGAAAATGTAACATCAACCTTATATACAAAACATGAATATTTATAGATTACAATGACCACCGTGCTTGGAAAACACGTATATACACATACAATCATGCAACAAACTGTGCAAAGAACAAAAGTAAATTTTAACAATATGAGCAACTGACAAAACATCCGTATCCTCTGAAGGTGACACATGCCCATGAAAATGTACAAGAAAATCTAGTGTGCTAACGATAATATATCCTATGTTACTTAATCACAAAAATTCTGATGACATGGAACTAACGAATAATTTTTGAAACATGAGAGTAGTGGTAAGAAAAATACGTACATGAGAAAGACCCACACAATGTAAGAACAAGAGGACATATAGACCACAGATAAACACAAATAAACAAATGTACCATAGTACACGTAAAAGAAAAAGGAAGGAATTGAGTGCACTTCAAAATCAAAGTCTCTGTCAGCCTGTGGGTGATATTTTATCATAATATTACATATTACCTTAATTTACTGATCAGATTTCTAACTTCTGCACTGTGTTCATACTTCATGGATTTATATTTTCACTGAAACACCATATTTATCTGACAACATATTTTATCTCAATTTCCCTGCCACAAACGTCGTCTTCACATAATAATACGTTTTATATCAATTTAACTGTCAAAAACGTTGTGTCAATTTACTGGCCAAAACAGATCATATGCAAACTTCCTTGAAATATTTCGTTATCACATCATCATAAGCACAGTATATTAATTTCCTCATGAAATTCATTTCAAATAATCCAATACAGTTCGAAAAGTACATTGTGGTACACAGTCACAATACAAGAAGGAAACGTTATATTCATTATTACACAGTAAGTTCGTCTCCAGCATAAAAAGGGTACACAATGCTGCAACAAAAATTTTTGATCCCTTATCCAGTGACATAAAATATCTGACAGACAGCAAAGTAAAACTCATCCTGTATATCTTTCTTCTTTCTGTAAAAAATGAATAAAAAACTTAGAAATGTTCAGAATGTATCCATATGTACAAATTAATTTACGATGTGAATTACAATCTATCGTGCCAAGTAGTTCATGGAACATGTGTTTCACCAAACATTATTCAACCTGCCTATACCCATTTATATGTCAACATTGCAATCAAGATCTTTCTTCAATCAAAGCATGTATACAATTTTATTTGACTTGTGCACTCGCGCATTTTAGTACTTCTCTTTCACTGTACTCATTTCTTTCTCATTACTAGATGCACCTGCTGTAGTCTCATTGTACTGTCTTCCTCTACCTTTTTTTATAATTTTATTATTAGTCACGCCTAAAGACCGGATTATATCCATTTGCTTGTTTTACATGCATTTGTATATTTCACCGGTTATTGCGTATTTATCTAAAAACTAGCGATAATGCATTGTTTTCGCTGTATGTTTACAATATTTTAAAATTTAGACGCGCGCTCCCTAGCTAGTTTTGATGTCTCACAGATTGACTGCGACCTAGAACTGTGTTTAATCGCCAACCATGGGGCCACTGCCGCGGGAAACCATAACGGAAGGGGAACAGGAACAGGCAGATAGCGTCAATTCTCTTGCATCAGCGCCCCCGGTTGATACCCAGAGCTGCCATACCATACGCGTCGGAAACAATTAAATAGAACTACGCAAGCTTTTAGTCACCCGTCCGTTGTTTCAGTTTAGTTTTCTATATACTTGTACTCAGCTGAACGTGTTTACGGCGTGTAGTATGTAACGCGTTGTGCGCCGTGCCTCTCAAAAGAAGAAACGTCGTTTCGTTGACACTTTACCATCCTGGAACATTTACGTATGATGGAACTGTTTTATACTGTCGAATTTGCGAGAAAACATTTCATGAAAAATAAAGTTTTAAATACACCAGCATATCAAGACAAGTCGTCATATCGCAGGAATGTAGAACAAAGGACCACGAAAACAACTTATGACAACAGCAAGTTGCAGTAGCAAGGATTCGTCCAAGGGTAACAAAAAATGTCGATTTTACATGGATATATGTGAAGCATTCATTGCAAGCAATATTCCTCTTCACAAACTTACAAACCCTATCCTTAAACGCTTTGTGCGCAAATACTGCTTAAATCAAAATATACCAGATCAATCAACATTGCATAAAAATTACATACCGACCATTTACGTAAATGTTCTGGAAGTTATACGAAATGAAGCCAAGGACCAGCATTATCTGGATTTCAGTTGACGAAACTACAGACACTTATGGTCGTTGAATTGTGAATACAAATGCTGGTGCTTTGAAAGAAGAGCCTTCTTCTTCCTATTTAGCGGCCTGAAAAGAACTTGAAAAAGTAAATCACCCTACGATCGCCAGATTTGTAAATGAGGGTGTTGGAAAAATAGTTCCAGAATCTTTTGTTGATAAGAGAGCGTTCGTGTTTGCTTTAGATGCTGCTCCCTGTTTGATCAAAGCAAGGAAAGCCTTCCCAGTATTATCCCAATGTGGCTCATGTGACGTGCTTTGCTCCTGGAGTACTTCACCTTGTTGAAGAAGTTCATTCTACATTTGTGAATGTAAATAAACTGATTTTACCCACAAAGAAAGGGTTTCTAAAGGCTCCTACTCGCATCAAGGCCTATAAACAAAAACTACTATATGTGCCTTTACCTCCCGCACCTGTGGTAACTCGTTTGGGTACGTGGATCGAAGCTGTGTTGTTTTACAGTGTACCTTTCGAGGTCATTGTAAGGGCTATAAACGACTTCGATAGAGAAGAGGCTTTGGCAATTTCCTATCCCAAGGAAGCTTTTAATCATTCCGGTATTAAAAAAGACATTGCTGTGATTAGCACTGATTTTTTCTCATATACCTGCAAGTATTAAAGAGCTTGAAACTCAAGGCTTGGCGTTAAATGAATCTATCCAGTTACTGAATAAAGTTATTCTAGCGAATTCCTCATTGCGAACTCCTCAAGCAAAGTTCGAAAACATTTTAAACAATAAACCCGGCTTTGAACCTTTGTGCCAACCTGAAGGTTTTATTAATGGGAGTGGTAGCATTTACCAGAAACAATAAGTGCTAACATAGCACCGAAATTCAAATACTGCACAGTTACCTCAGTTGAGGTAAAATGGTCCTTTTCAGCTTATAAAAATGTTTTGAGTTATTGAAGACACAATCTTACTATCAAACATTTGGAACAGTACTTGGTCGTTTATGTTTACAATAACAGAAAAATGGAAAATAAACTGTAAGTGATGCTATGGTCCAATATTATTAATTAAAATTAATGCCGTCCAAAAATTCATGATTTTATGTTGTTTTTTTAAATAAAATATTACGGAGTTTCTGACCGTGGTCCTCGGCGTGCGCTATATCTCGAAGTGGATCCTGTACATATCGATTGTTTCACTGCGACTCACTTGCATCGCTTCCGCTTGTAGATGACAAAAACAGCAAAGAAGAAACAATTCTTGAAACACGTATGCGTTCCCATTTTGCATATTTTTAAGAAATAGTCCCAGAAAGTTCTCCTTCCAAACCTCTAACAGAAAAATTTCAGAAAAAGATATCAGCGTTCTAAATGTACCGAATTTTCTCGTGGCCGGTGCTCTTTCCCGTAACTGATATGCATGGATTCGACTTTGGAATATAATGCACGCTACAACTACCATGTTTTTTTTATTGTTTGATCTTGCATATTACGACACTTTTCATGCACTTTTTTAGAATTTTTCAAGCATATTTGCATGAATATTTCACACATAATCTGTCCTCTAGTCATGACATTTAGCTTATTTAGAACCTCTAACAGTAAATGCTTATCCTAAGTGAGCTCCCACAATCTTATAGATGCCACAATATACGTATATTCACAAAAATATTTCATCAGAAAAGCAATGCAGCCAGATTCATTATCAAACACATACGAACATGACAAATGAAAAGCAATGTAGCAAGTTATCTTATTTACATACATGCAGCAAAAAATTACTATGGTAAACCAACAAACAAAGTGAAGCACACATTGTTAAGTAAGACAGATCATACACAAAAAGCTTCAGCATAAAAACAACGCAGCAACTAAAGCAAAATATGTCATCACAAAATGCCAAATAACAGTTTCGCAAAAAATTGCCAATAAGAAATCAGTGTCAAAAGATACATTAGTGCACCACTAATTGTGTAATGCAAAATTTCACGCAATGAAATAGCTGTGTTAAGCAGTAGTCCTATAACGAAACAAAATGATATCCATTTCACATTACCCAAATCCATGGCAAGAAAATTAATGAAGAAGTAAAAAATATCTAAAAAAGCGATTATGGTTTGGTAGCACATTGTCCATTAAAATACTTACCTTGCTACAAAAATAAATCTTTATTGTAATCAAGATGTTTTCATTCACGTTTTCCATCTCTGACTAGTGTAATCACACAGTAGTATAAAACTTGTCATGTGGAAATATGCCTCATGAATCTGGACTGTAAGGATAATAACCAAATTCACTTAAAGATAAATGCATATCGTCATATCTGTCATAATATAATATGAAGACATATGGGTTTGTTGCTATAGAAGTACATACTTCAGCAGGATAATGCACTCACAGTAAAGTCAAAAAGGAAAATGTCACAACACGTCATGAAGAAGATAGCACGTCAGAAACGTACGCCATACCAGTAAAGATTCCAGGTAGTTTTCAAGACAATAATACCTGGGCTAAATACAACAGTCACTACTCTGCAAATGGTTTGATACGTGTTATATGATATAGCCCTTTACTTTGTTTCAGTATGCATTGTTTCCACTTTTACTGCGTTATAATCTGCTGTTCTATGAGTTTTCTAAGGTCCATTGTACGTCAAGAGAAACTTACTACTCACATGCTTATTTTTGCATGACAAAGGATAGGATTTCTCAAGTACTTTCTGATTAATGCATAGCTTTATGACATTTACATTAGCTTGTTCTGACCTCTTCCTTCGCTTTACAGCTTTCTTGATGTTGGTTACTGCTAAGTCTATTACCTCTTTGTGATAAAGTGTGTGTGTTAAGAAATGGTAGGATCTCTCTGATTCGGTCTGGTGACTGTTTGTTCTGAAGTATAAGCAAGAGGGATGCAGTGAAGCAGAATCATGTGTAAATTCGTTTAAAGTGCTCTGAAACATATGTACGTGCCTATTCCAATTCTGATGCTGTGGTGACAGTATAATCTGGAAAGTTTATTGATCTCTCAGTTCAGGTATTGAGAAGGATTAGGCCGTGGCCAACAGAGAGATGTTGATTCAAAATGTGTATCTCTGTCTTCCAACCAATGTTATCACGAGAAGTAAGTAAACAACATCTTTGTTCATAAAAGAATTCAAGTGGAAAATGCGCTACATGGCCTATCAGAAAGTATAGTCGATTCAGTTCCCAAAATTGTCTTGAGATCCAAACTTCAAAATTACTCTATTTACTTCAAGAATAATTGACTTGACTTCAGCTTCTAAGATGATCTTGACATTATTAAAGTCCAAAATTGCTATTTTTCCATTTAAAAGGTATACTCCCAACATCATTTCTTTTGACAATAGCTGTACAGTTAAGAAACACATCATAAATTTATGGCCATGAGATGTGAAATCCAAACAAGTTTGATGTCGTACATCATCATTTTTGTCTGAAATAGTTCCTTGTAGTTTGACTTTGTGTAAAGGTAAGATACGAGAATCTGTCGTCATAGTATATCTGTTGAAAACAATTTCACTGGTCACAGAAATGGGACTGCATGTATGTACAACAACAGACGAACTTGTATCACTTGATGAGCGAAATCGTTCTGTGTCCTATCTGAATCCTGTAACAAAATACCTTTTGTCTTTAAGACGTACAAAATTTACTTTCAGCAGCGATGGTATCAGTACTATCTATAATGTCGTCAGCTGTCGGGGTGGCAAGGCATTACTTTGTGTTACTTCCACGCCGCTTATTGTTGGCAGGGTTAGACAGTCTCACCTCAACTATTTCAACGTCTCGCGGTGGACTTGATCTACTAGCAATTTGACAACGTTGAATGAGTTGTTGTCTGATATAATTTAGATAATATTGGCCATTTTGACGACTGTCTCCGTAATTCCTGTTTTGTCGTGAATTCTGTTGGCTTGATCTATGAAAGTTTTCTTCGTTAGAATACGAACTACACCTGTAGTTACCCAGTTTAATGTGCTGGTTCACATAGTGCCTATTCTCTCGATTACTTTCATCATGATCGTTACTACGAAATGGTCTCCGTCACTATAATTGTTTCGGTCTTGACTGTGTGCCGCCTGTAACAGTCTCTGTTTCGGTGACAGCCGGAATGTTCTCTATTGTGCCAGACGGGCGGCTTACTATTATGTCTTGGTGAAAAATATTGTTCCTTCGGAGAGTCACTAAGACGCCACGAGGTGTATTTTCATCCCATATCATTGGTGTCGTCATTACCATTTAGTTTGCGTTCGGTAAATGTCAACTGCTCTCGCTTGTTGTTTGTGTATTATTCCTGTTGTTGATTGTCTTTGGCCTGACTTTCTTTAAAATTCTGAATGCTTGATTTTCCATTGTACCTAAAAGCTGGACGAGATGTGGGACATCGGAATCATTGTCTGTGTTTGTGGAAAATTTCCCACCAGTGTCATCAGATCCTCGGCATTGTTCGTTAACACACTGAGTTGTTCTTTCCGTTCATCGGTGTTCAGTTTTAATGCGCCTATCTGTTAATTGTTTTGACGGTGATAGAAGGAGGTCGTGATGTTCTGTGACTTGCAATACTATTACGCTCGGTACAGCGGTATTTATTTTTGTAGGCAGCTCTTCTTTGGCGTTCTGTTGTGTAAGTTTTCTCAGAGTCAAGACTGTGTATCCTGGCCTCAAACCTCGTAATAATATTTATGGAATATTCCGTCGGCTCTTGGATGGACACAGACATATTAGTAACTTGAATAGAAAATGTTGATGTTCTACAATAATGTTTATCAGTTCGTTACGAACCGGCTTTCGTCTTCTTAGGTCATTGTCAGGCAACTTAATACTAAACAGATAGTCCATACAACTTCACTATTAAGTTATCTGACGATGACTTAAGAAGCCGAAAGCCGGTTCACAACAAGCTAATAAACATTATTGTGAAACATTAAAACTTTGTTATCATGTCATTAACTGGTGATTATGGGTTGTAAGTCATTTCTCATTTCTTGTCGGATTTCTACGGGAAGGTTTTTCTATTTGACCTCAACATCCTGGATATCTTTACTTATTTCCTTCTCGTGGAATTGCATTTTGTTCTGTTATTTTTTCCATCTTTAGTAGCACCTCTTACACGGATTGTTGATTTCAGCGGTCATGTTTGCTGGATTCTGAACAAGCAAGTGCGTTTATCAACAACAGATGTGAACTCGTGTACTGTTTGATTGAATGAACTGGAAGGAAAACCCGAATCAATTGTCTGAATAATTGGTAATTGCGAAATTTCACATGGCTGAGGCGGCTTGTCGCTTGATGATTCGTCATTTGAAATTTGGTTTTGTGGTTTGTGGCGTTTACTAATCAAGAATTCATCTTTGTTGGAAAGTTACTCGCATTCTCTGAAATCTCTACAATTTTTTTTATGTATAACGACTGATGTACTTGTTCCATTTCATTAAATATTGTGTCATTACTTTTGGCTATTGTTTGCGACCTGATAGTACGATAGAATTCTTTGTTGCTAGGTAAAAAGTTAAAATGTAAAAACGGAATTAGCAAACATAATTCCTATTGTACTTACGTGAAATGACATTTTTAGTTAATCAACAGAAAGTAATACGTTCTTTCGTGGAACAGAAATATCTGCTTAAAGATCAAACTAACGCTCAAACATTTAAAAGACAGTATGTAATATTTTCTACATAACAAAGATCTTCACAATCAATATTATTGGAAAGAAAATTTCACGCAAAATCATACACAACTGAAAGAAAAAATACAAAATGTTTGTACATATATGTGTAGCGCTGATTTCCTTTCGAGAAGCTGTGGTGCAGTCTAGCTACGTAGTCACAGAAAAACTAGAGGAATATCCTAGGTGAATTTGGTCGACATATGTACGCTTTATACAAAGAAATTATCTATAAACGAAAATACTGAATGTTTCCTTTCCAAAACCTTTCTCCTTGTGTAACGTGTGCTTTAGTCATTGTATTCAACCACTGAGCAGTACCGATTGTTGGTTGGCATTGTGTTTCCGAAGGGAACAGTGTCATGGAACGAAAATTTAAACTTAATGATATACTGAATCTGAAATAATGAAAACGGTTCTAATTAAATACCAAAAGTAACTAACTCTATATTCAGTGGAAACTTTTTAAATGAAACTCAATAATTTCTGACTTAACATGTCCTGAATAATTAAATACTGCTCTATTCAGAATAGAAAAAAAAATGTTTGAGAGTAACTTTACTGTTCACTGTAAATTAATCTACTAGCTTAGCACAACACCTGATAATTTTGACTACGAACTGTTTCCCATAACAGCACAAAGTGATTTCACACAGAAATGAGAGTAACTTACCTTCTGCTGAGAATGTCTTTGACTGTTGAAGACTGAACAACATAAGAAGACTCCTAAATTATGGAATTCTCTCAATACAAAAGTTACATACATTCCAACCAATTGCCTTTTCTGCGGCATAGTAAAAAGAAAGATATCAAATTAACACTAATCATGAATGTTATCAGTTATCTGAGGGACAAAGGCTTCTTTCAGCTCATAGACGTGACAAACAAACATTTTGGTATTGTGCACACTTTGGATACCTTGAAATACTCCTTCAGAAAATTTTCTCCATCAATAAATGCAATGACATACATTTACAAATGAGTTTTCATCCCATAATTATTGCAGGTAATTTCTTTCAGATTCACAAATATCAAATCCCCTTCTCTAAAAAGTCAACTGTTTGCAGCTATGCCTCATATGACAATGCCCCAGCGCTCCACAACTGACAGGCGAGTAACCGAATGACATATGAACTTAAGCACAGAGTCAAAGATCTTATTTACTACTCGTCCAGCACACTCATTCATCTTTCTTCCAGTACAGTGAAGGTGAATTATTTTTAGTGGCAGAAAACATATAAAATCCTCACACATTATGGGGACGAGCCTCCCAGCTCTATCACGATATCTGTCTCGTTCGCCTTCTTTTTTGTGAAGAAGAATCGTAGAAGTGTTCAACTTTTGGAGAAGAGTCTTCATCAGCAAATATTCCATAAACAAATTGGGGAGTTTATTTTGTATTACCTTTCATCCAGCTTTAATAACCTCTATTCAGATTAAGTCACCTCCTGGTGCGTTTTCCTTTCATACATCAATCTGGGTTACATAGTTCATCTGATATTACCTCCAGAAAGTAAGTAATTTCATTATTAAGTTCTAGTGCTTGCGATTTAGCTCTTGAACTAGAAAAATGTTTACAGAGATCTTTTAATGTTTATACAACATACTGTGTTGATCGCTGAATTGCCATCACTAATGGTATGTGACTGTGGAAAGTACTTTCATAACTGATGGTATCATTTATGGAATAGTCCTTGTGTCTTACCACAATGTCTGGAAAACACATTCAAGAATTTTTTAACATATTCTCTTCATTTGCTGTTATCATCTCCTTCACATTTTCGTCTTTTATTGAATATCTGATCAGCTCATTTACAGCTTTGTATGCGATTTTCTTCTTTATACGTACCCTTGGGAAAAGTATCTCTATGAATTAAGGGCTTTTTTCGTCAACTTTGCTGTGATTTTTATTTTCTATGATGTTATTCTCTTTATTTAGTTTGAACTGGTATGCTTCGATGTTATTTAATGTATTGATATAATGTAAGTGCGTAAAACTGAAACCAGTCGCTTTTTGAATGGTTACTTACTATTCCATTAACGAGTTTTTGAACCTTTTCAGGTTCATCTTCAGAAGGTTTTCTGGTAGTTACATCACATGATAGCATAATGCTGGGTACTGGTTCTGTGACAAGAAGATAGAACAGGCTTTAATGTATCGCTACAAGTATTGTCTATCGGTCGATAAGGATGCAAAAGTTTTTAGTTTTGTACATACTGTGACTGTATGGGTGGCTTTTTTCTGTCAGAGTCCATCTGTCTGCTTCTGTTATCATGGTCAGTTGGTACATCACCTCACACAGTGTGTGTGCATTTACACTGTGATAGCGTAACTTTGACAGCATCCAACATGTGATATGCAAATGTTGCTTGTCACAAAAACCTTGACATCAAGCTATGACATAGTCCTACTTTGCTCAGAGATTATATTTCTTTCTGTTGGCGTGTATTAAAGTCGGTGTATGTGACAAATACTTCAATCAGACTGGCATTAGAATGATTGGTCAAAACAAATGAATAAATGAATTACTACAAGAACAAACTTCAAGTTATCTGATGTCTTATTTATATTCATATATTAATGTATAACACAGAGCAAATAATTTAATCAAGATTGGCATAACATGAATGCCCAGGAATAAAATAATACAGAGTTTGAATACTTGCAATGAGATGCAGCTATTTGTATGACCATGAACTTTAAAGCAATAAGAAAACTTCAGATGAACTGTTGACTTATTTTTGTTCTTACATTAACATGACATCGAATATTAGTAAGGGAAGATTCTGTTTATTTTAGCTAAGAGTAAAATGTATAAAGGTTATAGTATTTGTAATGATCTCCAGCTGTTTGTCCAACCATACTCTTTACCTGTATATTTTAAACAAAGAACAGAAGTTCAGTTGAGCTGTTTGTTTCAGCTGGAAGCAATATGTATCAATGTTATACTCTTTGAAAAGAGCTGCAGCTGTTTATATGACTATGAGCTTTAAATTTAAAAGAAGAAGGTAATTTCAAATGAACTGCTGATATATTTCTGATCCTGCATTAATACTGTTCATCATGTTAGTAAAGGCAAATTCCGTATGTTTCAACTTGGGGTAAAATGTATAAAAGTACTGACATATGTTAACAGTAGAGGGCTTCACCATTTAGAAATATAGTACAGGTTATATTCTGTGACAGGATATTTACATTGATACCAAGGTTGGGAGGCAATGTAGAGTTTCTTGATTCAGTACTTGTTTTGAAATAGTAAGTCTTCGAAGTTCTAAAGGAAAAATTTGTATCTCAGATCAGTTTGGTCATTGAGTAAGTAGTCAAGTGCTGTGTGTGTGTTCATAAAGATTTCAGGTTCTTCGAAAACGTAAAGTACCTTACCTTTTTTGGCAAAATGGAATATTTGGAGGTTTTGTTCTTTATTGTTTGCAGAATGATTGTGTTGGACAAGAGGTGTGGAAAAGCTGAATTTTTTAGGTTGTTAAGACGAAGTGCATCCATGTGTTCCCTAAAATCTTGTTGTGAAGCTTTTACCAGTTTGTCCAATGTAGAAGCTTGAACATGAGTTGTAAATGAGCTTCTATACGCCTGCCTCCTGATACTGCTGTATATTGGTTTTGGTGCTGTGTATGATTTTACTTTGTATTTTGATGTTGATGAAGAAGCTTATTTACATGTTGTATGTCTTGAAGAGGTTGCAATTTGGTAAGCAATCTTTCCTAGGAAACATGGGCTTATAAATATGGTATTCTTGTTTGCGGGTGGTTGTACATCAGTTGGTTGACTTAATTTTATTGTATGGATTAGTTTACCTGTTATAGGATGATTGTACCCATTGCTCGAGGGAACTAATTTAGTAATTTCCGTTTCTTTTTTTTTTCTTCACTTGTGTCTATTGGGATTTTAAGCATGCGATTAATCATTCTTCTGAAAAGCAGTTTTTATGTTGATCTGGATGGCAAGAGGAGCTACTTATGGTAATGAGTGGGACTGGACAGCAAGAATAATGGGAAATCTTATTTAAAGAAATTTTAACTGCAAGTTAGACCAGAAAAGCTGCAAATTTATCTAGAATGTTGCGCTGATAGTGTGTAATTGGTATATGACCAAATTAATCTTTTCCCGCTGTAATTTATATGCTGAAGCCCAAAACAGATCTTCAGCAGTGATTACTAATGAGTAAGGTTCTTTTACAATGAGACGACGACGTATTCGGACTTAAACATTATCATTACTGTACAAAAACTACATAGAGTGCCCAAATTGGTATCCCACATATATGTAGACAAGAGAAGAAGTGGTTACAGAGAAGGACACCAAGTGTGTCCCTTTTGTTGTATAATAAATTAGAAACGAAACTGTTCAATCTATCTTAATGTACATAGGTCACAAACATTTTCCTCATCATAATACTTCAGTTACTAACTAAATTAATTAGTTATAGCATCTGTGGTCGCTGTCACTGTCAATAAAACTCTTTAGGATATGTGACCTCTTATCAGTATGTAAAATTTTCCAGTTTTCTGACTTAGCACAACACACTGAGGAAGGTCATTTGGAACAGTTTCCTGAACGTTGGGTAATTTTACAAATTTACGTTATCGTCACATATCCTGAAGACATTAATTACCATTTCAGTATTTTTCGCGACATATTAGTTTTATTAGGTCCTTATAAAGTTTCAGTTTTAATGCCATATGATTTTTGTTAAATCTCTCTTTCTTCCGTAAGTATGTGTTAAAAGAAATACTTGTAAGTATTGTACATGAATATTTTTTATCTGATTAGTAGTATGCCCAAATAAATTAATGGACATAGATGTAGCCTGAGGACGTAGTGTAGCTGAGTTATGGGTAGAGAGAGAGAGAGAGAGAGAGAGAGAGCGATTGTCGTGGCGTTTTTTAAGACTGATTGGTGAATTATTTTTTAGGAGAGGTGCATAGAACTATTGTAGATGTCAAAGGTAATTAACCGTCTGGCAGGATAAAAAATGTCTAGAGTATTTGCGTTCGAAAACTAACTTCTAAAATGCACGGTTATAGAATGTGTGTATCCACCCTGCTATACTTAAATAATAAATAACTTCATTTGAAACGTAACTGATATAATCTTTGTTGCGGACGGATGTACAACTGCAGTTGGTTAAATGTTGAGCGCATACAACTTCGAATATAGTATGACTCATAATCGACAAATTATCGACCATTTTATTCCAGTGAAATATCGAAGTTAGCGCTATACAAATGAACAAGTATTTGCCCGGACTTTGCAACTGGAGAGATTTATTTTCCTGCCATAGACTCTTCTTCACATGTTTGAATTTCAGGAAGTGACAAATTACCGCGATTCGCTACTCATTTGGCAGCACTCAATATACATTAACAGCGAAGTCTTGTGTCAAAACAGCAATACGAAAGCAAAGATAGTGGGACCTGAGACCGTTGCATCATTCACCACCAATGTACCGCATCAGTTGTTGATGCTTCCCTGCATACTTGTATGGTTACCGTTAACACTGTCAGTAAAATGAAGCAAAAATAGATAAAAAATACTACTACAGATGTACAATCACAGAGTAGCAACAATTTATATTTTGAAGCACAACAGAGTTTGACGAATTCCATCTCACAGCTGATTCTTCCAGAAGTTATTTTAAAATATTTGTGTGTGCTTGGTGGTATTGGAACACATGAGAAAGAAAAGTAACAAGCCCAAAATAAAGGTACTCCTCATAACTATAATTGCTTTAACAAAATTCATTAAGTAACCGACAGTAAACTAATTAACAAGGTGTAGCATTACTATGTTACTAACAGAATTGTGCAGCACTTATGCATCATTTACATTTGTCAATGTTAGATATTTGGACGAATTTTATATGTACGTTGTTAATTCCATTTTAATATCAGAACGAAGATTAGGAGCACAATGACTATCAAAGGGAGGGAAATAGGTAATACTGTTGGAGGAGAAAAAGTACAGTTGCTGTTTCTTCACTAGTTTTGGATAGTACATTCGTGGAATTTTGTGAGTGCGATTACGTCTCTTCCAGAAACACGAGATCAATAGAAAGGAAAAAAATAGATAATACTGTTCGAGGAGGAAAAGAACAGTTATAGTTTCTTTGCTAGTGATGGATAGCAGAATCCAGAAATTTTATTTGTGACACTCTCTGAAGAACAAGCCCTTTCATGTAACGTCCTCCCATGCAATTTGTCCTGCAAATCTGTGCCACCCTCACGCTGACTATACAAAGCTGTGATAAACGCAACTCCCTTTAAACTGATTTGTATCCCTCTCCTAAATCTGTATAATAATCAAAACCCGTGAAATTAACTTTATTAGGTTTCTTGCAATGAATGTGTGTCTGAATATTCTCTTACCCCCTGCTATATACTGGGCTTTGGCCCATCGAAAATGACCCTCGAAAGAAAGTGGTACCTGACGCTTGAGACTTATTCTACCCACTGATCGCTGAACAGTATCTGTTATATCCACATAAAAAACCTGCTTTGGTATTGAAAGTCGATCCGCATTAAATCCCATTTTTATCCTCAACTGTGCAGCCATTTCTGAATTTCTGTAACACTTTATACCAATCTACTTTCCCCTCAGTCAGAATGGGGACACGTTTGTGCGTAGATGTGAACGACATCCACGGTAAATTTTTGTATGTAAAGCATGTAGTTTTGTTCTGCCAATTTCCTTTCATATCTGTAATATTCTTTTTAATTTACTTGATTGCAGCAAAACATACTCCCCAATTTCGACTTACTGCTGTTGTACTATAATGAGACATAATGTCGTCACGCTAAATCAACTTGGCTTTAGTATGCTTCGACAAATTACTAATAAGAAAACCGTATCTCATTTCGTAGTATTGAACTCTTCTTCCAACTGAAATTTGACAGTTTACTGCTGCAGAATAAAAGCTATTAGAAGGAGTTAGGTTTGCAGGACACACGTTTTTACTTTTTTCAGCCAAATGTCGTGAGGAAAAGTGCGGGCATAGAAGTAAGTTGGGGATTCCGTAAAGCTCAATGTCATTTCCTAAGTTAACCGAAAAAATTCGCAAATGTCTCACTATATTATGATCATGGGAACGAAGTGAGTACACAAGATGTTGTACATCACAATATTCATTAAAGTAACCGTGGACACGTCCAAACTTGTGAAGGGGGGAGCTCAGCACAAAGGTCGTTCGGCAGCACAGACTATCTGCAACGATGGAAGAGATCATCTCTTTGAGCACTGGAATAAACCCGCTCTGCTGTTACCCCCCAGACACCCAAATCTCTTCCCCACCCCACTTTCACCCTTCTGCCTACACATTCCCCCCCCCCCACATACACACCATTTAGGTTTTTTTTCCCCCAATTGCTTTTTTTTTAGCTGTGGGATTTCTACGTCTTCCATTAGTGCTATACACTTTTTAAATTCTGTCAAATTGTTTGTCAGTGTCCACAAATGCTTGATGAGATTCCAGATTGAGTTATCGACTGCTTTGTATCATCTGTTTAGATGTAAAAGTATCATCTGTGCGTGATCTTGCTTTCTGGAAACCTGTTTGTCCCTCCATTAAAATGATGTCTGACGTAATCCGAAGCCTTTCGTTTACTACTTTGCTGTAGGTTTTGTAAGCATTGCTCAAAATGCTTACACAGCTGCTGTTAGACATATTACTTCCCTAACTTTTTATGTATTATAATGACCTACTTTGCACTCCTCCAGTAGTTAGTATTTCACCCAGCAAACGTTAAGAGATGTAACATTCTTACTTCTAAGAGAATTCCTCCGTATTTAGTAGATTCAGAATTTATTACAACAGGTCCTGGTGATTATCCGTTTTTCATTTCTTTCACAACTGTTTTTGGTTCCATCAAATCAATAGAACCTATTCCCTGTAGTTGTCTGTCATTGTTTGCTTCTCTGATTTCTGAATTGTACCATAGTCCTTTATAATGCGCAACCCAGTCAGATATTACGTTCAGGTTTACAGAATCTCTTCCTACTTTGCGCAAGTGTTTCATGAATTTGAATTCTATATCCTGTCTCCTATGGACATTCAGTTCTGCTTATAAACGCGTCCCACGATGTCGTATGTGCTGATCTTACTATTGTGTTTTCTTCTTATCTTATGCGATAGTATTGCTCTTTCGCTTCCAATGATGTCTTCCATGAGTACTCATTATATACTTTCTGTTCAGCGTTTATATCTTAGTTCCTAATTTTTAAACGTCTTTTCCGATTTGTTGTATTTTTCTCACACAGCATTTCACTTCCTATCTGTATTAAAATGATATTAATATTGGACCGTTCTTCTTTTATGTCTAGTAGATCTTCCATTGAGCAGTTGTGTGAGCCTGTTCTGATATACATGACATAAGTTCACTTCTTGTAACAAATGTATCTTAAGCTTTTTTACTGTATTGTTTACAACTTCATTTTTATTTTTTATTATTTGATTTTTCGATTATGACCATAAATCGGCTGCTCGAAGTGTAATCACAGCCACTGTTCGGAAATGTGTTTGTTCGCGACATCTATCGAAACACATCAAGGTACAGAATTTTATAATCAGTGGATTATGTATGCTGCATGCAACTCGTTCCTGATAGCTTTTCATGAAACAGCGTATCTGAGTTAGTGTTATCTTGCGCTTCCTAGATAATTACGCATCAAAGTCCTTCAGTGTATATTAGTCACTTTCCATTTTTGGCTGCTGCTGAGCTCGCCATGTTATAGTTTCTCTCGTTTCACCATACATATTTTCAAACCTAATAGATCAGTGAAAATGAGGCGTCACATCCGATCACTGTCAAAGGTAGTTATTGTTGCTTGTATAAACTCACCCACAAGGTGGAGCGCTTGAGTGGGAATATACGACAAGTTTCCTTTGAATAATGTTTTTGCACGCGTTTTCATCTTGTTCAACCTCGGTTGAATATTAGGTACTCTACATCTTATACTTGCTGAAAAATTAATCGTGAGTTTTGACAAGAGTAGCCTAATTTAGTTTTCCCTCGTTAATGCTAATCCCTCCTGCTACACTCGAAAGAAGAAATGAGACAAGGAGCGAAAATCACAAAAATTACTGTGCAGTATTGAAGCTGAATGCAGCCCAATGCAGCTCCTTTCTATTTACAGCGACTGCTGTAACATAAAATATGTTTTTTAAGGGAAAAGTGGTATTTCGGAATATAGAGATTCATTATTAAGTTCAGACCCGGGAAAGGACCTCATTATAATTTTATTTCGTTAGCGGATGGATCCCGTGACTCAATGAATGTGGCTTAATTAAAAATAATGAGTCTGGCTAACATTAAAATTTCCTAGACACTGGTTCCTGTATAATGTCATTTAATTATTTTTGATACAGTTTCTTTCGGGGGACACTGCTGTAATAGTTAAATGAAGTTATATTTCTGGCATCGATACTAGATATTAGCTTGAACGAGCTACTGGCTAATATTAGAAGTACCAAGACTTGCTTCAAGGCATTGCTCTGTGTCTATAGTAGTCTGTTAACCTGTTCGGTCCTAAAATTAATTCCGGCTTCGGAAGGCACAGCGGTATCGACCGACCGCTGTGTCATCCTCAGCCCGAAGGTATGACCAGATTCGCATACAGAGGAGTGTGAGGTCAGCACACTGTTCTCGTGGCCGTTATCAGGATTCGTGAGCTTCACAGCCAAGTAGATCCTCAAGTGTTCTCACAAGGGTTGAGTACTTTCCGCTTGCTAACAGCACACAGTACACGCGGACTGCCAACCATCCAAAGGCTAGTCTCCGACGATGCTTAACTTCGGTGACACGAAGGGAACCAGTGTATACACCGTGTGAAGGCCTGCAAGGAGACGGGTAATAAGCAATCTTGTTGATTGACTTATTGATTGCCGACCCGCTACTACGCTAACAGGGAGAGGTCCCGTGCGATGCCATCGCCTTTTGAAACTATGTATATAGAGTGATGTAGGTTAAGATCCCAAGTGTTACGCACTGCACGCCTTCACCCTGTGAGCCCTCGTTTCAGAGTAAGTGAAAAAATTTATGAATTTTGTGTCACACTCAGTAGCGTTAAAAAAGTTAAATTATCGACTTTGCTTGTTGGTATAATGGATAGGATAACAGATTCAGGTGTGGTAATTTTTACTTTTATTTAATTAATTGAGTCAAATGTAATTTTTTATTTGTATTCCTTTGTCAAACTGTATGAACTTTTCCATTTCTTTCATTTCTTCTTTATATAATTCAGTTATATTCATCTAATATATTATGCCATTATTTCAAAATTCCGATCTCTCTGTTAAGAAACAAAAGACGAAATTATCTACTTATATTTTTGCAGTATTGTGAAAAATGTATTTTGGTTAACAGAAGTGCGATTTTCGTTTCACGGTAATCGTCATACAATCTTATAAAACATAACGTAAATATTTACTGCTCGGTGGAAAAAATAATAGAGACGAAAATGCAAATGAAATTTGGGTTTATCAGTAAACCGTAATTCGAGAAAAATGGGAAATGGAAATACGAACGCAATAATATGGACGAAAAAATAAAGTGATGCACACGCTGTAAGTGATAGGGGTAGTAACAGTTGCCATGGAGAATGTTCCACATGGTCGTCTGGCTTACCTTCTACTGGCGGGCCAACTGCATGGCACTGATATGGCGATCGCCTTCCACAGTGTTAATCACATTTTCCACCAAGTCTCTTGTCCTAAAATTTCGGGCACGTCCTTCATGATTTCCTGCTTCGTGAAACGAGCCTGTCTTAGACAAACGGTGAAATACTGTTGCAAACACTGAATGCTGTGGTTGTTCTCGGCGGGTATAGGTCTGCTGATCTAACTTTGCTGCCCGCCGCCAGTTACCATTTGCCTTTCCGAAAGTAAGCCCCATATCGGTAAGCTCTCGATTCAAGTACGGGACCATTGTGTACAACACTATATCAAATCCACTACAAGGGGAGTCAGCAAGAAAAGTGAACCGGACTCAACTATGGCCAAAATGGTCGCTAGGGCACGACGGAAGACGAAACGTACCAGCTTCCAGGAGGAAACCACACATACTGCACTGTGGCTTCGTGGTACAGCTCATATTAGACCACTGTCTCTGTAACAAAGTATGATTGAATAAATGGTCTCTAGAATGGAAACCATTCATTTTCGGACATAAGTTCATTACACCTTCTTTGTTCCGCATCTTCTGGTAGACCAATCCCTATAGTTTGTACACGGTGACAAGCCTACGTTAATGAGGATAGCTAGGGGAAACATGGTTGTAACGTTAGAATACAGTTTTCATGGTACCCTACTTTACAAAAATTGGGCCTATTAAGCAGCCAGAGGTAAAGCTACCAGAAGGCATGAAATGCAACGAGCACATAATATCTGTGGTAGGGAAGGCGAAGACCCGGCAAAGGTTTATTTGGAAGGATTTCTGGACACGTGTAGTGCTTCTATAAAGAATCCCATGTTCAGAACACTAATTCGAGTCTGAACAGGAGCCCCTTCTAGCTCCCCAGAATGTGAAGATTTTCCAGCGACCGATTTGTCCAGCCTTTACTTTAGTGTTCAATTACTATATCCGTTGTCTAGTGGTAACGGCTTTGAACAATAATCATAAAGCCCTGTGACCCGGACCTGAACTCAGCCACAGCTTATATTATGAACAATAGTCATTACCAATGGTTACCGAAGATTTCCGACATAAGAAGTCACTCTTATTTTCCCAACGACCACATCATAGGTCGGATGAACGGACAGAGGTTCAGGACACACCCTTGTCCTTGGGTCGGAAAGTGCCTCTAAAAAACGGATACATTAGCAATTATCAACAACATGTGGATGCAGAAGACAAAGGAAACCACTGCATTAAAGACAAGCAATGAGTATCCACAGAACATGTGGCCGAAATTGGGAAAGTCCCCCTCTCAGATCTTCGGAAGGCAAATGTCTAGGGGGAGGTCACCATGCGGAAAAGATGGAATAACTAACGAAGAGATAAAATTTTAAAAGTCGGAGTGTACAATGTCAGAGTTTGAAGGTGATTGGGAACTTAGCAAAGCTGAAAAGGGAATACAGAGGCTCCCTCTATAGATACGGAGGGGGGACGAGTTATAGGGTAATATCAACAGCAGCAAAAAATGGTATAACGGAAGAAGCATTCATTTTGAAAAGGAAGTTGGAGCAAAGAGAGTGCTGCTTGGGACAGTTCTGTGATAGGGTTGTTCTCACCAGATTCGACAACACGCCGACGCTGACTCGATAGTTCAGGTGTGCAGGAATGACAAATGGTAGTAGTTGTAGGGCAAGCGATAGAAGAAAACGTTGCGGGAGATCTTGGGATCGGTAGACAGGAAAGACTAATTGAATTCTGCACTAAATTTCAGATGGTAAATCGAATATGTTCAAGAATCTCAAGAGGAGGAAGTATAGTAGTAAAAGATCGGGAGACTTCGGAAAATTGCATCATCGTCCGAAGAAGATTCCGACATCTGATATTGGACTATAACGCGTACACGGGAGCAGATAAGACTCACATCCCAATTTACTAATGATGAAGAGCGTGCTGAGGTTTCAGAGAATTGTCCTGAAGAATCAGAGAAAAGTTGGATACTAAAGAACCGTGGAATGAGGAGAAGCGTTTCGCTAAGGCAGTGGATATTTCGATAAGGTATTCCCAAATATGCAGTTAAGTTGAAGAGGAGTAGATATCTCTATAAATGGAAATCACGGATGTTGGAAGGTCAACCTTGGGCACAGGAAATTAACTAAGGAAATCTTGGATAACAAAAGGAATGGCTCAGTTGATCGACGAACTAACGAAGTACAAAAATGTTCAGGGAAAGACAGGAATACTGCAACACAAATCACTTCGGAATAAAATAAAAAGGAAGTGCGGGAGAGCCAAGGCGAAACCGCTTTGAGTTAAATGTGGAGATATTGAAGAATAAATTATCGTCAGAAGGACCGACTCAGCAGGTAGAAGAGTCGAAATAAGCTTAAGTGAAATGAAAAGCAAGGGTGCTATTATTAAGAGTGCAACATAGTGGATAAGAGCGGATAGCTGAAAAGAGTACGTCGAATACATCTCGGAGCAAGGGCACGTATTGACTTGCTAGAAGAAGAAAGTGGAGTCGATATAAGCAGAAGGAATAGATAACGTTCCATCAGAATTGGTAAAATCTTTGGCGACTATTCAGGTTGGTGTGTTGAGTCCACGAGAATGGCGACATACCATCAGACTCTCGGAAAAAAGTCATCAACACAATTCCGAAGACTGCAAAAGCATATCAGTGCGAGACCTATCCGACCATCAGCTTAACAGCTCATGGAGGCAAGGTGTTGACAAGGATATTACATTGAAGGTATTTAGGATCTGTTAGAAGACAGTGAGTTTGGCTTTATGAAAGGTAAAGGCATCAGAGCACCAGTCCTGACGTTGCGTTGAATAACGGAAACAAGACTAAAGAAAAACCAAGACACGCCTCTAGGATTTGTTGACGTACAAAAAACGCTCGACAGTGTAAAATGGTGCAACATATTCGAAATTCTGAGGTAAATAGGAGTAAGCTATGGGGAAAGATGGGTAGTATACAGTATTTGTAGGTACAAGAACGAAGAGGGAATAATACGATTGGAAGATCAAAAACGAAGTGCCCGTATTAAAAAGGATGTAAGACTGGGATGCAGAATTTCGCTCCAACTGTTCAGTCTATATATAGAAGAAACAATAACGGAAATAATAGGTAGTTTCAAGATTGCGCTTATAATGTACGTTGAATGATAACATACGGTGCTCACATTCCGTTATCAGGAATGTGAGTGGCATTCAAGGATCTATTCAAGGAAATGAACTACCTAATAATCACATATAACGGATTGTGAGTAAACACAAAACATAAAACTAATGAGAAGTAGGAGAAACGAGAATAATGAGGAACTTAACATCGAAATTTGCGTTCACGAAGTCAGGGATTTCTGCTACCTTGAAAGCAAAATAACCTATGACGGACGGAGAATGGAGGACATACAAAATACTAGCACAGGTAAAGAGAGCACTACTGGCCAAAAAAGTCTACTGGTATCGACCATAAGATTTAATTTGAGGAAGGAATTTCTTCCAATGTGCTTTCGGAAAACAGCTTCACATGGTAGTGAACCATGGAGAGTGGCAAAACTCTGATCAGAAAAGAATCGAAGGGCTTGAGTTGTGGTGTTAGAGAAGAATGTTGAAAATCAATTAGACTAGTTAGTTAAGGAATGAGGAGGTTCCCTGCACAGTCAGCGAAGGAAGCAACATGCAGTAAAAGCTGACAGGACGAAGGGACATGATGGTAATACACGTACCAAGACATCGGGGTTGAACCTCCGTGATACTTGGGGGAGCTGTAGAAGGCAAAAACTATAGGGGAAAACAGATATCGGAATACATCAAGCAAATGAACGGGGACTCTCGATGGAAGTGCTACGCTCAGATGAAGGGGATGGCGCAGGAGAGGAATTCGTGGAGAGCCACATCAAAGCAGTCAGAAAACTGACGAGTCAAAAAAACTCCTAAACTGAAGCACAGATTCGGACTGTAGTAGAGATTACGAACCAAACTACTGGAAACACGGGTTGATTGCGTGTTTAATCAATGGAATGGTAAATCTGATGTGGAAATCTCCACCACAAAAGTAATTTTTCCTTCGATTCCGAACAGTCGAACGTAACACTGAGGAAAAAGTGAGATAGTGTGGATAATTTTTATATTGATGGAAAACAATTTATTCAAACCGTTCGCTGATGATGGTGCTGTCGTTGTAACTGTATGATGCGTAATGCGAAACGGCGTTAATGAATTGTCTGCCTCCTACTCCATATTAACTGGAAAATTAGCCTGACATGGTAATCTTTTGTTCCCTTGAGTGTGGTGGCATCGGGTTTCTTCTCAACTACCAGGGGTTTTAATAGCTAAATAAAAATTTATAGATAAGTGGCTATAGGGGAACGCTGCAGACTAGCAAACAAGCAGATCTATAGTTCAAATCTATTACCATGGCACATATGAAAAGTGAGGTAGCCTGTTATATTCCACAAGAGATCTACCAACTCACATTCAAAGAAGTGACTTGACACGACACTGTTTTCACGCAGGTCGAAACGAAATAACAAATTTGTACTGAACATAGGAAACAAAATATGAACAACTAGCTCAGCCCGTTGAGAAAACGTGTTAATATAAGAGCGAAAAGATGTTTTAGATGTTGTTATCAAAGGGTAAGTAGTTAATCGGCATGAGATCTGCGTTTGACAGATAGCCCAGAGCGACCACGAAGTGGCTTATCGCATCAACGTGGTGAAAGACATCAAGCCCATCAATCGCGTTACATGACGATTCCTTCGCTAGGCAATAGCGACCGAAATTGCCGAAGGCGGTCTGTTACGAAACTGTGGCAGTAAAACGAAGTGTTCTGACTATGGCTGGCATCAAGTAATATACGCAAGCGCACAGACTCTGAACGTGGCGGGAACCCGAGCGCCAGTACTGATATGTTGTCGCTCCGACTAATTGCAACGAAATGGTGTGCCGAGAGCGTCTTTCGGCAGAGCAATCTCACCGCTGCGGGCGTCCACTGACAGAAGGAGGGTAACGAAGCCAACCAACGGAGGTGTCCGGTTCAAATGGGTCTGAGCACTATGGGACTTAACTTCTGAGGTCATCAGTCCCCTAGAACTTAGAACTACTGAAACCTAACTAACCTAAGGACATCACACACATCCATGTCCGAGGCAGGATTCGAACCTGCGACCATAGCGGTCACGCAGCTCCAGACTGTAGCGCCTAGAACCGCACGGCCACTCGGGCCGGCGGAGGTGTCCGGTGGCAGTTACGATCTGTACTGACCAGTGACAGCTCGGTCACCCAGTTCTGTAGTTGGGATGACTCAAGTAATGGGGGGAAAGCCTTTTATCCTTGCCCAGCAAAGTACCCGTAACTTGAAATTCAAAGTGACGGCTCGGAACCTCTACAGAATTTTGCCATCTTCAGATTATTAGCAATAACTGATTCGTGGTTCGGAAAAGGTCTCCACCCCTGTAAGTCGATAGTGGCATGTTCAGGTAAGCTGTTGGAGTTATCATACTGCTAAGGAAACCGATTTAATATTCAATAATATCTTCCCTAGAGCACCCGCAGCATGCATGCGGACGAAGAACGATGTATTTAACTTTTGGTACAGGTTTCTGCTGCACTATTGGTTTATTTGCTCGTAGTAGTTACAAGGTTACTACACAACAAGTTCATTTCTGCTTTTTACCATTATCAAGCGTACCTGTGCAAATGTTATAACAATAATAATGTTTCCAGAATGAGATTTTCACTCTGCAGCGGAGTGTGCGCTGATATGAAACTTCCTGGCAGATTAAAACTGTGTGCCCGACCGAGACTCGAACTCGGGACCTTTGCCTTTCGCGGGCAAGTGCTCTACCAACTGATCTACCGAAGCACGACTCACGTCCGGTACTCACAGCTTTAGTTTCTTACATATGACACATAATTCATACGTCTTAACTGGAAAGACGTTGTCCATATTGCATATTGGAACGTAGGTATCGGCGGCCTTCCCGTTATTTTATAGTCACGTTATTTCTATATACTTTAATTGTGTACTTATGATGAAGTTGTTAAATGGTTAAAATGGCTCTAAGCACTATGTGACTTAACATCTGAGGTCATCAGTCCCCTAGACTTAGAACTACTTAAACCCAACTAACCTAAGAAGATCACACACATTCATGCCAGAGGCAGGATTCTAAGCTGCGATCGTAGCAGCCACGTGGTTCCGGACTGAAGCGCCTGGATAAAGTTATTATGGACAGCTTTCTGACAGCTTTTGCTCCAGCGATGCTATATCTTTACAACGGAAATAATATTTCAGGAAAGTCAGTGCTTTGTGGTTTTACGTAAATAATAAGTGTTTTATTGACTTATCCATTTTTTCCTAGCCTTTTGTTTTATAATGTCAAAAAATTTCTTGGATTTTCTTACGTTTGAAGTCTATTTGGAAGAAACGGAAATTTACACACACGCTGAAAAATACCCAGGGGCATCCTTAAAGCATAACAGATACCAGGCTGAGACTGACATGAAAAGAAATGGAATCGACAGAGGTTGTTGTCCAACTGGGAACACCACGAGAACGCATGCTCAAACATAAATACAGAAATTAGCCAAGCTAGCAGGTGGTGCCGTAGTGCCTGACCGTGAACGGCACGTGTGCGATGTCACCAGTACTTTCCAAGCGGCAGCCGTGGTCAGATTACTGTTCTTTGTCGCTGTCAGTACATTATCTCGCACCTGAGTGAATGAGAGCGGGGAAGAATTGTTGGAGCTCCTTTGGTGGGTGCTTCTGTAACTACGATAGCCGAGGTCAGTAATAACTCCCCAAAACTGCCTTATCTACTAGTGGTGATAGTGAACTAGAACTATGTGTAAATCAAAAGTCTCTTCATAATATCTTGTTATAAGACATTCTACATCTACATCCACATTTACACTCCGCAAGCCACCCAACGGTGTGTGGCGGAGGGTACTTTACGTGCCGCTGTCATTACCTCGCTTTCCTGTTCCAGTCGCGTATGGTTCGCAGGAAGAACGACAGCCGGAAAGCCTCCGTCAGCGCTCGAATCTCTCTAATTTTACATTTGTGCTCTCCTCTGGAGGTATAAGTAGGAGAAAGCAATATATTCGATACCTCAACCAGAAACGCACCCGCTCGAAACCTGGCGAGCAAGCTACACCGCAGTGCAGAGCGCCTCTCTTGCAGAGTCTGCCACTTGAGTTTGCTAAACATCTCCGTAACGCTATCACGGTTACCAAATTACCCTGTGACGAAACGCGCCGCTCTTCTTTGGATCTTCTCTATCTCCTCTGTCAACCCGACTTGGTACGGATCTCACACTGAGGAGCAATTCTCAAGTATAGGTCGAACGAGTGTTTTGTAAGCCACCTCCTTTGTTGATGGACTACATTTCCTAAGGACTCTCCCAATGAATCTCAACCTGGTACCCGACTTACCAACAATTAATTTTATATGATCATTCCACTTCAAATCGTTCCGCACGCATACTCCCAGATAATTTACACAAGTAACTGCTACCAGTGTTTGTCCCGCTATCATATAATCATACAATAAAGGATCCTTCTTTCCATGTATTCGCAATACTTTACATTTGTCTATGTTAAGGGTCAGTTGCCACTCCCTGCACCAAGTTCCTATCCGCTGCAGATCTTCCTGCATTTCGCTGCAATTTTCTAATGCTGCAACTTCTCTGTGTACTACAGCATCATCCGCGAAAAGTCGCATGGAACTTCCGACACTATCTACTAGGTCATTTATACATATTGTGAAAAGCAATGGTCCCATAACACTCCCCTGTGGCGCGCCAGAGGTTACTTTAACGTCTGTAGACGTCTCTCCATTGAGAACACCATGCTGTGTTCTGTTTGCTAAAAACTCTTCAATCCAGCCACACAGCTGGTCAGATGTCCCGTAGGCTCTTACTTTGTTTATCAGGCGACAGTGCGGAACTGTATCTAACACCTTCCGGAAGTCAAGGAAAATGGCATATACCTGGGAGCCTGTATCTAATATTTTCTGGGTCTCATGAACAAATAAAGCCAGTTGGGTCTCACACGATCGCTGTTTCTGGAATCCATGTTGATTCCCACAGAGTAGATTCTGTGTTTCCAGAAATGACATGATACGCGAGCAAAAAGCATGTTCTAAAATTCTAAAACAGATCGACGTCAGAGATATAGGTCTACAGTTCTGCGCATCTGCTCGACGACCCTTCTTGAAAACTGGTACAACCTGTGCTCTTTTCCAATCATTTGGAACCTTCCGTTCCTCTAGAGACTTGCGGTACACGGCTGTTAGAAGGGGGGCAGGTTCTTTCGCGTACTCTGTGTGTAATCGAATTGGTATCCAGTGAGGTCCAGTGGACTTTCCTCTGTTGAGTGATTTCAGTTGCTTTTGTATTCCTTGGACACTTATTTCGATGTCAGCCATTTTTTTCGTTTGTGCGAGGATTTAGAGAAGGAATTGCAGTGTGGTCTTCCTCTGTGAAACAGCTTTGGAAAAAGTATTTAGTATTTCAGCTTTACGCGTGTCGTCCTCTGTTTCAACACCATCACCATCCCAGAGTGTCTGGATATGCCGTTTCGAGCCACTTACTGATTTAACGTAAGACCAAAACTTCCTAGGGTTTTCTGACAAGTAGGTACATAGAATATTACTTTCGAATTCCCTGAACGCTTTACGCATAGCCCTCCTTACGCTAACTTTGACATCCTTTAGCTTCTGTTTGTCTGAGAGGTTTTGGCTGCGTTTAAACTTGGAGTGAAGCTCTCTTTGCTTTCGCAGTAGTTTTCTAACTTCGTTGTTGAACCACGGTGAGTTTTTCCCGTTCCTCACAGCTTTACTCGGCACGTACCCGTCTAAAACGCATTTTACGATTACCTTCAACTTTTTCCATAAACACACAACATTGTCCGTGTCGGAACAGAAATTTTTGTTTTGATTTGTTAGGTAGTCTGAAATCTGCCTTCTATTACTCTTGTTAAACAGATAAACCTTCATCCCTTTTTTTATATTCATATTTACTTCCATATTCAGGGATGCTGCACCGGCCTTATTATCACTGATTCCCTGTTATGCGCTCACAGAGTCGAAAAGTTCGGGTCTGTTTGTTATCAGTAGGTCCAAGATGTTATCTCCGCGAGTCGGTTCTCTGTTTAATTGCTCGAGGTAATTTTCGGATAGTGCACTCGGTATAATGTCACTCGATGCTCTGTCCCTACCACCCGTCCTAAACATCTCAGTGTCCCAGTCTATAGCTGGTAAATTGAAATCTCCACCTATGACTATAACTACCGTATTATAACATTCTGTCATTTATCTTTAGGCTAGATATACCTGAGTAGCTTCATGTGTTCAACATAATTTCGTTTATACGCTCTGGAGAGTAATATGTGAAAGTGCAAAGTAACTTCGTATTGGTGGAATAGATGAGAATACGTTCATTCGAAAACAGTGGAAGGCGCATACGAAAAATAAGTGAAGTAGTTGATAAAAGCAAACTATTTGTGTGCAGGAATTTTTTAGCCTTATTTATCAGGTTTCATCAGAATTTAGACATTTAAAGTGGTCTATAACATAATTGCAAATTTATGGGAAGAAAAACTTTTTATATAAAAAAGTGTAAGTACAGGTTAAGCCAGTAACTGAAAATTGCAATTCACCTATCGTTGTTCAGTGTTAGGAATGGTACTGTCAGTCGGGATTGACAAGATGTCGTTTTCGAGGATTCCGGTATGAAATGATATCATGAGCGATTTTTTCCTGTCCTATGCTATCCTTCCACCACGTAAGCGTGTGTCGTTACGAGGACCTTATTCTAGGCGCAAGAGGCAGTTCAGAGCTGTCTTAACGTCTCACTGTGGTCGGTCAGCTGCTAGAACGCAAGCTGTGGCTAAAGCGGGACGCGGGTTTTCCCAAGGTTATAGCGTGCACGCAGCCTGAGGGGTAGAGACGACACAGTGGCAGCTAAGATGAACTAAATGACAGATGAATATTATATACATTCTAAGAAACTCATCGAACGTGATGCAAAAAACCTAGTCACCCAGAAAATCCCGACGATGAGACAAGCTCACTTCAACTTCAAGAGTGACTCAAGAATGAATATTAAAATATTACTATTACTTATAATTATGATGGATTATAAAATTATTAACACCTATTGTAGCACTGGAGCAATCCGATCACATGAAAGCTAACACCACTAAACACCACAACATACTAAACTTCATGTTGTAAGACACTTCCCTAAAACTTATGTTTTGAGTGTAAAATTTTGTGTGACAATTGCTGACGAGACAGTCGATGTGTTAACATTCACATAAAATAAACCAGGGTGCGGCGTTCAGTTTTTTTAAGGACCAGCTGAGAGAAGCGTGGCTATTCGCTTTTATCTTTTACCTTCCTCATCTTGTCATGTAAGCATAGATCTCTTTAGATTTGAATAATTTGTGCTGTATTTGCTAATTCTCAATCAAAATGTGATCCAACACTAAATTGTCATACTAGTCCATACATTTATGTTAACAACTACCGTATTATCAGATTCATTTTTCAGTCTTTTGTGGGAGGGATGATATAGTTCGACGTTTTACCTGTTTGCCATTGGCATGACTTTGTTACACGTTTTCAGTACATACCTTTCACTTATTGTGTAACCCGAAATTGCAGTCATTCGTAGATGATGTCCTAGAATTAAAACTAATCACAGAGCACAGAGCGATTACCGGATCGTGATTACTAATTATATTTCAGGAATTCCATCGATCCACATCTTTAAATGCGCTTCCTCCCAACAAGAACATGGGATAGTTACACCGTGCATTTAATTAACAGCTTCGGCATATATTTAGGAAACAGAGGTGAAAGCGACATTAACCAGGCGACCACGTCCGTACACGTGTCTATTGCATGAAACTGTACTGTTTTGATTGTTTGTCTTTCTTCCATGGTCGAGCGATAGCTCAAGAAGTATCTCTATAAACAAATAAATCAGCTGGAAACTACAACTGAATGGTGTCAATCACGAAAAAAAGTCAAGGAAACCTGTGAATGAAAAAGACAGAATGAAAATATTTAAGGTAGGAGAAGAAATGAGTGTTAGGTTACGAACTTATGCTATTGCGTTTGAATATCTCAGCAGACCATTGTTTTTCTGTCTTAATAACATAGGTCATGCACTACAATACAGATAACAGCAACAAACTTTATAATACCTTGGATTACTGCAGGTATTAAAGCATCTTCAGAATGAAAGAAGAAAACTGAATGAGGCAGCAAGAATTAGTAAAGACCCAGAAGTTATTTTACACTATATACTGGGAAAAGTTGTCAGAAAATTAAAAAAAATATGTGTATTAGCGATAAAATTAACAACTCGGGCAATAAAATTAAATGACTATGGAATGTTGTTAGAAGAGAGATAGGAAAAGTAACAAGTGGCGTAGGTAGCATTACTGTTAAAGAGAATGGAGCATCTTAACCAACAGTACACAAGTAGTTAAAGTATTTAACAACCATTTCCTAGGTGTAGGTGAAAAAAGTTGGTGAGAATGGTGTGAAAGAAAAAGCCAAGCATTATATGGAAAAGTCAGTTTTGAGAAATCCTTGTCAGATTAATTTTCATCTAACAACCTCTTGTGAAATAAAGAAAATCGTTAACTCTTTGAAAAATAGATGTTCTGTTGGAGTAGATGACATCTGCAATAGGATATTAAAACAATGTGGAGCAGATACAACTGTACACATCTGTAATTCATTAAGGTATGTTCCCAGACATTTTGAAATAGGCCTATGTCAAGCCTGTTTGCAAAAAAGGGGAATCCACAGATGTCAATAATTACTGGCCAGTATCCTTGCTTACAGCATTTTCAAAAATCGTAGAGTAAGTTATGTACTCAAGAGTGGTTAGCCATCTCAGCAGTAATGGGATACCTAGTAAATCACAGTCTGGATTAAAAACATACTGTTCTACTGAGACAGCCATATACAATTTCACTGCCGACATAACTGAGTCTTTAAGTAGTAAAATGTCCCCAACAGGAATTTTCTGTAACTTATCCAAAGCATTTGATTGCGTGAACCTTGACATTATGTTACAGAAATTACAATTCTATGGTATAAACGGAGAAGCATAGGAGTCGTTTAAGCCATATCTACAAAACAGTAAGCGAAATGTTTCTTTATATGGTTTAAGTGATTTAAGGAAGATTCCCACTTCATCTAACTGGGGTGAAGTTACATTGGGTGTTCCGCACGGTTCGATCATGGGTCATTGATATATGTGAATGACCTACCTTCTTATCTGAAACAAGAAGCTAAACTGACACTGTTTGCTGATGACACAAGCAAAATCATTAATCCAGTAAAATAAAATGATACAGATAATGTCTTTCGAAAGGTTATTGATTGGATTTCTTCGAATTGGTTTGCTCTGAACTTAGAAAAAACACAGTACATCCAGTTTTCTACTGCAAGGAATGCAGTTCCATCCATAAATACAACACATAAACAGAAGTCGGTAGCCAGGGGAAAGGATACTAAGTTTCTGGGTGTACATATAAGTGAGATTCTTAATTGGAAAATTCGTATTTTGATTCTCCTGAAGCGACTAGGTTCAACAACTTTTGCAATCAGAATAACTGTTAACTTTCAGGATACAGAAATTAGCAAGTTAACATACTTTGCATACTTTCACTCTCTGATGTCATACGGAATAATATTTCGAGGTAACTCAACAGTAACGCAAAAAGTATTCACTGCTCAAAAGAATTTGGCTAGAATATTGTGTAGGGTTCGCATATGTTGTGGGCATCTGCTAAAAAGATTAGAAATTTTTACAACAGCCTCACAGTATATTTACTCTATAATGGTATTTGTTCTCAACAACATTGACGAGTTTAAAAACGAGTCACATTCGTGATTGTAACACCAGAAGAAGAAAGACTTACACTATTCTCTACTTAACCCATCTTTGGCACAGAAACCACTGTGAAACTTTTAGATAAATTACTAGATGAAATAACATGTCCGGCAGACAGCAGTAATAGTTTAAAAAAGAACTGAAACCATAATTCCTTGACAGCTCCTTCAATACTATAGATCAGTTCTTGAATAGGGACAAATAAATGTATAGGAATACTATATGCACTTTGTGCCATTTAAGAGAGTGGGGTAGTTAATAAAAATTTTAAGCTAAAAAAAACTTGATTCATGTGTGCATTTCTTGTGCAGTTGACCGTACCACATCATAACGGTTTCCGTGAGATTGATCAATGGAACATGTAACTAAAAAAAAAGCACGCAGTTTAGCTGGTCCAAGAAGGAGGGTCTTGTTGCATCACGCACGTAATGCCGTGTTCCATTATCGAAGTAAATGCGATTGGTATTATGGTCATTCAGCAACAGTGTTAATACTTTTCACTATGAATTAATATTATTGACTGCAGAAAACGATTTATTAATCTTTCAACATTATGGCCAAAATTGGTAATAAACAAAAACTGGCAGTGAGGAATTCTGACGAAAAAAGTAACGAATTGAAAACTAATGAAACATGGAGAATATTAATTCTGCTGCGTGTGAAACCAATACGCAATCTGGAAGTGATACATTTCAATCAGATACGCAATCACCTACCAGTAATGAAAAGCTGATGAACGCAATGGACCGACCTTCACCCGATCTTGTGTTCACGCCCGTACTAGCTTCAAGTGCACTAGCTACTCAACAAATGTCGCAAAACACATTAGATAATATGGCCACTCTTTGTACCAAAGAAGCAGCAACGAAAAATATCACAACACAGATTTGAAACGCACGTATGCAGATAGAAAACTCTATACACGATTTCTCTTTATTTCCCTTGGCAAATGTTCAGCAAATGTTGCAAAACGCATTATATAATATGAACACTCTGTGTACCTAAGAAGCTGCAACGAAAAATATCACAACACAAATTTCAAACATACGTAAACAGGTAAAACTCTGTACACGACTTCCCTTTATCTCCTGTTTCAAATGTTGCATAACTGGATGGCCACAATGTAGAAAATAATAGAACCCATATCCTATTATTTTCCACGGTAGAATTATCATATGACTGCAGTGATAGATAAAAATTTGAAAGCTGCTTTTCCGTTTTGGAATTTGCAGACGACGATTTATTCATCCAACGATCCGATGGGTTAAACGAAGAAAATACGAAATGTCGCCCCCAGAATGAAATTATACAAGCCACAGCACAAGCCATCATAGCTGGGGTACTAAGCGCAATTCACACTGACATGGGAACAAGAAACATGAATCATACAATTTGTATAAGAGGATGAGGAATTTAGGCCTTACTCCATATTTTCCTGTCGAGAAATGCCGAATCATGAGAGCCACTGACTACAGGTTTTAATGACAATTAAACTGGGAAACGGAGTGATGGATTGCCCGTTGATCATTTGGTTACTAAGCGCCCTTTTTTTTACCCAGCCCAAAACAAAAGATGGGATATCACACTTAAAAGAATTCGCAGGCTATAAAGTGACTGAAGGTTTCCACAGATTACTACAACCAGACGCCGTCTGTATTATTATTCAATTTTTTTCCATTACCGGTTTCGAAACGCCTATCGAGTCATCATCAGACGATACATATTCATTGCACGTTTGCACCACTGTAGGGGCCATGTAGCTCTGGCAAAATGTACAAACGAAACATGTAAGCGCTGAATGTGGTGAGTTATTCTCATTATGAGCTCGATTTAGTGGCATTGCTTACAGTTAGTTGTATCTGTACGTTTGTTCTTGTTGCATACATTATTTTGGAAAGCACAATGTATGCTTTCCATCCGAATTAATTTTACAATACTTCACTTAGCCACAGATAGTAACCTCCGAATGCTCTGTAAAACTTAAATAAAGTTACGTCCTAAGTGTTTGTGCTGGAGCAGAGAGTTTTTTTGATCAGCACTTGCGTTGCACACTGGTGACAGTAAGTGTATATCTATTTATAGTATATTCATTATTGCTAAAATAACATACATTTACATTAAAAATTTTCAAAATCTGTTAAACAATGGATTTGGATGATATTTCATCGACAATTATAGTCCTCAAATTATCTTTGACATTTATCTTGGTGTTTAATAGATATTCATCATTACTTATTAAATAACATTAGACCTCTGGATGCCACCTTTTTTGTGTGTGTATGGGTTCACTACGAAAAGAAGAAGAAGAAGAAGAAGAAGAAGAGGAAGGAGAAGGGAGGAAGAGAGAGAGAGAGAGAGAGAGAGAGAGAGAGTGGAGTGGGGTAATTTATGTGTGTGTGTGTGTGTGTGTGTGTGTGTGTGCATATTTATGCATGAAGATTTAGAGAGTGATAAAAGGTTGTGAAGATGTGGAAAGGTATGGATGTTTGTATGTGTGTGTGTGTGTGTGTGTGTGTGTGTGTGTGAAAGAGAGAGCGTAATTGTTCCCTGCATTTTTTCGATTTTCAAGGTTGTTTCAAATTTTGATAAAATGGCTTGTTTGGTAGGTCAGGTTGCTCGTTTAAGATGGTGTGGGGAGATTTATTGTTACTGGTGAAAATCACTAATTGTTGAAGGAGTCGCGCCTTTATTCATTTGTCTGCAGTGTGTAGATTATGCAGGTTTGTTTTACAACCTGTAATAGAATGACTCTTTTGTGCAAACTTGATTATCTTAAGTTTTTTTAATTGTAGTGTGTGTGTGCGTATTGTGTGTCGATTTGCACTCTATTTAAAAAAAATAAAGCAATTTTTCAGCCAACGTAGCACAAAAGAGCCATTCAATTGCAGACATCAAAACAAACTTACGTATTCTACACACTGTAGAAAAAGAATAAAGATGGATCTCCTGGAACAATTAGAGATTTTCACCCATAACAATATATCACACCACACCGTCTTAAATGAACGAACTGACTCAGCAGAGAACCCATTTTTTCAAAAGAACATTGAGTCTTGAAAAACGAAACGCTGGGGAAAAGAAATAAAGCTAGCTCTGTCTCTCTGTCACACACACACACACACACACACACACACACACATACACATATATACAAACACAACAAAGTACTCTTTGTCACACACGCACCTTTCCACATTGGCACACCTACTCACCGCAGCCACTCTTCTTCAAGTCCATAAAAAAAAGAATGTTTCATGCACAGCTGTAATATTTATTAAATACGCACTGATGAATATATGTTAAACATCAAGAATAATGTCAATCGTAATTTAAGCTCTAAGACTGAAAAAGAAATATCATCTAAACTTGATGTTTAATAGAGTGTAATATAAATATATGTTATTTTACATTAATGAATATTGTATAAATACATATCTCACTGTCGCCATTGTGCAGTGTAAGTGCTGTTCGAAGAAACCCTCTGCCCCTACATGAACTCTAAGAAAGTAACGTTATTCATGCTCTTAGGTTTATTTGCGTTTTGTAAAGCAGATGTAAGTTTGCTATCTGTGGCTAAATTTATGAAATGGTGTAAATTTACTGTGACTGGAAAACATACGTTCTTTTTTCCAAAACTATTTGTACACCAAGAACAGATTGACAGATACTACAGTCTATAAGTTATGCAAATGAATCGATCTCATAATGTGAGTAACTGTCGACACATTCAGCGCTTACATGTTTTGTTTACACATTTGGCCACAACTACATCACCCCACAATGCTGCAAACCTGCAATGAATATCTAGCATATGATGACGAATCACTACGCGTTTCGAAACCGACATCGGAAAACAAAAGTTAAACAATAAAACGAAAGACGAGCGGTTGCAGTAATTTGTGGAAACGTTTATTCATCATTGTCGCCGGATTACACATCCATAATGGATAAAAGTTTTTAAGTGATTGAATCTACAGAAACTACAAAGTAAGAACGTGGTAAGTTATATGTTTTAATACTACGTTAATTACAGGTACTTACACGAAAACTATGTGTTTCTGAAACCTATATCTACTATATGGAAGTTCAATCCTATGATGTAATTTGCCGCAACACATACGTCATCTCCTAGTCAAAGCGAGCAGTAGTGAGAGATGAGATCAAACAAATGCTAGATTGAGACAGAATTAAACACCCTACCATAGTCTACCGCTTGCGGTAAAATACCCAACGGAAGTATTCGTCTCGTATTAGACACGCAAGCAATAAGTAAAATAATTATATGTATACACATAAGACCTGAAAAATCTCCATGAGCAATAACAAAAATTTATTGGTCTCAAACAGCTTGCAAGTATTGATTTAAAAAGTTTATACGAGTTGGCAGAACTAATAAAAATGTGGCCTTTGTACTTTGCGGTAGGAATAATCAGTTTTACGTCCTACCTTTCAGACATGTGTCAGTTCTGCTGTCTTCACAGCTGCTTTAGACACAGTACAGAGTTCAGAACTGTTGGAAATGGGATACAGAATCTTGACGACTTTCTCAAGCCAACAGATGTTTGGGAAGAATATCTACACGTTTTTGAAAGAACACTAGTAAAGTTTTCACTGGCAGGAATATCGGTATATTGACAAAAATTTAAGTTTGCGGGAGAGGAGATGAAATTTTTAGGCCTTATGGTATCTTGACAATGAGTACGGTCCGATCCTGAAAAAATTTGTGCAATCAAGGTTTTCTCATAGCCAGACACTCTGAAGCAGTTAAAATCATTATCCGGTATCTGCTCTTTCTTTTAGCATTTCGTTTCAGATCAGTTACTAAAATGCACAGAATTACTAAGTTTACTTAAGAATAAAGATTTGTGGTTTTTAACACATGACTGCGCCAATGATTTGATGTAATCAGAGAAGCATTAGTTAATTCAAATAAGTCATCGTGACATAAATTAAATTTTTTGTGTCACTATAGATGTCCCATACGCAGTTTTGACTCGTGTCTTTTTCAAATTGAACAAGAATAAGATAAGTATTAAGTAAAACTGATTAAACCCGCCCGGTTCACTGTGCGGTCTTACGCACGGCGTTCCACACTGGGAAGGAGCGCCGGTCCCTGGCACTGATCCGCCTGGCGGACTTATGTCGGGGTCCGGTGAGCCGGCCAGTCTGTGGGTGGTTTTTAGGCGGTTTTTCATCTGCCTCGGCGATTGCAGGCTGGTTCCCCTTATTCTGCCTCAGCTATACTATGTCGACGACTGCTGCGCAAGCAAGTTCTTCACGTATGCGTACACCACCGTTACTCTACCACGTAAACATAGGGGTTTCACTCGTCTAGTGTGAGGCTTTCCCTGTGGGGGGAAGGGGGGTCCACCTGGGGCCGAACCGCACAATAACCGTGAAAGAGTGGTTCGGTGTGGGGCAGCAGAGGGCTGAAGTGGACTGCGGTAGTCGTTGTGGGGTTGTGGACCACTGCAGCTGCGGCGGAGCCTCTCCGTCGTTTCTAGGTCCCCGGTTAACATACAATACAATGCAATACAAAACTAATTATCTTTGCATTTAGAACACTCACTGAATACGAGCGTTCTTAGTAGAGAAAGAATCAGGAACATAAGAAATTGTATGGCCGTTAAAAAAATTCAGTTAATATCTTTATGGTAGAAGCATAAAGGTATATATCTATCAGCAAGCTCTGAGTTTTCTTGATTTTGTGCAGATTATTACACACACGCCTGGTGCACTGCCCATTGACCTTACAAGAATGTTCATTTCAAATAATTCACCTAGCAGAAGAATAAAACATCATACCTTACACATTCTCTACACTGCCACAAGGTCTAACCGAAAATACAGAAACACTAGAACAAGTAACAGACCCTCGCATAGTACTCATGAAACACTAGCACTACCTACAATACTACCTTGATATGGGCACAAACATGAAAAACTATAAGATCAGACGTACGTTGGCATGAAGTGAGAACTCAGCTGATACAGGGTAATACAAGTTGTTTGGAACAATATTAAGCCCTATACAATATCGTATTGTTTTACAGAAGGCATCCCAACACAAGCTCAGCTGTGCATGGATAGCATCTGAAAGCGTAAATAAACTCATGAGGTATACATATTAAGCCTCGGGAGACTACGGCACCACAAAGTGTGTAAGTAAATGTAACTTACTTTGCTACTTTCCTAATATGTGACGAAAAATGTATCGATTACTAAGCACTTTTGCGATGTGTCTGAAGGCGAAATACATTATCAAAACTAGTAAGACTAAACTGCATTCTACGAGTATTTTGCCTAGAAAACTACTTGAAAATCGTAGCTGGACATATTGGCCGTTCATACCGAGCTACCCGTGGAAATGTCAGATACTGTATTTGTATAATATGGCATTGTTTCCGAGTTTGTGAAGTTATATGCTGCTAAGTCTGCTATGGCTGCGGTAATTACCAAAACAATTACAAATGATGGCATTCTCACACTAGGAAATCCCAAACACTGTTAACGGACAATGCATCTTACATCATTGGCTATAAGTGGAGAGTTTTTTCGAAGAAAATGACATAGATATGATTTTAGAATCACGCTTTAACCCTGAAGCAAATCCTTCCGTACTAGTGTTCTCTGAATTAAACAGGTATGTATGAACAGTACTTCCACACCTAATCAACACACTCGCTGTGTGCATTATTTTAATCAGTTTTAACAGACAGTGAATGATCTTTCTATTTATGACACACAGTACACTCATGCAGACTTAAGGTTAAGTCCTACAAAGAAAAGATAACATCAGTGTTACTTGCACTAACTTGTGAAGCGCATCTTAGAAACTCGCAGTATGACCAGAATCTCAGAAACACACCAAATTATGAGGTAGGATATTATGTTGTACTCAGAACTCACCACAAATCTTCACTGCTCAAATGAAAGAACAGCAAGTGAGACTTACTGTATGGAGGACGAGATATCACCACACGTATTGCGCACTCATTTTGTTACTTGATCATAAATCCTAGAGCCAGTATGATTCAAGTTTTGTACCCTATAAAGATTTTAAGACGCTTCAAGTAAGCCAGTAAATGAACATTGTTGGAGGCAAGTACCAGCTACAGAGACTATTCCTCACAATGATTGACAAATGAACTAAAACACATGAAGCATCACATATCCTGACTTCGTTTTGAAATGAACTTTATATTTGCAACACGCGTATGTATCGGTGAAATGCGGTCTGCTCTAACTGGAATTGTATTTATCCGTTTGCACACGTAAATATGTGTTAGCTTTAAGATGATGTACGGTAGCACCAACTTACTTTTGTCTATAGTCTTTCTATGTTTATTATAAACATGTCAGACGTACAAATTGCTGAATACCATCAATATTTAACGCATTTTGATACTATGACTTTTATTATGTTGAGAGAGTAAAAGGTGGTCATAGAGTGTTCAAATTGCGTGAGTGGTAAAATACGAGAGAATGATTCCTGTCAATAAATGAAAATATCTATACAGATTCACTGCGCTCTGTGCCATGTACTATCCAAACACAACACAGTCACAAGCACGTTCGTAACGTCTTCACAAAGTAATCGTCAGTAGCACACTTACACAAAATACTACTAAGTAAGATGAATGGTAGTGTACTGGTGATGTGAAACTTTTAACTGGGGGTATTCTCCCCCACCCTATTGGGTGAACATCTGTTTCTTTCATACCTTATCGTTTGTAATAGTCGATACTTTGCTATTTTGAACTCACGTAATTTAGTTAGCAATGTGTTGTAGTGACTGTTCTCTGACCTGACATTTTTGTGTATATAAGTAACTGAAATATTAACTTCATGATGTGTGAATCCTACACCCAAATTCTAAAATATATTTTAAAGATTGAGCTATATAAAATTTGTAAAAACTTCGGACTGGTTAAAAAAAATTGTTGTATATAATTACTTGGACAGAGAATCCGTAAATATAAAAGTCCATAGTAAATAAGAAACCTGAGATGAAAGTACCTAAACTTCTATAATAGGGAAACAAAACTAGTTACATATATGTGATAAAAACAATAACCAACCGTGTGTTGCGGTAGATAATAAGAGCGTTGTGCATATCCCCGAACCCTGGAAGGATCCAAAATGAACGTTAGGATAAGTAAGCAGCATTTATGCCGGATACAAGGGTGTACACTTACCTCTTGGGGAAACTGAAGCTCCTTCCACCAAGAGCGTGTGCTACCGGACGGGTATCGATGGATTCCATTGCATAGTAACTCTCCAAGACCAACCCTTACTGAGAAAACTTCAAATCACTTAAGAATGGTGCGCTCTGTCCAACAGTCATGTCTGAACTAAGGAATAGGTGCGTCTAAGATAAAACGTACGTGTTAACGAACCACTGTGTGACGCACATAATAGAACATTCAACTGCACACGTTACAACACTTATATGTAAACAAAATATGTCTGTAATAATACTCATGTGAGTTTTGTAGATAAGCAGTGTACTATAATGATAAAAAGAACAGAAGGGAACTGAACTTTCTGCTTCTGAATTGGACAATGTCCAAGCTTCTCCAATTAAGTACAATCAAATGAAAAAGAATAATTTCTAAGTGTACAGTATGAACATTTTGCACTTACGTTACTATTTTCCAGTACCAAATAAATTCTAGCTTCATTTGTTCTCGTAGAACGTGCAAAAAACGTGAATTTTTTTTCTTTTCTATGAGGTGAAATACTGCTCACAAGAAAGCAACAAATTGTTTCATAGTCATTCAGGATCCATTGTAACAGCCCTTTTCAAAAGTATTTTTTGTATGTAAAATTTTGTGTAACGATTCCTGAGGAAAGAGTCCATATGTTAATATTAAAATTACCGCCGGCCAGTGTGGCCGAGCGGTTCTAGGCGCTTCAGTCGGGAACCGCGCGACCGCTACGGTCGCAGGTTCGAATTCTGCCTCGGGCATGGATGTGCGTGATGTCCTTAGGTTAGTTAGGTTTAAGTAGTTCTAAGTTCTAGGGGACTAATGACCTTAGATGTTAAGTCCTATAGTGCTCAGAGCCATTTGAACCATTTTCTTTTAAATTACCTGTACAAATAAACGAGGAAGCTAACATCAGTTTTTTCGAGGACAACCACGAGATGCCTGCCTATTTCTTTTTGTCTGTTACCATCCTGGTCGTGTCGTAGAGGCATCTTCCTCTGAGTTCTGGATAATATGTAATGTTGTTGTTGTTGTGGTCTTCAGTCCTGAGACTGTTTTGATGCAGCTCTCCATGCTACTCTATCCTGTGCAAGCTTTTTGATCTCCCAGTACCTACTGCAACCTACATCCTTCTGAATCTGCTTAGTGTATTCGTGTCTTGGTCTCCCTCTACGATTTTTACCCTCCACGCTGCCCTCCAATACTAAATTGGTGATCCCTTGATGCCTCAGAACATGTCCTACCAACCGATCCCTTCTTCTGGTCAAGTTGTGCCACAAACTTCTCTTCTCCCCAACCCTATTCAATACTTCCTCATTAGTTATGTGATCTACCCATCTAATCTTCAGCATTCTTCTGTAGCACCACATTTCGAAAGCCTCTATTCTCTTCTTGTCCAAACTAATTATCGTCCATGTTTCACTTCCATACATGGGTACACTCCATACGAATACTTTCAGAAATGACTTCCTGACACTTAAATCAATACTGGATGTTAACAAATTTCTCTTCTTCACAAACGCTTACCTTGCCATTGCCAGCCCACATTTTATATCCTCTCTACTTCGACCATCATCAGTTATTTTGCTCCCTAAATAGCAAAACTCCTTTACTACTTTAAAAGCTTCATTACCTAATCTAATTCCCTCAGCATCACCTGACTTAATTAGACTACATTCCATTATCCTTGTTTTGCTTTTGTTGATGTTCATCTTATATCCTCCTTTCAAGACACTGTCCATTCCATTCAACTGCTCTTCCAAGTCCTTTGCTGTCTCTGACAGAATAACAATGTCATCGGCGAACCTCAAAGTTTTTATTTCTTCTCCATGAATTTTAATACCTACTCCGAATTTTTCTTTTGTTTCCTTTACTGCATGCTCAATATACAGATTGAACAACATCGGGGAGAGGCTACAACCCTGTCTTACTCCCTTCCCAACCACTGCTTCCCTTTCATGTCCCTCGACTCTTATAACTGCCATCTGGTTTCTGTACAATTTGTAAATAGCCTTTCGCTCCCTGTATTTTCCCCTGCCACCTTTAGAATTTGAAAGAGAGTATTCCAGTCAACATCGTCAAAAGCTTTCTCTAAGTCTACAAATGCTAGAAACGTAGGTTTGCCTTTCCTTAATCTTTATTCTAAGATAAGTCGTAAGGTCAGTATTGCCTCACGTGTTCCAGTGTTTCTACGGAATCCAAACTGATCTTCCCCGAGGTTGGCTTCTACTAGTTTTTCCATTCGTCTGTAAAGAATTCGTGTTAGTATTTTGCAGCTGTGACTTATTGAACTGATAGTTCGGTAATTTTCACATCTGTCAACACCTGCTTTCTTTGGGATTGGAATTATTATATTCTTCTTGAAGTCTGATGGTATTTCGCCTGTTTCATACATCTTGCTCACCAGATGGTAGAGTTTTGTCTGGACTGGCTCTCCCAAGGCCGTCAGTAGTTCCAATGGAATGTTGTCTACTCCGGGGGACTTGTTTCGACTCAGGTCTTTCAGTGCTCTGTCAAACTCTTCACGCAGTATCATATCTCCCATTTCATCTTCATCTACATCCTCTTCCATTTCCATAATATTGTCCTCAAGTACATCGCCCTTGTATAGACCCTCTATATACTCCTTCCACCTTTCTGCTTTCCCTTCTTTGCTTAGAACTGGGTTTCCATCTGAGCTCTTGATATTCATATAATACGTTCTCTTATCTCCAAAGGTCTCTTTAATTTTCCTGTAGGCAGTATCTATCTTACGCCTAGTGAGATTAGCCTCTACATCCTTACATTTGTCCTCTAGCCATCCCTGCTTAGCCATTTTGCACTTCCTGTCGATCTCATTTTTGAGACGTTTGTATTGCTTTTATCCTGCTTCATTTACTGCATTTTTAAATTTTCTCCTTTCATCAATTAAATTCAATATTTCTTCTGTTACCCAAGGATTTCTACTAGCCCTCGTCTTTTTACCTACTTGATCCTCTGCTGCCTTCGCTACTTCATCCCTCAAAGCTACCCATTCTTCTTCTACTGTATTTCTTTCCCCCATTCCTGTCAATTGTTCCCTTATGCTCTCCCTGAAACTCTGTACAACCTCTGGTTCTTTCAGTTTATCCAGGTCCCATCTCATTAAATTCCCATCTTTTTGCAGTTTCTTCAGTTTTAATTTACAGGTCATAACCAATAGATTGTGGTCAGAGTCCACATCTGCCCCTGGAAATGTCCTATAATTTAAAACCTGGTTCCTAAATCTCTGTCTTACCATTATATAATCTATCTGATACCTTTTAGTATCTCCTGGGTTCTTCCATGTATACAACCTTCTTTCATGATTCTTAAATCAAGTGTTAGTTATGATTATGTTGCGCTCTGTACAAAATTCTACCAGGCGGCTTCCTCTTTCATTTCTTAGCCCCAATCCATATTCACCTACTATGTTTCCTTCTCTCCCTTTTCCTACACTCGAATTCCAGTCACCCATGACTATTAAAGTTTCGTCGCCCTTCACAATTTGAATAATTTCTTTTATTTCATCATACATTTCTTCAATTTCTTCGTCATCTGCAGACCCAGTTGGCATATAAACTTGTACTACTGTAGTAGGTGTGGGCTTCGTATCTATCTTGGCCACAATAATGCGTTCACTATGCTGTTTGTAGTAGCTTACCCGCATTCCTATTTTCCTATTCATTATTAAACCTACTCCTGCATTATCCCTATTTGATTTTGTATTTATAACCCTGTAGTCACCTGACCAGAAGTCTTGTTCCTCCTGCCACCGAACTTCACTAATTCCCACTATATCTAACTTCAACCTATCCATTTCCCTTTTTAAATTTTCTAACCTACCTGCCCGATTAAGGGATCTGACATTCCACGCTCCGATCCGTAGAACGCCAGTTTTCTTTCTCCTGATAACGACATCCTCTTGGGTAGTCCCCGCCCGGAGATCCGAATGGGGGACTATTTTACCTCCGGAATATTTTACCCAAGAGGACGCCTTCATCATTTAATCATACAGTAAAGCTGCATGCCCTCGGGAAAAATTACGGCTGTAGTTTCCCCTTGCTTTCAGCCGTTCGCAGTACCAGCACACAAGGCCGTTTTGGTTATTGTTACAAGGCCAGATCAGTCAATCATCCAGACTGTTGCCCTTGCAACTACTGAAAAGGCTGCTGCCCTTCTTCAGGAACCACACGTTTGTCTGGCCTCTCAACAGATACCCCTCCGTTGTGGTTGCACCTACGGTACGGCTATCTGTATCGCTGAGGCACGCAAGCCTCCCCACCAACGGCAAGGTCCATGGTTCATGGGGGGGAATATGCAGCTTAATATGTAATATATTAAGCTAATTCTCAATTAAACTATATTTGAACACTTTATTGCCATATCTGCCCATATATTTATGTTAGCTACCATTGTATTATCAGTTTCATTTTTCAGCCTTTTTGTGGGAGACGTGCAACATTTCGACGTGGCACCAAACCGCAGTTGGTGTACATCTGTTACAAATTTTAGTGTCTCTTTTTCTCTTATTGTACAACCTGAACACGTAGTTGTTTTCTAAGAAAAAGTCGGAGGATTTTAATTAATCACACTGCATAGAGTGCTTACAAGATTGTTTTATGTAATTTACATTTAAAAAATCCACCGATCACGTCTTTTGTTGCGCTGCTCCCAACGCTAATCTCGGATCGTTACATCACAAATTATTAAATAGCTTCGGCACTTATATATAGTGATTAGTGATTGAAATCAACTCAAAATTTCAGGCATGTGTATAAATGATTATAGATGAGTTTATTGAAAGTTGGTGTAAAAATGTGGTATTCCCACAGTCCTCCACAGTCACATTTAATATGAAGGCAGCATGATGTTCCCACAGCTTTATGTAATACTATTTTTGGATAAGTAATCGCTATTTCGTATTTCTTAAGTATTTTCAATTTTTCATAAGGTTCTGTCATGTTATACAATCGGATGTACGTATTCTATAATACCCTATGTAATACCGTTTGTGTCTTTAATGAGAGCTGAGATAACGACGACAATAGATTTGTCTGTTTTAGAGCACGTATGAGTATGTGTAATTATCTGTAAATTTTTATACTCATCATCATTTAATTATCTAAGTTGTATTCAGCAGTGTGTGACATCATAGAGACCATTTAAGTGCGAGTGGTACAATGCGTGAAATCCTTTTCTGGCTGGTGGTCTTTTGTACCGTTCGTCTTTGGTTATTGATTATTTTGTACAGTGATTCTGCGGTCGAGCAGCCTGGGAAAGTAAATATCGGTACCTTAACGTATAGATGGACGTGGAATAATTTAATGACGGTGTGTTTCTGACTGACTCTTCATCGGACCTGGATAAAATTAATGGGTTTTTCTGTGACTGATTTTCACGGTACTATCGAATACTTAATTTGATTTACGAGGTTTGAGACAGCTGTAAACTGTAATTTTTTGCTGCACTTGGTATTTACATTGTTATGAAATGGACTTGTTGCATGTTCCTCGTAATGTTTATTCTGAATACGAACTTTATGTTGTATTTGAAAGTAAAAAATTAAATTATTGGACTCTGGGTATTTGCTGCTGATTTTCGCGAATCACAATGCAGTTAAATGAACTTTGCTCGCCCATATTTATGTATTCAGTCCTCTTCTCGAACTGCTACATACGTAAGTGATTACTGTTTAAGGCTTCTTTCCCTTTTATATACCTTGAATGCCCAACCCATGCGAGGCCAACGTACTAAAAAGTGAGAACTTTACTTAGTGCACATTTAATTGGTTTAAAGTATAATATAACCATCTGGTTTCGCCAACCTCATTAATCCTGTGGGATGTGTCAGTCCAATTACTTACTTATATGAAATTTCTTGTTTACTAATATACACTGCTGGCCACCGTAAATGCAACACCCCGAAGGAAGCATCCGAATCATGTGAAATTTACACCATGGGTTTGCAGCGATGAGATATGTAACTGATTAGAATTTCAGCGCAGACGCACATCACGCGCGCCTGTGGCGCCACCTCATAGCGCCATTTAAGGCTTGGCGATTTCGACGAGTGTACGTTCGGCACGTGTGTTTACCTTGTGGTTGTTTCACAAGACGATCAGTTATGACTCGTAGACAACAGCGAACATCGTTTGATCAAGTATCCGAGTTCGACAGAGGAAGGATAGTGGCTTACCGAGATTGTGGATTATCATACAGAGAAATCGCTAGTCGTGTTGGACGAAACCAAACAACTGTAATGCGGATATGTGACCGTTGGATGCAGGAGGGTACGACGGACCGACGTGGTCGATCGCATTCACCTCGGTGCACCACTGCACGTGCTGATAGGCAAATTGTGCGCAAGGCAGCGACGGATCGCTCAGTGACATCCCGAACCATAGCACAGCACATTGCGTCTGTAACGCATCATCCAGTGTCTGCGCGTACCATTCGACGCCGTTTACAGCAGAGTGGTCTGTCCGCAAGACGTCCATTGCTTCGTCCACCATTGACGCAGAACCACAGACGTCTCCGTCGCCAATGGTGTGGTGACAGACGGATGTGGACGGCAGAATGGAATGACGTTGTCGTTACTGACGAGGCACGCTTCTGTCTGCAGCACCACGATGGTCGGATTCGAGTGTGGAGACACCGTGGAGAGAGGATGCTGGACAGCTGCATTATGCACCGCCACACTGGTCTTGCACCAGGTATTATGGTATGGGGCGGTATTGGATATTACTCTCGCACGCCTCTAGTACGCATTGCCGGTACTTTAAATAGCCGGCGCTACATATCCGAGGTGCTGGAGCCAGTTGTCCTTCCTTACATTCAGGGCTCGGCCACAGACATATTTCAACAGGATAATGCGCGAACACACGTGGTACGCATTGTCCAAAGGTTCTTCGTCAATAACCAGATTGAAATGCTTCCCTGGCCGGCTCGCTCTCCGGATCTTTCGCCGATAGAAAACATGTGGTCCATGGTTGCTCAACGAGTGACCCAGATTACATCCCCAGCTGCCACACCAGATGATCTTTGGCAACGTGTGGAAGCTGCTTGGGCTGCTGTACCCCAGGAACACATCCAACGTCTCTTTGACTCAATGCCGAGACGTGTGGCAGCGGTGATCTCCAACAATGGCGGCTACTCTGGCTACTGATTCTGGCAGGAACCACATGTCACAGACATCTGTAAACGTAATCATTTGATACTTGGTGAACATGTTATCTACAAAATAAATTTTGTTGTGCTACCTCTTGTCTTTCTTGGTGTTGCATTTACGGTGGCCAGCAGTGTAGTTTACGGATTAGTTCCGCGTTGACTATATGCGCTTTACCGCGATGCTGCATTACCTACCACTCAGAAATCAGCAACCAAGCCAACAAATTATGTCATAAACGTCGACACCGTCAGTGAAGCAGCCAATTCGATGGTAAACCTCCGCATATACAGATAAGGCTAACCGACCAACGATTTTCTTCAGTGTTGATGCACTCAGATTGTCAAAGTCTTAAGGGAATCGGTAGACTGACTGCCGCGATTAATCAGTATAGTGGGCAGGGACACAGCAAATGTACTGTGGGGACAGTAAGTTGGGAATGTGGGTCTCACAGTGAGCGTGCCAGAGATAATTCCCTGCAGTCGCACTATCCTCTGTGTCCTCGGTGGCTCAGACAGATAGAGCGTCTGCCATGTAAGTAGGAGGTCCCAGGTTCGAGGCCCAGTCGGGGCACACATTTTCAAAGGTCCCCGTTGATATTTATCAACGAGTGTAAGCAGCTGAAGGTATGGATATCATTGTAACTTCATTCTTCGATTGCTGCAAGATCACCACAAGTATCTGTTCTTTCAGACATGTCCGAAAGAACAGGTACCATCTTCATATACTTATATAAAGATCTGTTAGTTGATGGTAGCTTGGCTTTGGGAAATGTAAAGGCACCAGGGAATCAGTTCTGTTGTTGTGGTTGATAATGGAAGCAAGTCTTTCGAAAAATTATAGCAACTTATTAGGATTCGACGACGAAGATAAAGTGTTAGACAATACAAATTCGTGAACGGTGCTCGGAATGTTCATCAGAATTTATGTAAGCTACAGGGAGAGACGCATAATTAGAAAATTGTATGAAAACCAAGAAGGAACAATAAGACGGAAAGACCAGGAACGAAGTGCTCAGAGTAAAAAGGGATGCAACTCAATGACGCAGACTTGCTTCCCTATTGTTCAATCTGTACATCGAAGAAGCGATGACGAAAAGAAACGATGGGTTAAGGAATGAGTTTAAAGTTCAAGGCTAAGAATATCAACGGTAAGATACGGTCAGTAAAGGTGAAAAAGAATTACAGGATACACCGAACGGAAAGAACAGTCCACTACACAACGAATGTACCAGGTAGTTGTAACTAAACCTTCCCTATTTAACACATTATATACGGTGCGAATACCAAGCTTGGTAGCATTAATCTCAAAGGCATAGGGAAGAGAAATAATGAAGAATCAACTCGATCGAAACACTTTTCATGTGCTGCTACAGTACATCATACCACTACATATCGATACCATTACCGGTACAGCAAGTGCTAAATATGGCGCCCATAGTGTCCAGAAGAGTCTGAAAGTGCAGGATTGCATTCTGCACAGCAGAACGAAGCATTTCCTTAGGTATGCTGCCTATCTCTTTTGATATGTGCCTGCCATGGTGGCCGAGCGGTTCTAGGCGCTTCAGTCTAGAACCACGCGACCGCTACAGTCGCAGGTTCGAATCCTGCCTCGGGCATAGATGTGTGTGATATCCTTAGGTTAGTTAGCTTTAAGTAGTTCTAGGGGACTGATGACCTCAGCTGTTGTGTCCCATAGTGCTCAGAGCCATTTGAACCATTTTGATATGTGGCGCTTCAGGTCAGCACATGTGTGAATGTTACCCTGCTAAGCCCTGTCCTTCCAGCGACCCCACAACCAGAAATCACAGGATATGGTATGGCATGGTAACGACGTAGAGGCTCTGTTCCCGCTGCAGCCGCAGTGGTCTACAACCCCACAACGATTATCTCAATTCACTTCACCCCTACACCACCCCACACCGAACCACTGTTTCAGGGTTATTGTGCAGTTCGGCCCCCAATGGACTTCCCCAGAGAACATTTCACACCAGACGAGTGTAACCCCTACGTTTGCGTGGTAGAGTAATGGTGGTGTATGCGTACGAGGAGAACTTGGTTGCACAGTAATCGCCGACACAATATTGCTGAGGCGGAATAAGGTAAATCATCCCGTATTCACCGAGGCAGATGGATAACCGCCTAAAAACCATGGACGGCTCACCAGAACTTGAAACAAGTCCATCAGGTGGATTCGTGGCGGGGACCAGGCGCTCCTTCCCAGTAAAGAAAACCATGCATTAGACCACACGGCTAACCGGGCGGATAGAAGTCACAGGGTTTGAGATCACGTGATCGCGCCGGCCAAGCATTTGGAAATGATCGGCTGATAATTCGATCGTTTCCAAAAGTGCTTCGGACAAGCACGTGAGCTCCACGAGTGATGTGCGGTGGGGCTCCATCTTGCATGAAAACTGTTGAGTTCAATGCGTCTCTCTCCTGTAGAGTGGATATGGTATGCTGGCGAAGCATATTGCAGTAACGCTGGCCAGACACACTGCACCTCTTTGGCCCTTGTGCGCCAGACTGATCAAAAAATAATGGGTCAATGATGAGCCTAACTGTTAAACCATACCGTATAGTGACACATTCACCATACACAGAAACTTCATGCACAGTGACTGGAGATGAAGATACCCACACTAGGCACTTCTTTGTGTTCATCTCATCCGTCAGAGATAAATGATCTTCGTCTGTCCATAGGACGGTCCAGGCACAGTCCACGTGAACTTCAATCCTTGGGAGGAAGTGGAGAGTGAAGTCTACACATCGTTGTGCGTCCGTGGTGTAAGGTGCTGTTGGATCTTATACGGATACCAATTGAGAATGGTCCAAGGCACCTTCTGTACAGTGGAACATGGGATTTTCAATTGTCATGACACAGGACGCACACTGCCTGACGATCAAGAATATTGTGCAGCGTTGTCTTCCATAACAACAGTGATCTCATCAATTATCTGTGGTGCAACGGGTCGTCGGTCTCTTCCTGGAACGACTCCCAGTTCTCCCGTTGGTTCACACTTCTTTATCATGCTCCGCACAGCAGGTGGAGAAAGAGGACCCTTCCGCAATTCTTCCATTCAGCGATATTCCCGAAGAGAGGCTGCAGCGTTACTGTTGTTTTGATCATAGATCTTCACTAGTAATGCACTGCTCCTTTTCTCTAATGTTGACATGTCAACAAGGGCACTGCAACTGGTGAGGTGTGTGAGACTATGAACAACAGTGACTGATCAGGGTGCTGTGACGCATGGAAATCGTTCACCACGTACTCTGGACTCTAATGCTGCCACGTTAGGTACTTGTATGGTAAATAGTTTCCATGTTATAATGTATTAAATAGGGAAAGTTTCATTAGAACCACACAGTAGATGGAGAAGACCGAGAGTAAATTGAAGAATAACGAAAATGATGAGGAGCAGCAGAAACAGATTTGTGATATAATTAGCGTCAAAGTTGGGATCCATGAAACAGATGAAGTGAAGGAATTATTCTCGCTTAGCAGAAAAATAATGTATGATGAGCAAACAAAAAGAATTTTGGAAAGAGACAGGCACCGTCAAAGATGGCATTCCTGGCCGAAAGAAGTCCACTAATACCATTCATAGCTTTTAATTGGAGGAAGAGATTTGCGAGAATGTATGTCTGGAGCACAGCATTGTACGGAAGTGGATCATTGACTGTGTAAGTAGCATGTTTATATGTTTGTATGTTGATAGCGCTTTAGACTGCATTAATGTCTCTGACAGCACTGTGCGCCCTCTCTAAGAGACTCTGTGGCTGCTCGGACTCGCTGTTAGAAGTTAATAGTTAACAATTTCGGAGGTTAGAAGCAGTGTTAGTGCCAGCGGACCGTCTGGACGTGTGTCTGTCATGGAGATTTAATACTGGTTGGACATGGATTGTAAAATGTGGATAATGGAGTTATTGAGAATTATATAGTCTTTAGAACTGGTTGTCAGATGATTAAGGTAAAATCTGCTAAATACATTGTTTACTCTGCAACAAAATCTTTCCTTTGCTAACCACATGCTTATTAGTAGTTAGACCCTACATTAGTTAGAATCTTTTTATATAGCTGTCTATGTACCTGCTGTATCTGCTGTAGTTCGTGTCATGAAGATTTTCTATGAGGTAAGTGACTTATGAAATGTGTGGGTTACTGTTACGATTTCTTCTGATTCACGGCCATTCTTTTGTGTTAATTAATAGTCATATTGAGTTGTGTTTTTATATTGTGGGTCATAAATTAATAGAAAAAGTTTGAGCTGTATGTGACGGGTAAAATTTTGTGGGTCAGTGTTGAAACGACAAAGACAAGCAAAGTTCACTCAGCAATTTAGAAGGTTCAGTTGCATGAAGAAGTTTAAGTAAAAACGTAGAAGTTTCACCTTCTCAGTTACTTCAGTAAGAAGTAAAAATATATTAAGAAGTTTAAACTGTTGGGGAACTGGAACAGAAGAGAATCAGAGAGTCTGAGAGGTGCTTAAGTAGAACTATGAAAACTTGGTCGACTAATAAGGTAAGAAATGAAGAGTTTCTCCATAGTGCTGCCGAGGAGAGAAATATGTTGAAGTACCGATGAAAACAAGGGACAAGAGAAAATGACGTGTCTTAGTCAGCCAGCATCAACTTCCGTGGTACTAGAGGAAACAGTACACGGTAAAAACTATAGGTGAAGAATGAGAGTGGACTGTACCGTTTTACAGAAAAGTGTTATGGGCCGATAGTAGCCCAATGGCCATAATGGGCGACCCAGGATAGCGAGCAGAACATTGGTTGCCTTGTACTACTTCCTGGGCGGTCGTGGAATCAGAAGTGCACCAGAGTCGACGTCATACTTTATTTAATCGGAAACGCGTAAAGTAGTCGAAGGGTGCTTTGACGTAAGTCAGTCATAGTAAACACAATACGAAGTGTTTGTCGGCGGCGGCGGCGGCGGCGGTGGCGGAGGCGGCGGAGGCGCATATGCGCCAGCTGGACAGCTTCACTGGTTGTGGGTCAGATGCAGGATGTGCTGGTGCATGAGCTGCGATCCCCAGACCTTTTGGAGACGCTTAGGACTCTGATGAGATCACAAAAGATGTGGTGTCATCTTAATGGCTGCTGCTCCTACCACAATAGCATAGAGCTAGCGACAGCAGTTAGCGGACGATGCATATAGACATAGATGCGGAGAAGTGGCCCACATGGATCCGACGATTCTCCTGAAATAGATCTCGGTGTAGGTAACAGTCGTATATAGATACTGACAGGTTCTAGCGAAGAGAATTTATAATAGATTTGGCCAGCTTTTCTATGATTGAGCGTCACCGCTGTTCACATTGGGGACTACGGCAGCATGGTGCCAGGGCAGAGCCTGAGATAATGCGGCTTGCCACTGTAACGTTCTGGTGTCTTTGCAACATGACATCTCAAAATTAATCTGGCTTCGGATCAGAATATCACGGGCGGCTAGATAGCTTGTCACATCAAGGGTTGTGAATTATGCTGAGAGAGGTGTTAGCGGAAAGAAGAAGCAGGCAGTAAACACGCTCGTTTGTCAGTGTAACATCGTACACTTACAAACCATAAACGGGTGTGTAAATGGTTAGAGTTGTAATTCCCTGTGAGATGAAGAACGGCCACCAGAGTGCTTTAGTGTTCTGTAATTACCAGATTTGGAAGGAACACAAGGGGCGCGAAAGCCTAATGTTGAACGAGCTCTCCGAAGGACACGCGATTGCCATATACTCTTGTGAGACGTTTTCTGGGATCTCTCTGTTCCTATCCATTTTGGTAGCTCGCCTATATCCATATTTGTGTGGCATACGCATCTTACGGACCCGATGTTGACCTACATGCGAAAGTGAGGGTAGGCATAGTTATCGTCAGGCTTACAATCGTTCACAAGAGTGGATCATTATACTGACAAGGGAACCTCCCCATCGCACCCCCCTCAGATTTTGTTATAAGTTGGCACAGTGGATAGGCCTTGAAAAACTGGACACAGATCAATCGAGAAAACAGGAAGAAGTTGTGTGGAACTACGAAAAAAATAAGTAAAATATACGAACTGAGTAGTCCATGCGCAACATAAGCAACATTAAGGATATTATGAGGTCAGGAGCGCCGTGGTCCCGTGGTTAGCGTGAGCAGCTCCGGAATGAGAGGTCATTGGTTCAAATCTTCCATCGAGTGAAAATTTTACTTTCTTTATTCTCGCAAAGTTATGATCCGTCCGTTCGTTCATTGACGTCTCTGTTCACTGTAATAAGTTTAGTGTCTGTGTTTTGCCACCGCACCACAAAACCGTGCTCCAATGGGCACCGAAAACATTTGCTCGCAAGGTCATAGGTCAACCGATTCCTCCACAGGACAAAACGTCTGATGTATTCTATACGACACAGGTGACGGAATGTGCGTCACCTGACAGGAATATGTTGTCGACCCATCTAACTTGTACACTTGGCGAATGGGTAAAAAGATTCTTCTACCTTGCCGATTTAGGTTTTCTTGTGGATGTGATAATCACCCCCAAAAAAGTGATGAAAACATAAGAGTTTGTCACATGAACTGCAACAAATGAACGCAACAGTTTCACAGTCGCACAGTTTTCCCTGTGCTCTGTCAAAACATATGTTTTTAACGTTTTCAAATTTTTCCGTGTGTAGACCGTCAAACCCTGCATGTGTCCAAGCAAATCTGAACATGTCCTGGAATTTTGGAGAGCGAAGTTGATTATGTTTGAGTGCCTTAACTTTGATAATAGTCTGAAAATAAAAATTCTTCTCTCGAGGAATGCTTGAACCAAAGACCTTTCGTTTCGCAGCTGCTCACGCTAACCACGGGACCACGGCGCTTCAGAGTTTACAGTGTCCTTGATGCTGCCTGTCTTGCGCATGGACTACTCAGTTTGTATATTTTGCTTATTTTTTTCATAGTTCCACACAACTTCTTCCCGTTTTCTCGATTGATCTGTGTTCAGTTTTTCAAGGCCTTTCCACTGTGCCAACTTGTAATTAAATCTGAGGGGGGTGCGATGGGGAAGTTCCCTTGTGAGCACCAAGCACACTGTAGCCCCCTTCACAACTGCGTCTGTCATCCGACAACAAGTAATGGACTCCCTGCAACATACTGTGTCGTAAAACACCATTATTCGCAGACTAGCCACAGTCCGATTACGGGACTATTGCCTCCTGCGTAGACTGCTGTTAATATCGCAACAAAAATAATAGAGTGTGAAGTGATGCCATGATCAGCAAGTTGGTCTGTCGATGAATGGCGTAGTACGGTGCTAATCAACAAATCGCGGCTGTGCACTAAGCTCATCCAAAGTTTTAGACAGGCACAGCGATGGTACTTTTGGTGTCGTGGGGAGCCATTGGGTACGATTTCAGTTCACGGCCTTTAGCAATTGATGGAGCTATGAGGGCAGAACGGTAGGTCACGAACATCCTGCAAGTGTTGTCTCTCATGTGATTGTACCCTGGTGTCATGTTTGAACAGGACAATCCTCATCCACTCACGGCGCTTGTCTCTATGAACTGACTGCATCATGCTGAGGTACTCCCGTGGGCATCAAAATCCCAAGATCTGTGCATGATATAACATGTGTAGGACCGGCTTGGACGTCAAATCTGTCCCAGTACCAGTCTCAGTAACATCGAGGGCCAGTTATAACAGTTGTGGGCCCTCTTGCCCCGAGAAAGGATGCAATTGCTTTATGACACCCTTCCCAACGGAAACATCCCTCCCATACTTTCAAGTCCTTTATAAATCTGATTCGGTTTTGTAATAGCCGAAATGACGTCACATACGCTCTCAAGTAACGAAATTCCTTTTTGTTGCTTCAGTGCTTTTGTCACGCTGTGAAAATCCAATAAATAATTAAGCTTTTTGGGTGTAAGCGGTCCTCTGAGATGAAGAGGTGGCTCGGGAGAGGAAGCCATGTCAGACAGCATCAAAGGAAATAGATGACTGATGAACAGAAAGAAAACTTCATTAGCCCTTCGATCCATCCATCTAATTTTCAGTATTCAGCACGTAGTTTCAAGAGCTTCCATTCTTTTCTTATATTAACTGTTTTTTCTCCACGTTTCACTTTGATACAAGAAAATACCTCATAATAGTAGAATGTATATTTATATTCCTCCTTTTTCAAATCTGCTTTTCCTGTTATTGCCAGTCTGTCATTTGTATCCTCTCAACCTTGAACTTTGTGAGTTATTTTACTATATAAATAGGAAAACTCATCGGGTACTTTTAATGTGTCATATCCTAATATAATACGATCAGTTTCACTTGATTTAATGGGACTACGTCCCATCAGCTTTCACAAAATTCACGTACACATATCTTCCAAGCTGTCTCATTCTGCATCATTTCGATAGAAACTGTGTCAGTGGTCTTTGCAATATCGAATTTTCTGGCTTGTGTTTTCTATCATGGGACCGATAATTCATTTTCAAGTTCATTCACGTTTTTGTTTTGTGTGATATAGAAGGGAGCAGGGACGTATACTATTACATTTTGACTGCTGAAAACAGTTTTAAATTGTTCACACACCTTCCGTCCGTACCATTTGCCACGATAATGATCACTGATGGAAAATAGTGGGCCTACGGTATGGAGCTGTCTACTTTTAGATGAGGTAATGAAGGAGATTGTGCATTGCTTGTAAAGACCCACGTGTTCAGCGTCCCCTTTGACGAATTTCACAAGAGTTACGGGTGCGTCAGTGCCTCTTTCCTCATCATTTGCCAGTTTTTCATCAGTTCCGCTCTTAGTTCGCTGCTGACCATTACCTTTTCTTTCGCTGTGCTCAGCTTCACACCTCGTTCTATTTACTACTCAGAGCATTTACTCTGGTTTGTTATGAATGTAGTAATCCATATGTGCGTTCTGTAAATTATCCCCTCTACTGCGAAATTTCACTGTCTTGTTGATCTGGAAGCGAAATAACATATACCAAAAATTTCACTTGTTATTTGTTAATATCCCTAAAAAAATGGTTAAAATGGCACTGAGCACTATGGGACTTAACCTCTGAGGTCATCAGTTTCCTAGAAATTAAAACTACTTAAACCTAACTAACCTAAAGACATCACACATATCCATGCCCGAGGCCTTAGCGGTCGCGCGGTTCCAGACTGTAGCGCCTAGAACCGCTCGGTCACTCCGGCCGGCTGTTAATATCCCTGGTTTGTACTTAATCTGTTTACCACGTCTAAATATTCCTGTTGTACCATATTCCAGATTCCCATAGTTTACGTTACTGAATTTCCCATTGCACATAATTTTCTTATATGCGATTTTTCCTCTATATTGTTCAGAAATACTAATTCAATGTTTACTTTATCCTTTACTAGCACGATTCACTAACACATAAAACTACCGCTGAAAAACAGTCTAAAAGTGTGTAACGGATGAAAACACAAGTAAATAAAATATGAGAGTTTGTGTTAAAGAGATCAGTGTTTCCGAAATACAGCATCAATAAATGTAGTCAAGTTTGGAGTGAAGTAACGATTCCCACGAATGGTAAAATGGTCGTTCACGATTAAAAATGGCAGAGTCAAATTCTATAGACTTTCTGTATGAGCAATGCGAACATTATGCACCAGAGTGGATAGTACAATGAGGTACGATCTGTATCTCGTGCGAAAAGGCGCTTTACAAAAGCAGCGGGCCAAATAAAGTCTGCTGACCAGGTGCAGCCCATCACGTGTGTAGAGCTGTTAATGCGGTGGGCACTATTACGTCACTAGATTGGCCAGTCACTTCAGACGCAGAAAGGAACCATGACAGCATAGGTGTTAGGAGCCAAGTTCTATATTTCGAACAGAACTGTAACTAGAGGAAACAGACTGACAATAATTTGTAGAAAAGGAAGATTCATATGTCAATGGAATTTTGTTCGTTGCCTGCGTAGTCTCAATTAAAATACTAGGTGGAAGTAGTTTTGTGTTCTGTATACGCCTCTATAATCGTGCATTAGCGTGTTAGTGAGTTAGGCCAATAATGACAAACTGAACAGCAAAAACCAGAAAAGAATTTAAGCTACATTCATGTCTCGTACTAATCTAAGCCTATGAATGTCCAAGAAACTAAATGACGACGCCTATAAAAATATTTCTTGTTAGCAATTATATCTTGTAATGATTTTGTTGGAATAGACAGTTTTCAAATGTCCATCACACTGATTTAACTTTTCAAAGATAATGATCATGTCAGATCAATGCTTGCATTCTTCATTTTAGGTGTATTGCATGTAACATTACATTTGTTAGAACTGGTTGTCTTCAGAGCTAACGCGCTACCCCAGCTAAATGAAAAGGAGTAATAAGTAAAATATATATATAATAACAATACAGCGATTATAGTTCAGTACAATAATACGTAATTTCCATTCACATTGATACACTGACCCTAACACGTAAGAAAGGAATGGACGACTTTAGTATAGAAACTCGTTGGTTACCGACAGATCCAATTCTCTGTGGTGTCCTGCTCTTCCTTGACACAGGTGGACTTTCGACCTTGCAGATATTGTTTTAAAGGGGTGAAGATACTTGTGTGACATGGGGATACATAGGGGCTGTAAGCCGGCTGCAGTGGCCGAGCGGTTCTAGGCGCTTCAGTCTGGAACCACGCGACCGCTACGGTCGCAGGTTCGAATCCTGCATCGGACATGGATGTGTGTGATGTCCATAGGTTAGTTAGGTTTAAGTAGTTCTAAGTTCTAGAGGACTGATGACCTCAGATGTTAAGTCCCATAGCACTCAGAGCCATTTGAACCACTTAGGGGCTGTGAGGAGTATGTTGCAGGACCTCCTACCGAAAGTTTTGCACGAGGCACTGGTGATGATAATGTGCGCCTGCATATGGCCTGGCTTGTCCTCAATGCTTACACTTTCCGCTTCATTTGGCTGAATATTGTGCACCTTGCAAAATACTGTTCTGCGTACACCTGCTTCATCCTGCAACAAATTTGTGATGCATGCTACCTTCCTGTGCGAAGAAATAGAGTAGCCGCTCTTTGTGTTGGCCGGGAGGAATTAACAATTCCACGAACTGCAGCAGCAATTCTGCAGAAATGAGGAAATTCTTACGAAGCACTTAGCTTCAGCAACCGGCAAACGTATTCATCCAATGGAACTACATACAACGCAGCTAGAGCGAATGTCTACTTTTCAATTGGGCATATCTTAATATCTAATTCTCCTTTTTTTCCTTCTGGCTTTTTCAGTTTCTCCAAGGAGTCGGCCCTGGTGTATGACAGTTTTGGAGGTGTTAGTGGCATCTGGTGGACGGAAACCTTCCTGCCGGCCGCGGTGGTCGTGCGGTTCTAGCGCTGCAGTCCGGAACCGCGGGACTGCTACGGTCGCAGGTTCGAATCCTGCCTCGGGCATGGATGTGTGTGATGTCCTTAGGTTAGTTAGGTTTAAGTAGTTCTAAGTTCTAGGGGACTGATGACCTAAGATGTTAAGTCCCATAGTGCTCAGAGCCATTTGAACCATTTTGAAACCTTCCTGAAGATAGCACTGGCAGTCGTCCTGGGAAAGGAGGCTATGCACCCTATGTTTCCGCATCTAGTGTAGTTGTCATGCTCGAATACGACAACATTGGCAGAGTGTGTATCTAAGGCGGGACGTGGGTACCATCACAGTATTCAACCAGTGGGGTGTGAGAACCGCCTAAAAACCTCACACAGACTGGCGGGCACACAAGCCCTCGTCGGCAATCAGGGAGGTGGCCTTCCAGCGGGGGCTGTCTCACCTCCCCGTTTCCCTGGAAACGGGTGCGTTGGCGATCTCAGCTATCCGGGAGGTGTTACTTAATTTATCAAAGTGATAACTAATAATGATCCGTTATTACAATATCTCATTCCATCATCATTCGTGGAAGTGGCTAGACTGAACTTTGTACAGATTGGGAGTTTGTACGGGCGCTGATGTCCGCGCAGTTGCTCCCCCCCCCCCCCCACCCCATCCCCCCCAAACCAAACATCATCATCATCATCAGAATCTCAACTCCTCAACTCCTAACATATTGTGAAACTGTTTTGTAGATGAGGTAGTAATTAATCATTAACACTATAATTTCCGCATACAAGCTGATTAAAATGCTACATCACCTTTGTTCTTTTCAACATATCGCTCCCTCTTCCATTTCTATCTTTCTTCTGGAATCTCTCTTGCCTTCCTTCATTGGTATATTGATATACATGTCAACAACAGGAAAAATAAAGTACAACTCTTCTTTCTTAACGAGATTTTTCTTCCTTTCTCTTTCCTTAGGGTTGTTATATTTCTTAGAGTTTTCCTTAATTATTCTAAATGTATAGCGTCATGAGGTGTCAGACATAAAAAGGAATTGCAGTACGTCATCTATTCGAAGGGTTCTTAAAATTAAAGGAAAATGGATTATACTTACGGTGCATCGACTGATTTCGCTAGCTCTGACAATATTTCGTTGTGGTAGACACTTTTAAGTCCAATCATTTCATATTTTGTTAACTACTGATCGTTATACTTACTCTTTTACAACTTTTACTTCACTCTCATTATTCCCCTTTAACGGGCTCCAGAGCAACCTTTCAATAATATGCTGACTTTTAAGAGGTGCATGTTCTATTTCAGAAGCTGAATAAATAGTGTACTAGGATGCGAAAAATAGATAACAGCTAGGACTGAACAGAATAAGTGGGCCTCCTTTAAAAATAACAAATTCCTACAAGCAAAAATATTATTCTTAAGAGAAGAGAAAGATTCATGAATACCTAGGATGAGAACACAGCTCTATATGTGACGTACGCAACGGTGAATGCGTAATTTCGATGAATAAAATCCACTTAAATGTGATGCCGCAGAAAACTGTTTAAGATCGAGTAAGGAATGAAGACGGCCTGAAACGAGTCAACAAGAATTAATATCAAATCATGAATGTAATAAATCAAACATACAGAATGGTCGCGAACACGTTGTGACATGTCAAACTGCTGATGTCATCGGTCCCTCAGCTAACGCACTACTTAATCTAAAACTAAATTCCGCTAAGGGCGGCTACCCCGCGCGGCAAAATTCTGGTTTCAAAACGCTGTAGAAAGAAAACTACTGCTGAGAACGAGGTAAAACTTGAACAGAAAATTATTGACGCAGAGGGAAACATCAGGGACGAAAACAAAATTTACCAAAATCTTACCTACTCGTGGCTCTGTAAGCGTCTTAACGTAAATGGGGTTGGCTACATGTGAAAGATGAATGGCAATACGACGGTTGTGGTTTTTTGTTGCACATTACACGATTCCTACCGTTCAGTCCGCATAACTGCACAAGTTCGGCAGCCAACAGTTGTGGCTCTGTTACTAAGGTAAGCCGATCCACAAAGGCGAGGTCGTACCACACTGGGCTGGAGAAATCGGTTTTCAACTGTCCTGTTGGCAAGAACACCGCAAAAACCAAAATTACATCGCTTTCTAGTTGTCGTGTGATTAACGCAAGATATGTGGAGTATGTTATCCAATGTTTTCTGCCACAAGTTGAAATCTAGTAACAGTATGTTTCACTAGAGTTCGAAGTGACTCGGGGATCAAGTTCAGAATGCGTTACGCATTGCGTGCCTTCAGTTAATCTATGGTCGTAAATGGAGCACTGAACGCAACACCTTTCAGGTAATTCCATAGCCAGAAGTCATACGGATTAAGATAGGTGATCTGGACGTCCAGGATGGTGCCCAAAAGACTCTCATAGCGTTTACCAGAAACAGTAGAGGTAACAGGACACACAGGACTCATACCCAGGCCAAAATACTGTCCTACTATTAAGGATGCTGTTAACACAGGCCCGCAGTCAGTTTCCGTTGCCCTCATTCTGCAATTCTGCGTGATGATTTGTCTTTGGAGACGAAAATGGGCTTCATCTGTACACAGAACGTTGTATGGCTATTCACTGTCCACTTGCATGTGAGCAAGAAATTCTTCAGAGAACGTTTGTCCCGCTGGCAGATCAGCAGTAAGCAAGTCCTGACCGTGGCTGATTTTGTGTGGGTAGTTATTCATGATGTTTCGTAGGAGTTTATAAACCATGGTCGAAAGCATGTCAACCATTCGGGCAATTCACCGTGCTCTGCATGTCTGCACGTCATAGCTCGACCCTTCCAACAGTGCTATGGTGACATCGTCGACAGGCGTCGGATAAGCTGCTTTCCTTCCTCTGTCACAGTGGAACTCGAAAGAATTTGTTTCTTCGAAATTTTAATCATTAGCTGACACTCGAACAACCCCTTTTTTCGTACATACGAGTACCCGGTGCTTCTGCAGGGCTTGTGGCGCAAACTCGTGGTTCTTGTAAAAGACCTTTACCAGGGGCATGCGATGCTTCATTTTAGGGGCGTCTTTGACACAAACTGAAGAACATCCGTGTGCCTCATGTCTGTTGGTGTGCATATTCCCACGCTTACACTGCGGTCTATTACTCAGATTTACGATAATTTGTTTTTAACGATGTTTACCCCTGCGTCAATAATATACTGCTCGAATTCGACGTCACTCTGAGCAGTGATTATCTTCCTACAGTGTTTTGAAACTGCATGAACGCACTATACGCTCTTCATTGATAGGCAGAAGATTGTGACCACCGACGTACTATTTATATAAATCCGTCCTTGCGACAGCAGAGTCACCTGTTGAGGAATGACTGCTAGTCAGACAAAATCACGGTGCGTGTAGTATCAGTGAGCGTGCTGTCCGTGTGTGCAATGGGGAAGGCGCAAGGCGCGCGATCTATCTGAGACTGACCGAGAGCAGATTGTGGTGGCCCGGAGGCTCATCATGAACATTTCGGAAACTGCACAGCCTGTCGGTTGTTCGAAGAATGATTCGGTGAACGCGTTCAACACGTGGGGAAACTAAAATAAAACCACGTCCATACGTGAGAATGGTTAACCGCCCTTCATTACAGATGTTGGATGTCACAGGCTGGAGATGCAGGTGAAACAGGTCAGGCGGTGTACTGAAGCGGAACTAACATCAGATTTTAATGCTGGGTAGAGTACACTGGTAGCAGTTACTTCTGTAAAATATCTGGGAGTATGCGCGCGGAACGATTTGAAGTGGAATGATCATATAAAATTAATTGTTGGTAAGGCGGGTACCAGGTGGAGATTCATTGGGAGAGTCCTTAGAAAATGTAGTCCATCAACAAAGGAGGTGGCTTACAAAACACTCGTTCGACCTATACTTGAGTATTGCTCATCAGTGTGGGATCCGTACCAAATTGGGTTGACGGAGGAGATAAAAATGGTTCAAATGGCTCTGAGCACTATGGGACTTAACATCTGTGCTCATCAGTCCCCTAGAACTTAGAACTACTTAAACCTAACTAACCTAAGGACATCACACACATCCATGCCCGAGGCAGGATTCGAACCTGCGACCGTAGCAGTCGCGCGGAGGAGATAGAGAAGATCCAAAGAAGAGCGGCGCGTTTCGTCACAGGGTTATTTGGTAACCGTGATATGTTACGGAGATGTTTAACAAACTCAAGTGGCAGACTCTGCAAGAGAGGCGCTCTGCATCGCGGTGTAGCTTGCTCGCCAGGTTTAGAGAGGGTGCGTTTCTGGATGAGGTATCGAATATATCGCTTCCCCCTACTTATACCTCCCGAGGAGATCACGAATGTAAAATTAGAGAGATTAGAGCGCGCACGGAGGCTTTCAGACAGTCGTTCTTCCCGCGAACCATACGCGACTGGAACAGGAAAGGGAGGTAATGACAGTGGCACGTAAAGTGCCCTCCGCCACACACCGTTGGGTGGCTTGCGGAGTATAAATGTAGATGTAGATGTAGAAGTGTAGCTGAACATAAAGTGCACCAAACACTACTAAAGATGGGCTTCCGCAACTTACGACCCATGCATGTGACAATGTTAAGAGTACAACATGGGCAACTGCAATTGAAATGGGTAGGTGAGTATCGGCACTGGACCGTTGACAAATGACAGAGCGTTGCAATGGCTAAGGAATCCCGATACCTTCTTCATCATGCCGATAGAGGGCGTGAATCCCTCATCTACCAGGAGAACAGCTCCTTAACACCTGTGCTGCGAGATGCAGACAGGCTGGCTATGGCTCCATTATGCTCATGGGACCACCAACCTGGGCATCCATGGGTCCAGTGGAGCTCGTGCTACACACCGTGACAGCCAAGAAATGTCGTACACTGGTTGCAGGCCACGCACAACCATTCATGATTATCTTGTTTCCCGACGGTAGTGGCATTTTTCAATAAGATAATGCGCAGTGTCATAAGGCCAGGAGTGTGATTCAGTGATTAGAGGAACACAGTGGGGATTTCAAATTGATGTGCTGGCTCGCCAGTTCCCCAGGTCTCAACCTGATCGAACACATCTGCGATGTTACTGAAGATGGCGTCAGAGCATATTACCTCCTCCCAAGAATTTAGGGGAACTAGGTGGCTTGTGTGTGCAGATGTGGTGCGAACTTCCACCAGTAACCTACCAAAGCCTCTTTGCATCCATGCCACAACCTGTCGTCGCTGTTATCCGTGCCAAAGGTGGAAATATCGGCTATTATACAGATAGTCAGTTTACGTTTCTATAACAAATCGATGTAAAGCGTATTGGACGGTACTTTTGTGGATTATTTCTACTACACTTCTTGTAAATGGGTGTAAGCTGTGCGTTCTTCCAACTACTAGGCCCAATATTTTGTTACAGGAATCCGTGATAGATTGTAGTTAACCGAGGGGCTAACTCAGACGGGCATTGACTATAGAATCTGATACTGATTCTATCGGCCCATGAAACTTCGTTCAATTTTAAAATTTCAGCTGTCTCTCAAAGCCACTCTAACTAAAACTAATTTCATTAATATTTTCAGTAGCATGGGAATCAACCTGGGGCAATTCTCTTTGTAAAGGAATAGCTGAAAGCGAAGTTCAGCATTTCTGCTTTTGCTTTGCTACCCCCAATTTCAGTTCCTGCCTTAACCACGAGTGGCTGGGTGCTGACTTTGGTGAGACCAACAGGCTTTACATACGATCAGAATGTCTTTGGGTTTCCTGAAAGATTATTGACCGTTTTCTGCTGTGGTAGTCACTTACAACTTCACGCATACTGCCCTTGTGAGCCGAACGCGTTTTCAAACGATATGATACAACTTCGGAGATTTTACTGGTCTCATACAGATATGGTTTTATGTTTATAGACTGAAGCAGAGAGAGAAAATCTTAACCAAGGTCAGGAATCGAAACCAGTCTCCTGCTTACTAGGCAGGTGCGTTAGCCACTTTTTTTGTAATATCAGAATGACTTAGTACTATCAAGACACTTCAGTAGACCATAGTCAAATCATCATGTAATAACAGCTACAAATGGGAGAAAAAGTAATAGTGATAAAAAATAAATAAAATAAAAATAAAGAAACGAGAACATAGCCGCTAAACCACCAGCAAGCTCACATGATATGTATCAACAATATTTTTATATAGTTTTTTAGTAACCATTTTAATTTTTCTGTATATTTATACATTTTTTATAGATTGTAGCAGAATCTACAAGCAGAAGGAAATCATAACCAGACTACATTCGAAATAGAAAACTAAGAAAAATCACAATTGGATGACAAGGACTGTATACGCTCATGTGTATGTATACTTCATCTATACACATTTTACTATAAAACTGGAGCGATGCTGACTTCCAGTTGAGCGCCGCCATTTTGGGTGGACTACTATCAATGATGATACCGAGAGACGTATGCCGATCCACCACGGTAGTCCATGCAACAACCACGTCATCAAAACCTGACAAGGGAAGAAGACTGCATTTACCTTCATTAAGTTTTGCACCTGAACTCCGACAAAAGTCATTTGTTACAGCCTTCAGTCGAGGTATCTCAGAAGGATTGTTAAGTAGAACCATCACGTCATCCTCGTATGCACGAACAGTTATAGTCCCGCTGGAAAGCGTCCAACCTGTCAGCTGGGATGCTAGTAGGAGCTCAAGAGACAACAAAAACAAAGTCATTGACAGCGGTCTTCCTTGAGGCACTCGCCTACGGATATTTATTGGGGGCGTCAGTTGGCCATTATCAATCAAGGAAGCCGAAATACCCGTAATTTGAGAGCACCCGCCGTGTGTAAACAGTGAAACCAAGTGCTGCCAGAATCCGTAGCAGAAAGTCGTGATTCACACGGTCAAATGCCTTATCGAAGTCCAGAAAAGCAAGAGCACAAGGGACGGACATTAGAGCAGCAGCCGAAACCACGTCACTACACTCGACTATAGGGGTAAGAACGTTACGACCAGGTACGCAGCTTTGACGTCTTGCAGCAACCATCAGAGCCGTCATCCTACTATTAATCCTATTATAATCAAAGCTTAACAAAATAAGTGGGATGATCAGAAGCACTCGGTCCAATGCATTTCGGGACTAAAACATTTTTTCCGACTTTGAACGAGGTCGGCACTATGTGGTGTCACCGCCAGACACCACACTTGCTAGGTGGTAGCCTTTAAATCGGTCGCGGTCCGTTGGTATACGTTAGACCTGCGTGGCGCCACTATCAGTGATTGCAGACCGAGCGCCGCCACACGGCAGGTCTAGTCTAGAGAGACTCCCTAGCACTCGCCCCAGTTGTACTGCCGACTTTGCTAGCGATGGTTCACTGACTACAGACGCTCTCATATGCAGAGACTACAGTTTAGCATAGCCCTCAGCTACGTCATTTGCTACGACCTAGCAAGGCTCCATATTCAGTTACTATGTCTTCTGAACAGATAATATTGTGAATCATGTACCGTCAAGAGCGACGTTCATCATTAATAGATTAAAGTTCAGTATCAAACTAATTACGCCCGCTTTCTGAATTCTCATTCCTTGTCATGTTCCAGACCTCACGTCAATATAGTTCTTCCCTCTTCACGCCACCCTGCGTGAGCTAAAACGCGTGCATTTCGGCCTCCATTCGTAACACGGTGTTGCATCTTCTGCCAACACAACACACTACTCTACCCTTTAACACTTCATTCAAAAGAGACGTGAAGGAAGCACCCAACAACGGCCAAAAGGGCACGTAAAATTCCTTGGGAAGTCCATCTAGACAAGGGGACTTTTGAGAAGGCGGTCCCACAGCAAGTCTGTAAACTTCCTCAGACTGAATGGCAGCTAAGAGCTTTGCATTATGTTCAGGTGTAATTGTCGTATCCCAGATGCTGACTAGTGTGTCGTAATAGGTTTCATTTGACTCATCGCTGTACATTGTGCAAAGAAATTAGTTGTTACAGATTTGGACACTGCCCCCACCCCTGTCGTGGGTATTGCCTATTTGGATTAAAAGTCTGCGGAGCTCCAATGGAAGGAAATGTTACTGAACTAGCACACCGCTCGAGAGGCCTGTTATATTTACCGTTACAGCTGTCAACAGACTCATGGGTGAGGTGAGTGATGGTTGTGTCTCTTGTACGGAACTGTTATCTGAAGCCATAGATAGGATTGACATTTTAGAACGAGTGGCAGATTTGCGCTCACAAATATTAATGTTACAGCCTATTGCCAACATTTGTTGGATAGGATTACGGATCTGTTATTAGTATTTAAAAAGGAAGCTAATCATTTAAAGTTCTACAAATTCAAGCAGATTTGTGCGCCTTGAAACAACGTCTGACTCTCCTAAGGTGGTAGGGTCTACAGAATGACCATGGACTTAATGAACATTAGAGTTCTTGGAAGGTTTCAATAAACTACCGAATTCTCTGTTGCCAATATTAAGTGAACATGAGTCATTTTCACTCTATAGTAGTACCGCGATAATAACCTTTTATGCTGTAGACGGTTTAGCTGAATAAAAAAGGGCTATTACTAATGTGGTTATCTTTTCCCACCTGCATAAAGTCAATTGCACACACTACTGGCGGATGCTATATAGAAACGGCGTACCCTTTCGGGTGTTCATAAACTAGTTCCTAAAGCACTCGGAGTCTGCATGAATGACAGTTTGGTTAATGAATACTGTTGTAGAGTGGAATGAGTGCACAAGGATTTGAGCCTGCGTATTGAAAGTATTCAAATTTCCTGCGCTGCATTAGATTTAGACTTATTCGAGGGCAATATGGTCTGTCTGATTTTATAAGGAATACGACCGAAAGATCGCAATGCCTTGGTATTTTGTGAAAAGATTGATTGTTTCGCAGAATTACGTCTTGAAATTTCGGCAATGCAGAGTGTTGGACTTGTGGATAGTATGCTTGAGAACATTTATGGTTCTGACAAGCTAATCACAAACAAAATTGGAATAGCCCGTCAGTATGACCCATGTATCAACTCGAGAGGACATGTTTTGGCTGTCATCAAACTAGACATCTAGTCAAGGATTGTTGAAAGCCAGCTAGTGTTGGGCGGAGGACGCATAATTGCACTCTGTCGCATAGCTTTTACCGCATATTATCCGTTCAAACGCACCATTACCTTTTATTAGTGTAAGTATCAACTCTGAACATGTGTGTTCCTTATAGGATTACGGCTGTTCTGATACTCTGTGTTCATTTAGGATCCCTGCGATCGAATCTGCTATTTCAGCGCACGGTGCTATGGGGAGAACGGTGGTTTTGGTCGATTTGCTAGCGCTCGGGTGTATAGCCTGCTTGTCGGCGGTCGCTCTCTGCGCACGCTCTGTCACGCGGACAGTGGGGCTGCGAACGTAGACGTGCGTGCCATCTGCGACTATGTGCTATGTGTAGTGAGAAGCGAAGGTCTCGTTTGTGCTGATAAACGATGCGAAAATGTGTAAGTGGCTCTGGAATATATCAACCTGCTGCAGAATCAAGAGCTGGGAATTATTCAGGTTCTTAAAGTACTGCCGTATATATGTGCGAGGTGTCGGAGTAGAGAAGAGTTTGTACCTCTATAATTCTGGCGAATTTAGCCTGAAAACTAGACATGCACTCGACTCCCTCTTTACCTACCACCTAACTCAAATGAAATGATCGTATGGCACTGCTGGCCGGGAGGCCCCATTTGAGAAAGATCGACCGCCGAGTGCGAGTCTTATTTCAATTGACGCCACCATCGGCAACTTGCGTGGCGCTGATGAGGGCAACACAACACCCAGTTCACGACCGGAGAAAATCTCCAACCTGGCTGCGAATCGAACCCGGGCTCACTGCATGGGAGGCGTGCACATAACAACTCATCTAAGCAGGCAGTCACCACCTAATTAATTATGTGCACAGCGACAATGAAAGGAATTGACGGTGGACCCTTCTAGTTGGTAAAATAATGAGTGCACACTCACAATAATTTAGTAAAAATCGTAATCTACTCAGAAAAAATGGAATTTAATCATAATAAACGACAGTAAATGGGATTCTGAATCTATCTGCGAAATGATATGCTGATTAAATATTACAATGAGATTTGTTATAAATCAGAACACAAAAGTACTTGATTGTCGATACAAAAAGTAGGCTAAAAGATAGAGTATGCTGAACTACTATGAGAATAAGAGTTGGCTCGAGAACAAGGAGCTTCTACTCTCTGTGATGCAATAGGCTGACGATAATGGGGTTCTAATGAATCAAATATTACTCCCCCGAGAATAATGCAGTATCGCGATTAGTAGTGAGAGCTCAAATGGGAACACATGTAGAAACAAACAAGGTGGAATTGTAGCAAAGCGACCACGCGTGCTGCATAGGACTTCAGTGTAAAAATGATAGGTCCTACAATGTCGGAGCCGCAGGATACTTCACCAGTCCCGAAACCTGCAGCACGTCGTCGGTAGGCAGTGTTCTGACGATGTAGCCGCCGACTCCAGCTGTGCAGCAACTCTGTGTCAACCCGTGGCCTCGAATTCTGTACGAGAATTCTAAGTTCTGCTCGCGTGGCCGAAGCAGGGAAACTGCTGGATGCACGAGGATGCATTTCCAGGAAGAAACATCAAAACCGCCTAAACTCACCATGTCGGTACAGGTGCAAAAACACAGAGTAAAAATCTGGATCTTAAATTGAAGAATGAAACTGGAGTATGACCGAAGTCATGGTCCTCAACGATTACGAAAATGTGCGAGTAAGTCGCAAGACCATCCGATTCCGACGAAGATCAGATACCGAATGCCATGCACCCGCGCTACGCAAGAGCGAAGCCAACGTTACTTAACTCCCCACTACCCTCTAAAATCCGCGAATGCCCATTCTGTGCTGATACAAAAATTTCCCCACACTATCTCAGAACGCCATCCGCGCCAACAGCGATTTTGTCCTCCAGTTTCGTGCAGAGCTTTATGACGTCAACTGGCCTCAGTTTAAGTTGACCAATCATGCCTCTGCTATTTAGCTGGGGGCACTGTACTTGCCGTTTATCTGGCTACAAAAACAGCACTCGAACACCACCGGTATCCGGCGCCACACAGTCGTCGCACCCAGTAGGGAACAGTCCACAATTATTCTCAGAATCATGAAGGCATTACAGTCAGTCGGCGCCAGCAGTCTTCGTTCCAGACGCGCCGGAACGGTAAACCCATAAATTGCGGCGACACTCAGATGGCTCGCAGGTCGTTTCGCCCTCCGTAGAGTAGGTGAAACTTGACCGAGGTCAGTCGCCCCGCCAGGCGCTCAAGCCCATTGATGTACGACCCTCTCCGTATTCACAGAAGTGCAGACCCCCCATGAAAACAGTGTTGCGGCCTCTGGTGCTCGACTCGCAACAACCCACCTAGGGAACTAACAGAGATAACTAAAAGCAAGACCACATACAGTGTAAAGTAACTTGAGCTCTTAGTACAAATACCCTCATCAGAATAACCTCATTCGGCCCGTTCGCACCGTGAAATGATATAAGACGTTAATAAAACTGATGACAATGAGAGGCGACATGCCAAAACGAAGGCATGGAACCTCTCATTTGTATATTGAATTTCGTGCTGTTTGCAGTTAACGGCTCTCCCAGTGATTAGTAATGATCACAAGAGGACAATTTATTGAACAGTGGTTACCTGGGTGAATAAGGTTTGCCTGCTTTGGATGCACTTAAGATATGGGCAAAGAGTGTATATCTATGGCACTCCGAAATAACCACAGGTTCGATTTTCTGGCTGTCTGCTGGTAATGCCTTTAGAAGTAAACAAGCAGGGGCCTAATGATGAAAAATTTATTGGGTGCTAGACTCCTGTCGTATTGTAATTATTGAGTGTGTGTTTATGGAATATACATAACATAATTAATCGGCTCTGGGGTTCTGTTTGTCAAGTTACAAGTGCATGATTTAGCACTACGACCAGATTCTTATATATATATATTCAAACAGTAATAAGCCTGTCTGCACATATTATTAATCACAAAGTAGTGCAGATATTTAAAGTTGTTAATTCCGAATGTGAATGGCTTGTGGGTCCCTTATGGCCTTATTTCTGTTTTGAAATTTTTCTAATGTGTTATGGATTGTGTTACTCTGTATGCTGCCCAGTTTGTGTGTGGTTTCATGTCGTTGTTTCTGTGGTATAATTAGCGGTGCACGTCGTGAGTTGCAGCTGGCCGTTTAACTGGGGGGACGACGCCTTGGCAGCGGCCAGTTTGAATTGAACCGATTTCATTCAGGCTCGATCTGATGTGCTAGTACTTGTCACTGAAACTTTGTAATACCTGAAAGATGCTTTTCATTGTACTAGGTTTTTAATATCTTATTCAGAAAGCAAAATTTTGAGTTAGTTCTGCCGTTATATCCCAAAATGTGTCCTGCTTCTGAGGGAGTTTTTCTCAGTAAACCATTCATTGTGTGTATGGTTCTTAAGATTTATGTGAAGAGGTTTTAAAATTATTTACTGCTTAGGGTGGGACAGATACATTTTGTCTGTTTCGTAATGTTTCAAATTCTAGGGAAATTATGCATATTATTCTGGGGTAACAGCAGTTTGCGGTTGTCATACAATTGTTAAATTGTTAGTAAGATAACTATATCACGTGTCGACAAAGGCATCAAAATTCCGTTATACAATGTTCCAACAGTAAGTCATTCAAATTAACTTAGCCCAAAAAAAGATCATGTTTTACACCTACCACCTGAACTAATGCGAACAAAATATTTAAGCAGATTAATCTCAATATTTTGTTTTCCATAACTTTGGAAATATTGTTGTTACATGATATTTAAGACCAATTTTGAAATCATCACAACAAATGCTTTAACCTGAACTACTTCACACAATCTCCTACATTCATTTTAAATTTCGTAAAAATTATTCATTTCATTTTGCTAAGGACACAGAATGGTATGTAGATTGGTCAGATGACTAAAATATTGTAGCTACTACTCTCGTATGCTTTCCAACAGATTTAATTTGTAAGTGCCAATCTCTTCTGTCTTAAAAGTATTATAAATTAAAGCACTACATGTTACCAGTAAGCTTATTTCGACTATGAAGTACGAATTTATACTTAGTTTTCGTTACAGCCTTGCACGATTTTATTGGGGCAGGTCGTGTAACTATTCGTGCAGTTTTTGCGGTTGCCTGCCAAAATTAAGTTGGCAACTGTGAAACGATATGACTGAAATTTGTTATTGCATGTACTGTGATTTCTGTGAGGAGTGTGAATGATGTGTACGAGTAAGCTACGTATTATGAACTAATGTTTCATGTTTTTTAATACCCAAAACATATCACAAGTAAACCCAGGGACCAGGCTCCTGGAATGGACAGTAGCCATTTCAAATACATCAGTTTAATCGATGAAATGGATGCTCAGACATTAATGGATTATTGACATCCAGTGATAGAAAGCACTACACCCTGATCCCTCCCTGGTCCCTATCTATCCTGTATTGGACACCCACATCTACCTTTGAGACCCCACTTGCAATCAAGTGGGCGTGTAGTGACAAACGGCGTACCTCCTGCAGCGGAGACAGAATTCACAGGCGAGGATGGTACCGATATATCTTAGGTAACTCAGGTCACAACCCTTAGGAGATCTAACACGACGACTCGCAGCAAATAACAATCGCTTTACAGTAGTGAGGGTGATTCCCGGCAGCTAAAAAACGTCAGTTAACTCATTCCGAGTTTGAGAAAAGCATTCACAGTTGCACTGTTTCGCCGGTCAGTAAAGAAATAAATTTAAACCAAGCCTGCTCATAATCTTTTAATCTTTTGAGCTAAATGTGTTGCTAATTCGCTTTAGGAACTGAAGCAATTAGAACACAATACGGAATATCTGTTAGCGCAACAGAACGACCTGTGGTCTCCTAGATGTTTGGCGTTATAATCGATACCAGATTAACTTTCAATAACTTTCCTCTTGAAAGGAAAAACTAGATGAAACACGATAGTTACAAAATATACTACAGTAAATCACAGACGCCGATTTCGTATGGAATAGTTTCTGTAAATGACAATGATAACGTCCGAGAAATTCTCAAAATGTACGTTTATTCACGTTGATATATACTGAAACTCGCGGTGAATTATTCTTTGACAGTAGTCCTCACTAAACGAAATAGTTATCCACAACTTTCGTAAATTAAGAATTTTTTCTAAAACATACTTTCGTAAATGTTTGATAATTCTCAGGCATAAACTTTTTTCTTACGTAATTGTAAAATTAAATTACAGATCAGTTGTTTATTGACGAGGATAGGCCCACTACCGTTAAAAATTTCTGAAAGAGAACAATTTAAGTTTAGGTCTTCAATTGACGGAAACGTGTAAGTTTGTTTACGCACTAGCAAATGTTCGAAATTTTGCAATATAACTGTGAGTACTGACACAATCAGTGAAATATGATGAAAAGCATTGCGAACGGTAAATTATTAGAATCTACAATTTAGTATTGACATACCCATATGGCACAAGCTGTCTCAGTCAAAATAAAATTCAGAAGTAGGATATTATACGTAAATAAAGCTGTCCCTCGTACAGATGTTTTCATAGCTGATTCTGTGACAACTTAAACACTGGCGTGCCGAAGATGAAAACTGCATCGTCAGTTTATTTCAGTCAAAATTGTGAAAATTCTGCATCAGCAACAAAGCACGCCTTCCTCATGGAGCAGCTAACAAAGCAACTACTGCTGTTCTACTCCAGCTGCAAGAATTACTGCATCCACTTGTTCCATATATGAAGTGGATTCTGACAATATTTAAGCGTATAAACGCAGCAGAGACTAGGTTTTCGTGACTGTGGACATATCACGATGAAGCGTGAAAGGTGGCTACACTGTGCCACTGCGCCAGAGATTGCGCCAAAGAGTACTATTAAGCCGCCTCCACAGTGGTTGTTGAGAGTTCGTAGCAGTCAGTGCTTGTCGAGAGCTCGTAGCAGTGTGTGCGTGGGCAGAGCTCGTGGTTGTCGTGAAGTCGGAGTAAGATGTTGTAGTAAAGAGTGTTGTTCCATGTTTTATGCAGTTATTTGATGGGAGAGATAGCAGATGTTATTGTAATGAGTGCATTTCGTCAATATATATGAAGGTAAAAACTACAATGTTCTTTATTAATTGTGTATCTGAAATAATGCGTCACTACAGGTTCAGTCAACAAAGCATCTGGCTTGTGTTATTAGAGTGAATTCTGGTTTTCTTGCGTAATTATAGTTTCTAAATTTCTTTTGTCACATCAGTATAGTTGGTATTTAAAAATTCTTGTCTTGTTGGAGAAGAACCGTGTCAGATGTGGACGTTGAGTCACACTCCCACATACAGAACAGTTACTCTTGTGCTTATTGGTGTTGTAGGTTTTATAGTTGCTGGGGACTTAATTAATTAACTGTGTTTACGAAAATTTTCGTACATTGTTCTTTGCAGTCAGATAGCGTAATAATACTAGTCAGGGCCAACCGGTTACGAGACACTGCGTAATCGGACATACTGCTACTAAAACTAAAAGTATTTTCAAATTTATTTAATTAAGCCCCCATGCACGTGGCGACCGTGCATGGGGGCTTAATTAAATAAATTTGAAAATACTTTTAGTTTTAGTAGCAGTATGTCCGATTACGCAGTGTCTCGTAACCGGTTGGCCCTGACTAGTATTATTACGCTATCTGACTGCAAAGAACAATGTACGAAAATTTTCGTAAACACAGTTAATTAATTAAGTCCCCAGCAACTATAAAACCTACAACACCAATAAGCACAAGAGTAACTGTTCTGTATGTGGGAGTGTGACTCAACGTCCACATCTGACACGGTTCTTCTCCAACAAGACAAGAATTTTTAAATACCAACTATACTGATGTGACAAAAGAAATTTAGAAACTATAATTACGCAAGAAAACCAGAATTCACTCTAATAACACAAGCCAGATGCTTTGTTGACTGAACCTGTAGTGACGCATTATTTCAGATACACAATTAATAAAAGAACATTGTAGTTTTTACCTTCATATATATTGACGAAATGCACTCATTACAATAACATCTGCTATCTCTCCCATCAAATAACTGCATAAAACATGGAACAACACTCTTTACTACAACATCTTACTCCGACTTCACGACAACCACGAGCTCTGCCCACGCACACACTGCTACGAGCTCTCGACAAGCACTGACTGCTACGAACTCTCAACAACCACTGTGGAGGCGGCTTAATAGTACTCTTTGGCGCAATCTCTGGCGCAGTGGCACAGTGTAGCCACCTTTCATATGCCCCTCCTCCACAGGCCAGAATTTGATGGTATTTTTGCCAGCATTGGTGGTGAAAATACCACCAAATTCGTCCAGAAAAATACAGACAAAAATAAAAGATAATATTAATACCTAAACATCACATAATTAGTTAAAAATTTTGGCTTTGCACTGACCTTTTACTAACCTATTATATAAAGTACAGTAGGCAATACAAATTCTTTTCATACACGTGGCTTTACATAATAGTTTACACAATATACAAAAATTCAGTTTATACAAATGTTCACATAAAATGCTTTCAATGATTAGTTTATACAAAAAAAAAGATACTAACAGGTGACATCTTTTCAGTAGAAGCAGTCCATCAGTTGCACCCAGTAAAGTTTAGCAGGTACACCCAGCAACAAGTCACATTAGTTCAGTAGAAGCAGTTCATCAGTTGCACCCAGCAATGTTAAGCAGGTGCAGACACCAACAAGTGACATTAGTTCAGTAGAAACAGTTCCATCTGTTGCACCTAGCTATGTTGAGTAGGTGTAGACAGCAACAGGTGACTTCATTTCAGTAAAAACAGTTCATCAGTTGCACCCAGCAATGTTGAGTAGGTGCAGACACCAACAAGTGACATCATTTCAGTAGAAGCAGTCCATCAGTTGCGCCCAGCAACGTTGAGAGCAGGTGCAGACGCCAACAAGTGACCATCATTTCAGTACAAGCAGTCCATCAGTTGCACCCAGCAATGTTGAGTAGGTGCTCACAGCAATAGGGGACATCTTTTCAGTAGAAGCAGTCCATCAGTGGTACCCAGCAATGTTGAGTAGGTGCAGACACCAACAAGTGACATCATTTCAGTAGAAGCAGTCCATTAGTGGCACCCAGCAATATTGAGAGCAGGTGCAGACACCAACAAGTGACACCATTTCAGTAGAAGCAGTCCATTAGTGGCATCAGCAATGTTGAGTTGGTGCAGACAGCAACAAGTGACTTCAATTCAGTAAAAAACAGTTCATCAGTTGCACCCAGCAATGTTGAGAGCAGGTGCAGACACTAACAAGTGACACCATTTCAGTAGAAGCAGTCCATCAGAGGCACCCAGCAATGTTGAGCAGGTGCAGACACCAACAAGTGACATCATTTCAGTAGAAGCAGTTCATCAGTTGCACCCAGCAATGTTGAGCAGGTGCAGACACCAACAAGTGACATCATTTCAGTAAAAACAGTTCATCAGTTGCACCCAGCAATGTTGAGTTGGTGCAGACAGCAAAAAGTCACATCGCTCAGCAGAAGCAGTTCCATAAAATTCACTAGCACTGATCACACTGTTCATCAGCAGAAATTAAACACGACCAAATGTCACACATCATATTGAAAAGTGCAGGTAACAGTTCAGAATATTTATCTTCACTAATCAGACAGTTCAGGCATGAACAATAGTTTGAATGCACATACAGTGCTTTTACACTAAACATACAAATCATAACAAACACATAAATGATATCAGATAATTGTCCTATTAACTATTACAATACACAAATACCAGTAAACCTATGATATTCATGGGTGTCAGTGCAAGCCACTACCAACAAACAAATAATATTTAGGAGATAGGTGGTTAGGATTAGTAAAGGAAAACACACAGAACACACTCACTCATCTCTCATCCACATTAAGTACTACTGTGTAACTGAATAGTGTTAACTGTGTAAATGTAATTCTGTCAAAATCTGATGTTGATCATGTGTATCAACTAGTAGTGGCAGCAATGTATAACAGTCAATCATAGTTAGTCAACGTCATAGTCATCATGTCAAGACCAATGTTTGCCAAGCCAGATCAAAATGTACTGTTGTTGAACAACTGTCAGTGAGCCAAGATATGCAATTACTTCCTCTCTCCAAAAAAAAGTATATACTGCTTAGTTATTTAACAAAGTGTGTGTATAGACTATCTTCCTTCTATTTTAATGTTCTAGTCTGCTATCTTCATCCTCCTTGTTCCATAAGACCAACAAAAAAAAATATGCTCCTCACTTACTTTACCTCTTATACACCAAAACTCCAATAATCATCAGCTTCACACAATCTCAATAATACCTCAATAATACCTCTTCAATACGTCTTATCATCAATATCATTTACCTTACCTCTTGTCCACAAAAACTCCAATAATCATCAACTTCATATAATCTCTATACCTCAATAATACGTCGATAAATATAAACCTCAGCACCAATATCATTTCACTTCCAACACAACTCTTTCCTCTAGTCAGTCTCCTCGAACAAGTACAGATAAAATCCTAATGCAACTTCAATTCAGCATCCCATACAATCCGAAGACACATTGTCAACACACAACCTCTGTGTAATCCATCTGAGCCCAATCTTCTACTCATTATAAATTATAAGATACATTTTGGTTCCTTGTCCATCATTAAATAAAAGAAATGCATACCTGACCTCTCACAGACTTAGTTCGAATAACTCTCAGTAATTAAGTACGATTACGGAGTGTGAATGATCATAATATTTCACAGTGTGTACACCACTTCAAGAATTATGGCAAACAGAAGCAAACATGTGGAGTATTTCTTGTGTCAAGTGTCACTTCCTATTTCAATTGCTTACGAAAAATGCAGTCTAATAATTGTTAATGGTCTAAACCTCGTAATGATATGTCATGTCGTTAGCTTCCTTCCTATTAGCATAAATTTATACAGCTTCCATAAAACCTCAGCTCATGTGACTTCTATGACTTTCTTGTACTAATGTCGTTCGTTGAATTATAGCAGTTCATTTTCTTATCTTAAAATGTAAGGCACTGAGCGTAAGCAAAACAAGCAATAGCGAGTAAATATACCAGTGGAGAACAGAATGTCAACAAGTGGATGCAGCACAATTCCTACAACGAGGCTCTGCCAAGCGAACAATCTATAATTAATACCATAGTGTGACCTAAACTCTATGTTTATACACTGTACATCAGCATTGCTATATTCTAAATTGAAGAGTAGTTATGACAACAACAGAAATGTGTAAATATGCAATCCATAAGCAAGGCAGCAAATATGTTATCTAACATAATAAACAGGTCATTAGCATCATATCAGCATAAGCAAATAAATGTTCATATGTCATCTTAATAAGTAAACATGAAGGCGCAAGCAGATAAATCACAAAGTATAACTTACATACATAATCACATCAGCACAATAAATCAGGTTACAATTATAATTTAAATAAATACGCACAGCAGGCACATAATTAAAAAAATGACATCAGTAAAAAAGCAGTGCAGCCAAGCGATGCATAATATACACAAGTTACAACCCAGTTCATTAATCAATAATTGTCAAAATCAGTAAATGTATACAAGCACGTCGCTTCACAAGTAAATCCATAGAACATGAAATTAGCACAAAGTATGAATCACGTAATCGCGAGCAGCAAATTACGTCTAAAGTACGTACCTAAGTGGAAATATGTTACCTGAAAAATGAACTCAATTAACAGTTACCTTTTTTAGTTTATTAGTTTCTTCCTCGAAATTGCATTCTTCCTGAAATTTTCTCGATAGCAGGTCGTCTTAACGTCGGACACGCACAGAATTTACCTGAAGTTCTTAAATACTTTATACAACCGTATCCTGCAAAATACTGAATGTTAATAACAAAATTCATCAAGGCACTATAGCTTTATACTGAATTTTTAGTCGGAGAAATTAAACTGTGTATTTGTTTACAGCTGTCAGTGCATTCGCACTGAGCGCTCGATCAGCTGTAGGCGCGTGACGTAGGAAGCTATTGTTCGCGGTCAACGACTGCCTTGTGCGGCGCGCAGACTTGACTGTTGCTTTGAGTATGTGCCGCCGCCAAAACACAGCGCGGTATCCTTGTACTCTCTGCGTGTTTACATCTAGCTGTTGGTTTCTCACAAGTATGTCATTCCACAAAAATTTTTACGTTTGATATATGATGTATTCCTTTAGAGCGTCGAGATTTAAGAGTTTCTACTTCAACAGTGTTATCATGTATAATTTTGCGAATTCTATATGGGCCGTTATAAAGCAGAAAAAATTTGCGACACAAGCCTTTTCCTTTATGAGACAAACGATGAGATTTAATTAATACCTTTTGACCAACCGACAAATTTTTTAAACGACCAGGACGATTCGCCGATTTCTTTCTTCTAGCAGCCGCAGATGCAATATTTCGTAGAGCCATGTTCACAACTTCAGAATGCCGTAGTTTCCGTGAAGGCGGAAAAGGAACGATTTCAGAAATGCGATTTGTTGGTACTTTATTTTTTAATGTCAGTATAGGCGGTAAAGAAGTTGAATCATTAGGAAGTTCATTCAGAATATTTTGGAAAATATGAAGATACTGATCCCAAGTTCTGTGATTCTGATGACAATAAAGACGGCACAATTTATTGATTTCCTTCATCCATCTCTCTGAAGCGTTAGATTGAGGGTGAAAAAGTGAGATGAAGATTGGTTTAATTTTACGACGCTGTAGAGTACGAAGTCAAATTTTAGAACGAAACTGTGATCCATTATCTGTTATAACCTTATCAACATGACCAACTTCTTTAAGAAAATGTTTGATAAAAGCGTTAGATACTGAACGAGCTGTTGCTTTGCGTAACGGTGTAAAACACACATATTTTGATGTCAGTTCCACTGCTACGAAAATGTACGCAAAACCATTAGTAGAACAAACCACTGGACCGAACAAATCGACTGCAGCCATCTCCTTTAATTTCGCTGGAATGATGGGAAACAACGGTGCTCTGTGAGAAATCGTTGGAGGCTTAGCCATTTGACATAATTTACATTTGGCAAGAACAGATCGAATACGTTTTTCCATATTACTGAAGTAACAATTTTCTCGTAATTTATGAAAGCATTTTCTGGGACCAAAGTGCGCATAACTGAAATGCGTATACCAAATCAATTTATTGACCCACTCATCAGGAATACAAACTAACCAAACGGAGTTGTCGACCGATTTTCGTTTAAAAAGAACTTTCCAGATAGATCGCAAAAACGAGGTGTGGCCAAATCGTCCAATCTAACAAAGCGTCGAAGAAAATTACAGACACCAAGAAAACTACGAACATCACGTTTTGCGGTGGGAACAGCATAATTACGAATAGCGTCTAATTTCTCTGGATCAGGAAGAATACCTTCTGTAGAAATAATGTGACCGAGAAATTTCACCTGAGAACGACCAAATTCAGATTTTTCTAAGTTCACTGTGATGCCAACTCTTGCAAAAATACGTAACAATGAATCCAAAATTTTGTTGTGCTCACTCCAAGAACGTTTAACAATAAGAATGTCGTCAACATAAGAAGTAATGTTGTCACGAAGATAAACAGGTAAAATTTCGTTTAAACTACAATGAATGCTGCAATAGGTACAGTAAGTCCAATCGGTAATTTCCAAAGTCACTTTTGGGTACATTAGTCAAATCCAGTTATTGTTTATCTACTGTCTAGATAGATTGATAGTCGAAGAGTTGGTTTGACAGATGCAAAGAATAGTAAAAGAGTAGGTAGCGGTGCAGAAAACTAAAAGAGAAATAGCACCACTACAGCTCGGGGCCCTATGCTCGCTACGGCACATATTCACTTAAGAGTAGTGAATCCCCTGAGGACATTAATAGGTTAGAACAGTAATTTTCGAAATCTCATTTAGGTAAATAGTCAAATCCGGTTATTGTTTATCTACTCACTAGATAGATTGATAGTCGAAGAGTTGTTTTGACAGATGCAAAGAATAGTAAAAGAGTAGGCAGCGGTACAGAAAACTAAAAGAGAAATAGCACCACTACAGCTCGGGGCCCTATGCTCGCTACGGCACATATTCACTTAGAGTAGTGAATCCCCTGAGGACATTAATTTTCGAAATCTCATTTGGGTAAAATCGTCATATCAGGTTATTGTTTATCTACTGTCTAGATAGATTGATAGTCGAAGAGTTGGTTTGACAGATGCAAAGAATAGTAAAAGAGTAGATAGCGGTCCAGAAAACTAAAAGAGAAATAGCACCACTACAGCTCGGGGCCCTATGCTCGCTACGGCACATATTCACTTAGTGTAGTGAATCCCCTGAGGACTTTAATAGCCGCACATAATTTCAAGTTTGTGACTTTGTGGCACATCTGGCGGAAGTGTGTACGCAAATTGACCTGACCATGCACATGGATGTATCTCATTCTTAGAATTGCGGAAGATCTTAAATTTCAGAACAGTTAAGAAGTGTTTATAGTCAAAGTTTTCGCCTCGTGTCGACAAAGACCTACCGCGTCTGTCCCAGTCACAACGACGACTATTGTTAAATTCACGCGCCTGGCGCTCTCTTGTTGCATTCCGTAAATGAAACAAACTATTTTCTTCAAACCCTTCTGCTAAACTAACACTTGTCAATTTATCTGAGATCTCTTCAACTCTTTCTGATGAGTCACTTAATTGTTCTTTCTGTTTATTTACGTCTTCTGTAAGTGTCGCGACTCGGGTTTCGGTATTGTCACATTTAGTAGTGAACTGGTCATACTGTTGCGTTAAGTTATTTATTCTGTCGTTTGGTACGGATTCCTCGATTCTCTCAAGTATTTCCTCCTTATCGTGTGCACATTGTAAATTTAACTCTGAAAATTTCTGTACTATCACGCGATCTTTTCCTTCCCGTTCTCTGTCCTGTTCCTCTTGTCTGATTTCTGTTGAAATTAAGCTATTATTGTGAGCCTTCAAAATCGGTTGTACTTCTTCTCTAATTTCTTTATTTGATTCGTCATTCGTGTATTTGAAAAATGTCCCTGTTCGTGAGCCTAACTGAGTTTCCATTGTTCCCCTATCAGTTTCTAATTCAGATCGTAACTGTGATCCCACTGCTTTCATCTCGGCTTTATTTGTTCCTGTTTCTGTTTCAATTGTTCCTATTTTTGAGCATAACCGAGTTGTCACTGCTTCCATCTCATTTCTAATTTCAGATCCTAACCGAGTTTCCATTGTTCCCATCTGTGTTTTAATTGTTCCTATATCAGTTTTTAATTCAGCCCGCAAAGTCCCCATCTCTGTTTTTAATTCAGATCGAAACTGCTCCATTGTTCCCCTATATGCTTTTAATTCAGATCCCAAATCCAGTATAGCACCCATCAACTGCTTTATCTCTTCTGTCGTTAATCTCGTAATCTGTGAATTTTCTGATTGAGAAACATTTTGAACTGTTACCGGACTATTTTCCTTGCTTATTAAATTGTTTTCCACTACATTACTCATGACACTGTTTTCCTCTGTTGGCGAGTTCGCCATGTTAACAATTTCGTTATTCTGACTATTCATCATTTTTGCTTTTCATAGATCGCGTAATCATTTACAAAATACACAAAAAATTCGTCACTGTTCGAAAATCACACACAATGACTCCTTATCTCCAACAGTACTATTCACACTAGATGTTTCCCTCAAACACGATTAACGAACAATTGAAATAATTGCACAAAATTGTCAAACGCGTATACAAGGCAATAAAAATTAAATTTTGAAAAATACCATTAGAAGAATGCTAATTACCAAATCTACACATTCAACACAGACTACAATTGCTGAACTACAAATTACTACAACAATACTACAGTCTACAATTTTTACAGTCAGAAAAATTCCAAGGGACGATCCGAAGCAGCGGTCGCCACGTGCATGGGGGCTTAATTAAATAAATTTGAAAATACTTTTAGTTTTAGTAGCAGTATGTCCGATTACGCAGTGTCTCGTAACCGGTTGGCCCTGACTAGTATTATTACGCTATCTGACTGCAAAGAACAATGTACGAAAATTTTCGTAAACACAGTTAATTAATTAAGTCCCCAGCAACTATAAAACCTACAACACCAATAAGCACAAGAGTAACTGTTCTGTATTTGGGAGTGTGACTCAACGTCCACATCTGACACGGTTCTTCTCCAACAAGACAAGAATTTTTAAATACCAACTATACTGATGTGACAAAAGAAATTTAGAAACTATAATTACGCAAGAAAACCAGAATTCACTCTAATAACACAAGCCAGATGCTTTGTTGACTGAACCTGTAGTGACGCATTATTTCAGATACACAATTAATAAAAGAACATTGTAGTTTTTACCTTCATATATATTGACGAAATGCACTCATTACAATAACATCTGCTATCTCTCCCATCAAATAACTGCATAAAACATGGAACAACACTCTTTACTACAACATCTTACTCCGACTTCACGACAACCACGAGCTCTGCCCACGCACACACTGCTACGAGCTCTCGACAAGCACTGACTGCTACGAACTCTCAACAACCACTGTGGAGGCGGCTTAATAGTACTCTTTGGCGCAATCTCTGGCGCAGTGGCACAGTGTAGCCACCTTTCAAGCGAGAACTATGTGTTTTCGGCCGTTTCGGCCACTAATCGAGGGTAGGAAGTCATGTTGTTCACTTCAGCACTTGCTGCAAAGAATTAATGGTCTTCTTAGGAATGATACGTTCAGACCGTGGAACCTGAATTGAAAAATGGATCGTGAAATAGGAAGTCGTATTCTATATCTTATATCCTCATGTACACAATGGTTCATATTTAGGAGCGCTCCTGTTACCCTCTCCCGTCAGGCAAAGTAGCATGTGACACTCGTATACACTACATTCCTCCTCGCCAGTCCCAAAGTGCCTCGGTTCTATAAACACATATTAGCTGTTACAGTCTATGTAGTATAAGTAGTTTGTATATTCTTTTGTGCAGGAACTGCAGTTTCTTAGTGTCCTAACAACAATGAGAACGCTGCCATTTGGTAAATTTCCAACTGAAAGCATGTGATCGTAGCATTATGTACACCTAGAACTGCTAGGTAGTTCTATCTCTAGGCTGTTTCCACATTACCATGTAGTCAAATGCTATTTCATTACCATTTGTGAGGTCCATGGTTCTTCATGTCCTTGCATTAAGACCTAGATTTTGATAACTAAATAATGAAAATGGGAAACTTTCTGAGAATCACTTCTTTTTCAAAAGGCTCGTATTCAGTGCTGTTGTGTTCTTGATCCTCTGCTGGATGTCCATAGACCTGATCCACGTGCGACAGCCTGAGGAATCTCTTTCGAAGATAAGTTAGTAGATGGTGCTCGGTCTTTGTACCAAGCTGTGATTCCGTCTGCTGTGCCAACAAATGAGAAGCAGTTTTCGTTGAATGCTGTGATACTAGTTAAAAGTGTAATGCAATATTTCTGCAGCAGTATTGCCACAGCTAAAATGCAGTGCCTTAGTGGAAGAAAAACTTCCTTTCAGCTGCTTTACCGAAAATTGACATCTTTGACACTGTGACGGAGTGCAAAACACAGGTTCATTCTTGCAAAGAAGAAAACAGCAATTAGTCACCAGTAATAACGCTGTTTGTTTACACAAATAGTCCCATTACAGGATTCATCTTCTACATCTACATGGATACTCTCCAAATCACTTTTAAGTGCCTGACAGAGGGTTTATCGAACCACCTTCACAATTCTCTATTATTCCAATATCGTATAGCGCGGGGAAAGAACGAACATCTGTAACTTTCCGCAAGATATCAGATTTCCTTATTTTGTCGTGGTGATCGTTTCTCCCTATGTAGGTCGGTGTGAAGAAAATATTTTCGCATTCGGAGGAGAATGTTGGTGATTGAACTTAAGTGAAAAGGTTCCGTCAGAACGAAAACCGCCTTTCTTTTAATGATGTCCAGCCCAAATCCTGTATCATTTCTGTGACACTCTCTCCCGGATTTCGCGATAATACAAAACGTGCTGCCCTTCTATGAACTTTTTCGTGTACTCGATCAGTCCTGTCTGGTAAGAGTCCCACAACGCAAAGCACTGTTCTAAAAGAGAATGGACAAGCGTAGTGTAGGCAGTCTCCTTAGTAGATCGATTACATTTTCTAAGTGTCTTGCCAATAAAACGCAGTCTTTGGTCAGCCTTCCCCACAACATATTCTATGTGTTCCTTCAAATTTAAGTCATTCAAAATTGCAATTGCTAGGTATTTAGTTGAATTTACTCCCTTTGTATTTAACTATTATATCATGTAGCCGACGTTTAACATTTCTTCTAAGAACTCATGTGGATGACCTCATACTTTTCGTTATTTAGGGTCAAGTGCCAATTTTCATACCACTTAGATATATTTTCTAAATCGTTCTGCAGTTTGTTTTGATCTTCTGATGACTTTATTAGTCGATAAACGACAGCGTCATCTACAAGTAACCTAAGGCGCCAGCTCAGTCTGTCTCCCAAATCATTTATATAGACAAGGAACGGCAAGGGGCCTATATTACTACCTTGGGGAACGCCAAAAATCAGTTCTGTTGTACTCACTGACTTTTCGTCAATTACTATGAACTGTGACATGGCTCGGTGCACATAACTGAGACGATATTCCATAAGCACGCAATTTCACTGTAAGCCGCTTGTGTGGTACAGTGTCAAAAGCCTTCTGGAAATCCAGAACTGCGGTATGGATCTGAAATCCCTTATCAATAGCGTTCACCACTTAATGCGAATAAAGAGATAGTTGTATTCCACAATAACTATGTTTTCCAAATCCATGTCGACTATGTGGCAATAGGCAATGTTTTTCGAGGCAATTAATAATGTTCGAACACAATATATGTTCCAGAATCCAGCTGCATATCGACGTTAATGATATCGAAGGCACTTCACGTTTATATTAAATTTTTTTATTGTTTTCAGATGTTAAATGTTGAACATCGACCTCACCCTCCACATCTGAAAGTACAAGGCACTTGTAAAACTATCACAAAGAATGTTGAGACAACTCAAACCACGAGGCTGCAGACAGCACTTCATCGCAGGCTTCTCACACAGATTTAAGAAACTCTTCGCTAATAATGATAACCTACATCAGAACGACCCATTGAACACAAGGAAACTGTGATATTCGGTACAGCACTGATGGAAGCGCTGAGTGAAGGGGGTGAAACAGATGACTTACGATCTTGCAGAGGATGGCCATGACAAACAGCAGAGTGTGTAGCGGGCAGTTTTACTGAGAGGAAAGACGGGTTTTCTAATATTTTTTAAATTTTCCATTTCAACTAACTTTCATATCACATACGGTACCACCTCTTTGGTAAGACAGTGGATGAGTCTCTGTCGGCATAGAACCAGATGTTTTGCGTAACACCCACGCTCAATCCACGTGAACCTGTCCCACCGTAGTGCCGCTGACTAGGACGCTATGTTGAGTACCGCTGACTGAGGGACGCTCACTGATGCCCCCTTTGCCGACCAACTGCGGGCGGCCACGTATCTGCCGCTGAACATATCGGTGACAATGCTTCGATATTGAGAACGCTTTCTTCCCTGCAGGTCGGACCAATAGTTTCTCCTTATGGCGGCGCAGTGCCTCTCAGTTTAAGTGCGGCAGGCTTGTATTGCCGTAGCGTGTATGAGTTTAGTGTACCCCTTAGGTGTAGGCTTTGGAGAAGTAGAAATTCCACTGGTGATTGCTAACAGACTTTTCTTTCGCAGGTTTTCTCCTAACATTACTAGACGGTCCGCTTCCTGCCCTTTTTCACATCCTGACCAAGTGCAGCATGTACAAAGTGGTATAAGGAGTGAGATTAGCTCACCGTTAGGTCCGATCTATAAGTTTCGATTGCGGATTGTCGCCAATTTAATTTGATGGATACAAGCTTGCTGAGTCTCTTAGCCTAGTAGTTACTAGCCCTGTGGACTAAATATCCATATATCGGCGCATCTTCCAAAACTACTCATAGTAATCATCGATATTTGTTTCCTGATACATCGATATAATGGTTATGAAATCTCAATATCGAGGGCCGGTATTTATATTTTATATCACAGTTTTTCGCAGTTTTCGACAACTATTGGAAACCGTTCTTTTGAAACTATAGAAGAACACAATTTTATTGTGTGAAGGAGACTTACTACATGATGAGCTGTCATGAAGTCCAGTGTTTCTATTTGTGCGCTACTTCTTCACAACGATGTTCTTCAAAACCAGCAACTGAAAATGATCAACAAAAGTCTAAAAGACAACTTTGGTCTTTGCGGAGTGCGGAGAGGTGTGAGGGTAAATGTTGACGTACTTGGTGCTCGCCGCTACTAACAGACATTGCAAGCATTTAACTGCACAACGCAATTTTGACAACAGAGTGACTAGGTGGCTGGTGTTTGCAGAAATGAAAAATACAGAGCAGTCGACATGAAGTGTTCCCAACAAATCCAGTAATTGCAGACCAGTTCGATACGTGAGGAAACCAAACGACGGACCCATCGAAAACCTGTTATCGTACAACTTATACGCAGTTACCGTTTTTAGCAAAGTGGTTATCGTCAAGCATGAACGTGCATCGTTTCTCTTTCAGTTCTTGCCCGAAAGAGGGTAACCAGGCTGCTAGCTTGTTGATGCGCAGAATATCTAACAATAAATCAATACTTAAATATACAGGTCTAGGGCCGGCAATATATTTACAATGTACAGCCGATATTTTCACACGTCGGTACGTCGATACCTTTTCGGTCCATAATTCGATACTTTCCCTCGATACATCGACGCCACACATGACACATATGTTTTTAAATATCGATACATCGGATACCAGATATTTTAGAAAATATCAACAGTCTTAGTAATTGCCATATGAAACAGCCTATAATAGAAAAATTTGACGTCCTGTTTGCGCCTGGAACCGCATATTGTGTACTCGCCGCCAACGTGTGCGGAATGTACCTGCAACGCATTAGGTCGCAGACGGCCTCTTCGCTTCGCGGGTGAGCTCTTCCGGACCGCGCGACGCTGCTCCAGTAGTCTCCGTGACAATGCGGGAGCAGACTGGCGCACGCTGGTGGTCTCGCCGCGCCTTCGTAGCCGCGCCATCTCGTCGTGCCACGAAGGGTCTACGCCGCCTCTGTGCCCCACGCAGATGCTGCCGCCGACGTCCTCGTCATCTCGACTCCCCGTTGGTCCGTCGACGCTGCCGCCTTAACGCTTACACTAACAGTGTAAGCGTCGCTGCATGTACCTTTACTTTCCTTCGCCGCATGCGCTGCGAGCTTCCACCGAGGGAACACATCGCTGCTTAATCAAGTATAGGTTCCTGTTGAGACCTCTCTTTTATAGCGTTGTTAATCTACAGAACTATTGGGCCTAATATTGTAACCGTGCCTCCCAAAATGAAAACAAAAACCGGAGTGTGACGCTCATCTGAGAGCTCGCGGCTAAGCCCAATCGAAGTTTTCCAATCACAAGTAGACAGACTGTTGGCGAAAAATCAAAAGTTAGAAGTGAAAATAACTAAACTGCTAGCAGAAAACAAGAAACTGTGCAGTCAGAATGACCAGTTACGCAGTCAAGCCACGAAAGTAATACCAGATTTCAGTGAAAAATTAGAGTTAGGGATGCAGACCGATTTAGAAAAGGAAAAATGGTTCAAAGGGCTCTGAGAACTATGGGACTTAACATCTGAGGTCACCAGTCCCATAGAACTTAGAACTCTTAAACCTAACTAACCTAAGGACATCACACACATCCATGCCCGAGGCAGGATTCGAACGTGCGACGTAGCGGTCGCGCGGTTTTAGAAAAGGAGGATGATTGTAAAGAAGAATAGAGAACTGGAGAAGCAATTGGAGTGACTGCAGCAGAAAATGCTTGGCCTAAACGAGTAAAATAAACGCAGATAAATCATGAGGGAACAACTCCGAAACTAGGAGATTTCAGTGTTCAAGTGTCCGTTGAGGGAGACAGGACAAACAGGAGTGCTTGTACACTCCGAACAAGCAATTTAGGCACATTATTAGAAAGAATTACGGACCTTGCTGTGGAACACAGAGAAGCAAAAAAGCAGCAATCAACACTGTTGCCCCACAGTTAAACAATACTTTTCCGGCAGTTGGATTTATCCCCTCGATCATGGGGAAATCTGATGAAAACATCGACTTATTTTTGAAGGATATCAGTGACATGGGTCGTCTTTGTGATTGGAAAGACGACTTCTTACTATTTGTAACAAAATTTAAATTGAAACTTCCTGGCAGATTAAAACGGTGTGCCCGACCGAGACTCGAACTCGGGACCTTTGCCTTTCGCGGGCAAGTTTGGAGGGCAGGAGACGAGATACTGGCAGAAGTAAAGCTGTGAGTACCGGGCGTGAGTCGTGCTTCGGTAGCTCAGATGGTAGAGCACTTGCCCGCGAAAGGCAAAGGTCCCGAGTTCGAGTCTCGGTCGGGCACACAGTTTTAATCTGCCAGGAAGTTTCATATCAGCGCACACTCCGCTGCAGAGTGAAAATCTCATTCTGGAAAATTTAAATTAGCAGGAGATACTAGCATATGCAGGGTGACAAGTATTGACCCATATAAAATAAACTTTAATTAGAAAGAAACTACGGCATGCACACACTTTACTCAACATGTAAAGGTCTGTACAGATATTCGAATTCAGGTTGTGACATGTTCTATATGCCTGTCATCACTGGCGATGATGTGCCTCAGACGAACACCGAAATTCTGCGTGACCTGCTTAACTGTCGGAACATCGATGCTGCCTATGACCTCCTGAATGGCTGTTTACAGCTTAGCAATGATTTCGGGATTATTGCTGCACAACTTGTCTTTAATATGGCCCCACAAAAAGGAGTCACGTTTTTCCAGAACCAGAGAATATGGCGGCCAATCGAGGCCCGTGCCAGTGGCCTCTGAGTACGACAGAGGTAGATTGCTGCCCCCAAAGTTCTCCTTGAGTACATCACTCTCTTGCTTCGATGGGGTCTATCTGCGTCTTGCATGAACCAGTTCTTGTCGAAATCAGAACCACTTTGGATAATGGGGATCTAATCATCTTCCAAACCTTCACGTACCTTTCGATAGTGACTATGACTTTAAGGAATGTCGCACCGATTATTCTGCGACTGGACTTTTCACACCACACAGTCACCCGTTGAGGATGAGGAGACTTCTCGACCGCAAACTTCGGGTTCTCTGTTCCCCCAAAGTTTCCAATTTTTCTTACTGACGAACCATCCAAATGAAAGTAGTCTTCATAGCTAAACCAAACCACTCTTGCGCATAGTAATTGCCATCATGCTCCGCGGACAACCGTGCAGTTTAAACGTCCTAAAGCAATCCGTTCAGAAATTGTGACGATTTTATAGTTCAATAAGTGTCGTTCTGTATGTGTAGTTTATTGACACATTCTGAAATGCGAGGGGATCTGAAGTATTAGCAAATGAATTGAGAAACAGATTCTCGGATACACGTAGGACCAGTTACTACCGTGTTAAGTTCTCCACTTGAAGACAAAAGTTAGGTGAAGAACTGGATTCGTTTGCAGACTGCATTGGCCTAGTATCCCAAAAAACCTACATACTTGGCACCGACCCCATCCGAAATAAGGTGTTACAAGAAGAAGCTGAGGCCAGAGCTATAGACGTATTTATACGTGGAATTCATCCACAAGTGGGTGTTCGAGTTAAGGTATCTTCCCCCACTTCCCTGCACTATGTAATGCGGTTAGTCTTTCTGTGAGAAGAAACCTACCGCTTCGTTTCCAACACCGTGCTGAATAACGAACCAAAGCGTCGTGTATTTACACAAGTGGCAGAATGTTACCGATGACGCCAATCCGGCCACGTCGCCGACCGGTGTCAGGCACCTTTCTTAGGCGAATTGCCGCCACGTAGGACATCGAAGAGTGAGTGGCTGGGGGCCAAATAAAAACCGACGAAGTCGCGGCCGCGGTTCCCCGTCCAGTAACAGAGGAACCTGAGGGAACGAAAGATCTAATCAGAACAACAACAGACGACCAGCACAGCAAAACCCACAGTAATCCCAGAGACGCCGTGCCAGTGTGTGAGTGATTTCAGTAAAAAGAGACAACGGAATAGACATGAATCTACCGCCCATCAAAGGTGGATAAAAAATAAAATGAGGACACGTTAGTATTAGCGAAGAAATGCTCCGGGGTAGTAGGATTTCGGAAGAAACACAGGGAGATGAAAATTTCACCAACAGCAAGGTAAAAGTAGACGCAATTAGACCCGATGAAGAAGATCCGCCAGACGTGAACAAAACTGTAGACTGGACAGTCGGGGAAAAACGCAGCCACAGCCATTATCATGACAATGACCCTTTTCCTATAATGTGTTGCAGTGTGGATCAATAAATAGCCGTTGTGGGTAAAATCACCTCTTTCACACATGATCCTTTACGCCGCTGCCCGAGAAATAGTCGCTTACATTCCCTAGTCGTAAAGCTTATTTTTCTTTAATGAAGCATTGACACTTGTTGCAGTGTCGTTTTCCAGTTTTTGCCATTTCTGCCTCGGGTGGGAATGTTCTGCCTCCTGCAGCTGTGCGCGGCTGCACAAGCCATAATTCCCATTTGTGCACACTTATTGCGATTCATGTTTGTGCTATCCCTTTATTTCCTACTATGATTGTGAGTAAAATAGGGGTTGTCGTCACTACAGAGGTAGAGTGAGCAGGGTATCCCCGTTTCCCTTATCTTAAATATTGTTTCGACTGCCGTAAATTACCACTATGTACATGTTTGCTGTGTCTAGTATTATGTACAGTATTCTACGCTCGTCCATACCTCGTCCATAGAATCTAAAACTTAATCACTACCAACCGAAAACATCTCCATGTGCTCCATGTGTGATACTTTTGAGCCGGCCGAAGTGGCCGTGCGGTTAAAGGCGATACAGTCTGGAACCGCAAGACCGCTACGGTCGCAGGTTCGAATCCTGCCTCGGGCATGGATGTATGTGATGTCCTTAGGTTAGTTAGGTTTAACTAGTTCTAAGTTCTAGGGGACTTATGACCTCAGCAGTTGAGTCCCATAGTGCTCAGAGCCATTTGAACCATTTGATACTTTTGAGAATGAACACCCGTGAAACATAATTTCGCTTAAAAGGCCTTTACTTCCAGTGGTCTGGGATCTACGAATACGTCGAGTAGCCAGTAACATGAAATCATTTCTAGACCTCCTAAGATATTTGCACCCATACGTTCTGAAGGTTGATAGAGAATAATTCTAATTACCGCGTTACACACTCAATAAGAATCACCTTAGAATTACATCCATTTGTCAGACACACTTACTTTCGGGATGTTAGAGTACAATTTATGTTCGTACGATTGCTACAGATATTTTTGTCGTACCAGGCTACAGCAGCTACTTCTTACCTGGTTAATTGTTTTCTTCCGTTACTGTTCAGAGTAGTTCCGCATACTGTATTGGCACTTTACCCGAGTGACTTAATTCAAATTACTCTTCCCTTTGGAATTAAACGGATTAAAGTATGATTGTTCTTGAACCGCCATCAGTGTGGGTTCCCGATCACCCTTTATATGTTATTATAGTAACACACAATAAAATTTGTAGACACGAACAGGAAAGTGATACTAGGACACATGGTGAGTACAGACTGATTATACATCTTCCCCTTAAGTCACTTAAAAAAAAGTATAGTACCTAGAAAAAGTAACAGGAAATACTTGTCAGGCTTTTGTGATTTTGTAATTGTTTATGAGATGGCCATTAATGTCACCCAACAAGACGAACGTAAGGTTGACACGTCACAGCTATTTAAATTGCCGGTCACGCACGTGAGACGCAATCTTGGAGAGGCGAAGCTTTCTCCTTCCTCTTACCTCCCTCCTGCACCTCACCCGTGCCGCTGTTTCATATCGTGCTGCGGGGACACTGCCTAGACCTCTCAGCACTTTCTTCTTCAACCCTCACGGTCCCACTGAGTGGACGTCACCTGAGCTAACGGACGTGTACCCCCTTCCCTTCCTACCGCGAACAGCCGTTTTACGTGAGAGCTGCTGTGACGTTAAGCCGCCACAGCCAACCTTGTGAGATACTGTGCTATCCATAGTGACCAGCTGATCCCAGAAACAAATTTGTACACACTAAATTTGTGTATACTAACGTCTCTATAGACTTCTCATCCTCAAAAATCCTCTCCTCGACTGGAACATTCGTTAATGTAATACAACCGCAAATAGCCTTCAAAATGAAATATGTCGATATTCCTGGAAGCCTCTGCAATGCGTAGTGAGGAAATCAAACGAAGGTAGTGTGCTAACCACTAAACCACTATTGGTATGCGCACAGCTCTTTGAAATACCGATAGGTAGAGCTGATGTGTCTCTGATTAGAAAGATGAAGATAGTGGAACAATTCATTTCCACGTGTGTGGTGCTGCCATGTTAGAATTCCTTCCAGCACTTTACACAACGAATGCCGTTGTCTTGTATATAGTCTTCTGAAGAGTCTGCTAAAGTCATCAGATGATCAAAACGACTTGCAAAATTATTTAGATAAGATGTCTCTATGGTGCGAAAAGTGGCAATTTACCCTGAATAACGAAAAGTGCGAAATTTTTCACATGATTACTAAAAAACAACCAGCTAAATTTCGATTACACGATAAGTCACACAAATCTGAAGGCTGTAAATTCAACTAAATACTTAGGGATTACAATTACAAATAACCGGAATTGGAACGATCACATAGATAATATTGTGGGTAGAGCAAACCAAAGTCTGCGATTCATTGCCAGAACACTTAGAAAGTACAACAGGTATACTAAACAGACTGCTTACACCACGCTTGTCCGCCCTGTTCTGGAGTATTGTTGTGAGCTGTGGGATACGCATCAGGTGGGACTGACGGATGACATCGAAAAAGTACAAGGAAGGGCAGCTCGTTTTGTATTATCACGAAATAGGGTAGATAGTGTCACAGACATGATACGTGAATTGTAGTGGCAATCATTTTTCGTTGCGACGGGATCTTCTCACGAAATTTCGATAACCAGTTTTCTCCTCCGACTGCGAAAAAATTCTCTTGGCACCCAGCTACAAAGGGAGAAATGATCATCACGATAAAATAAGAGAAATCAGGGCTCGCACAGAAAAATTTAAGTGCTCGTTTGTCTCGCGTGCCGTTCGAGAGTGGAACAGTAGAGAGACAGCTTGAAGGTGGTTCATTGAACCCTCTGCCAGACACTTCATTGTGAATAGCAGAGTAATCAAGTAGACGTAGACTTAGTTATCAAGAAGATTGATGTCCTACCAAATGAGAGTTACCGAAGGTGAATCCTGGAAGCTTATCACAAATATTATCAATTAATTTCAAATTATAATTTTCAGCACAGTCTGTGCGCTGTTATGTTGTTAGAGACCCTGGTTAAAAATCCTGCCTTCGACACATCGCTTCTTTCGTCACCCACTACTTTCAGTTGCATGCAAGCCATCCATAAGAGATCACCATCGACACAACAAAGACGCGGATCAGTCATGAGTTGTTATGATGTGAGATCTCCGTCTTACAATCTGGTGTGTATCAGGCTTACTAATTTACCGATTAGCATCATATATGATTGGGAGAGGACATGTCACTCTGCCACTATCCTCCACGTTCAAGGCTACTCTCTGTTGTTGATTTTACCCCCAAGATATCGTTTTCGTGAAACGACAGAAAGTTATCAGCATGAGCAGGCACTGATGGGAGCACGTGCTTTGTTACTGCATGGGGAATCTTTATGGCGGCTCTCCTTGAATACTATTTTCTGAAATCGAGAACAAGCAGGCTCTTTGCTCATTTAACAGTGATCTTGCAGTGGACATTCGAGTCTTGGAAACCACGTGCTGCTATTAGAGAAAGGAACATCTTGAAGCACTTACTGGGGACAGAATGCTGGTACCAAGTATTTCTTGCACTGTTGTGGAGACAATGCGTTAACAGAAAGAGGCGGAAAGAGCTGCCTGCCTGGGCCTACCTGTTAGACGCCTCTAGCAACAGCAGGGGCAGGGGCGCGAGATGAAATCCAGGTCGGTTAGACATTGTGGTTCGACAGCGTCGTAAACACGGTTTGTAAACAGGGATGGCGGCTATAAAAATTCGCGAGATTCCATGTTCACCATGCACCGGATGCTACAGAGGGAGCCTGCAGAGTTTTTAGAAGGAGCACAACATTTATGGTGGGTCTAAAATGATCTATGTTGGAGCACAAAAGCACTTCTCTTAGTTTAGATGAGTCACCTGGTCGGACATGCCGTTCCCTGTTCTGGCTGTTCGTAAAATGATCTCCGTGATAAGTGTGGATAAGTGTGTTGTTTACTTGAGAGCTATACGGAAACTCAAAACATGTCACCTAAAGTGGTCGTGGGAAAAAAACAAGTCAGGAGTGCAATGTCTTCTCCTCCCTGCGCGGGAATGTGCGAGTCAGGGATTGGCTGCTTCTCAGAATCCGGTCAGGACCGGATTCTGGTGTAGACTTTCATTTTGAGTGTGTTACACTTAGGACACTTGTCACCTTCAGTCTGGAACCGCGCGACCGCTACGTCGAAAGTTCGAATCATCCCTCGGGCATGGATTTGGGTGATGTCCTCAGGTTAGTTAGGTTTACGTTGTTCTAAGTTCTATGGGACTGATGACCTCAGATGATAAGTCCCACAGTGCTCAGAGCCATTTTTAGTATCTCCGCTGGGGACTCTGTGGTGAGGATAAGAGACACCGACAATTTATCCCTCAGTCATCACGGACAACTCGCTATCCCGAGGGTAGTCTTACTCATGTCAGGTCTGCCGCCTTGACGGTTGATCTCCTTGTGCGCACTGACGTGTACGTGTGACAAATTGGTCCATGCTATGACCGACGAGCTACAGTGTCAAGTGTTGCAATTTGCAGAGATCTCAGGGCTACATTAGAGAGCAGTTGCGATCCGACTAAATGATTACCAGCCGCGACTTTGGATGTTTCGTGACCACGATAGCGAATTACAGGCACCACACAACGCTGCTCTACTGACGCTTCAACCATCACGGTCATATGAGTCAGCGCTATATATCTGCATATTTCGTCCTCACGATAGCGAATTACAGGCGCCGAGTAATGCTGCTCTGCCGACGCTTGAAGCACGACGGTCACATGAGACAGCGCTACACATCGAGAAAGGCCTATAGTATTGCTGCTACAGCTTGTCACTGCAAACAGTCTCATCGCTTGTTCTCAGCTGCACCTACTTGAGAGCTATACGGAAACTCAAAACATGTCACCTAAAGTGGTCGTGGGAAAAAAACAAGTCAGGAGTGCAATGTCTTCTCCTCCCTGCGCGGGAATGTGCGAGTCAGGGATTGGCTGCTTCTCAGAATCCGGTCAGGACCGGATTCTGGTGTAGACTTTCATTTTGAGTGTGTTACACTTAGGACACAGTATAGCAGGCCAGCATCTGCAAGCAGTTAATTCCATAAATTTTCTGGGAGTAGGCATTAGGAGTGATTTAAAATGGAATGATCATATAAAGTTGATCGTCGGTAAAGCAAATGCCAGACAGATTCATTGGAAGAATGCTAAGGAAATGCAATCCGAAAACAAAGGAAGTAGTTTACAGTACACTTGTTCGCCCGCTGCCTGAATATTGCTCACCAGTGTGGGATCCGTAGCCGCGCGGGATTAGCCGAGTGGTCTATGGCGCTGCAGTCATGGACTGTGCGGCTGGTACCCGCGAAGGTTCGAGTCCCCCCTCGGGCATGGGTGTGTGTGTTTGTCCTTAGGACAATTTAGGTGAAGTAGTGTGTAAGCTTAGGGACTAATGACCTTAGCAGTTAAATCGCATAAGATTTCACAGACATTTGAACATTTTTGTGGGATCCGTACCAGATAGGGTTGATAGAAGATCCAACGGAGAGCAGCGCGCTTCGTTACGGGATCATTTAGTAATCGCGAAAGCGCTGCGGAGATGATAGATAAACTCCAGTGGAAGACTCTGAAAGAGAGAAGCTCGGCAGCTCGGTACGGGCTTTTGTTGAAGTTACGAGAACATACCTTCACCGAGGAGTCAAGCAGTATATTGCTCCCTCTTACGTTTATCTCGCGAAGAGACCACGAGGATAAAATCAGAGAGATTAGAGCCCACACAGAGGCATACCGACAATCTTTCTTTCCACGAACAATACGAGACTGGAATAGAAGGGAAAACAGATAGAGGTACTCAAAGTACCCTCCGCCACACACCGCCAGGTGGCTTGCGGAGTATGGATGTAGATGTAGATGTAGATGTACGCAGTATAACTTCCATGTAGAATAAATCCATCAACTTCTATTCAGTGTTAGATAATATCAGATTACATTATCCATGCTTTGACCCAGAGCAAATGGTTCAATCAGATAAGCCTTAGTCTTTGCCAACCACTTGCAACACAGTGGAGTGTTATATATTTGTTGTCTTTTTGTGATATCAACAGTTCAGGTTTTAATTGTCATCACTGTAACAGGTATTGTTTGTCCTATTATTTTTATTCAATGAACTTGAGCATAACTTTTACGAAAGATCAATCCCCTATTGATATATTAACCACACGTCAACAACTGACCAAAATAATAACAGGGCCACCATTTCATTAATATGATTTCAGCACTCAAGCTTATTTAGATGCTGATAAATGTGAGAATCTCAAATGCAGGCTAACAATAACAAACACAGTCAAAGGGAAAAATCAATCTATCAGACAGTGAAGAGGAATGCATACTACTTAAAGTAACTGTTGACAGGGTATAAGGTCATAGTCGCGAGTAGCCTTTCAAAACATACCGCAAGTCCTGCACAGTCTTGCAGTTTAGTGACCATGCCAGAATCCTGAATTGATGTCACCTTGTATGACCGTCAGGTGTGATTTCCGTTACAAGGTGTTTGTTTTCCCATGCTGAAATTCAGTTGGTGCTCTGAGGTAAGTTAGTTTCGCGTAACCGTAAGTACTGCTTCCGCTAAATACAGTGATGATTTGTTAATCTGTGTGTGTTTGTTTTTATTTTCATTCATTTGTCATTATAGTTTCTGTGTCACTTGTTGATTGTTCCTGATGCAGAAAGGCATTGCGTTAAAGTGTGGGATGGTAGATTATCTGTGGCTCTAGCATTTTATTGTAGTATAGGATTGTTTTTATTTGATATGCGTTGTCAGGGATCGCCAGTGGAAATTTCAGGGTAGAATTGTGTGGCATTGCGACGAGGAGCGAAAGGAATCTCTCGGGAGTAGAAACATGAATGCATGGTCTCTAGAAGCAAGGCACCTTTGCTCCAAAGTAGTGAGAATACTTGAATCTCGTTACAACTGTATCAATGTCGGATTGGTAGCACTGATCAAGAGGAAGTGGCGGATAACACTCAGTCGAATGTAGTAGCTGACTTTGCGGAAATATCGAAAGCGGAATTCTCTAATTATGTCGAAGAAATTTAGTAAGACAATGAGCTCGAAGATGAAATCGCAGCGGAGCGGCGCGTACATCTTCATGTACATGGATATTTTGCAAATCACATTTAAGTGCCTGGCAGAGGGTTCATTGAACCTCCTTCACAATTCTGTGTTATTCCAATCTCGTACAGCACGCGGAAAGAATGAACACCCATATCTTTCCGTACGAACTCCGATTTCCCTTATTTTATCGTGGTGATCGTTCCTCCCTATGTAGGTCAGTGTCAACAGTATATTTTCACATTCGGAGGAGAAAGTTGTTGATTGGAATTTCGTGAGAAGATTCGATCGCAACGAAAAACGCCTTTCTTTTAACGATTTCCGTCCCAAATACTGTATCATTTCTGTGACGCTCTCTCCCATATTTCGCAATAATACAAAACGTGCTGCCTTTCTTTGGACTTTTTCGGTGTACTCCGTCAGTCTTACCCGGTAAGCATCCCACACCGCGCAGCAGTATTCTAAAAGAGGACGGACAAGCGTAGTATAGGCAGTCTCCTTAGTAGGTCTGTTACATTTTCTAAGTGTCCTGCCTGTCTTTGGTTAGCCTTTTCCACAACATTTTCTATGTGTTCTTTCCAATTTAAGTTGTTCATATTTGTAATACCTAGGTATTTAGTTGAATTTACGGCTTTTAGATCAGACTGATTTATCGTGTAAACGAAGTTTATCGTAGAATCGGCAGGCATGGCGAAATGTTCCGTTAGTGAGAGTGGCAGATGCGACTCACTAACTAAACGTCGCAGAGCGATGGAATCGCTTTCATCTAGTCCTGGAGATACTAGCGGAGAATTTCAGTTTGAGACCCTCACGCAATTCATGCGGGAGGCGGAGAAGAAGAGGCGAGAGAGAGAAAACATAAACTCATAAGAGATGAAGGAGATGAAGGAATTAGTTCCAAAGGAGATGGAAGAGATGAACGAATTAGTCACTAAGAAGACAAAGGAGATACAAATGGCAGCTGAACAGCTTGTTGAAAGTATAGAGCACGCTATGAAGGAAGTCGCAGGTGTTAAGGAAGGGGTAGAAAGCCACAAGGATACATTGACAGAGACTCAAGAGGTCGCTAACAAGGCTAAACGAGATACCAAGGTGGCAACATCAGTAGCCCAAGGTGCACACAAGAACCCTTTGTTAGCTGAAGAACAAGTAAACTAAACCAAAACCGAAATGTGCAAAACCAAAAGGTTCATGCCGCGCTCCAGCAACGGGGAAGAAAGGTCGTCTAGGAAACAAGATAAATAATTAACGAAAAGGCGAAGCGCATCGAACATATCGAGAACATACAAGCACAAATATCAGAGATTAAAGAAGATTAGGCTCGGATCACCCAACAGCAAAATGAGTTCAGAAGACGTCCAACAAACACTTCTTCGGGTTGCGCAATCACGGTCTTATACGGGAGCGCTCCCACATGATCAGTGAAGGAGCGAAGAGCACGTATTAAGACATGTCGATGCGCCATATGAGGCTTCATCAATAGCACAGTGGCTAACGCCACAGGAGAACACACCAGCCGCCATAGGGCATACGGCGGAGAGCACGCCGCCAGTGACGCAAAATATGGCAGAAACCGAAATAGAACACAACTGCGTACGTCTTCGGAAACATTACTCCGTGAATGTGACGACACAAGAGGAGTCCTTAACAGCGCACAAGGATCGTTTGGAAACGGATTTATGGAGACACGTGCTGCGGAAATGAGGGAAAATTCGTTCGCACGAAATGTCGAACCACTCGAACACAAATCTTTGTTATCCATTCAAAATTTTCAAGTGTACAAACAGAATAACAATACATTACATCGTAAAATTAGGACAGCCCAGTACGACTAAGTCCTACCGGAATCGTGGCCATTTAAATACAAGCTTGAAATTACCTGCGGACTTTTAGAGGGTCTGATTGCGGAACATATGCACAATTTTGCTGAGAGCTGTCATTGATATAAAGAGTTCAGGGACGCTGTTACTTAACACATATTGATCGCAAGACATGCAGGAAAGTACCAAGCAGGAGATTCTGCTGGGCAAAGCTCTAGAAGCGTCAGAATTCTGCACTACAGCGAAGATATTTGAGTCGCTAAATAAGTGGAATTGGTTTTTGGACCAGCCGTACTGTCCAAAGGAAATTATGAGGGACTGTTACGTCAAATTGCCTCGCACTATCAAAAACTTCTCATCGGAAGGTCCCAAAATTCCACTGAATCTTTCAAGAGAGCGCTATGTGAATAAGACCATGTCAACGAAATACAAAGGGCAAGAAACAATGACCACATTTGGAAAGGCTCGTCAGGACGACAACACAGGGAATTTGGGTGGGGGGGGGGCGGGAGTTATCGATCAAGGGGAATGAACAACTCCAACTACGGGGGCAGTAACCAGCCAGTGTCAGAGAACGCAGACAGACGAGGCACATACAACAATAACTACAACGAACGGCAAAACGGAAAGTGAACCACGAAATCCAAACCTTTTCGAGTGAGATACTGGATTACAACAGCAGCAAAGAAACAACTGCGAGAAAAACAGTCAGTTGTAGCAAGGAAACCAACAAGATCATTATCTCCGGATGACGCCACCCAATCCGTCACAGGGGAAACGTAGTAGAACTCTAAATAGAAACCGACGCTCGGCTGCTGCGAATACAGCTAAAAACAAGGCCGCAGGAAACATCGCGACGAACAACATCAACATGCTAGAATGTGAAGACACAAAAGAGCTGTTTCATGAGGAAAAAGATGTCGTGATACGACCGGATCTACATCCTATTATTTACGCGACCATAGGCGAATAGGTACCCGTGGTCTAGGGGTAGCGTCTTTGATTCATAGTCAAAACGTCTGCCTAAATATTGATAAGTAATCAGCATTGGCGGCCGAAGACTTCCGGCATAAGAAGTCAGCCTCATTCTGCCAACGGCCTTGACAAAGAGGGCGGAGAAGCGGAGGTTCAGGGTACTCTCTTGTCCTAGGGGTGGGAAATTGCCCCTAAAGGCGGAAGAATCAGCAATGATCAACGACATGAGGATGCAGAAGGCAATGGAAACCACTGTATTAAAGACACATAACATGTATCCACAGAACATGTGGCCTGTAATTGAAGAAGTGTCATGATTATCTCTCCATTGGCAAAAGATTCCGGAATAGTCCCCCATTCGGATCTCCGGGAGGGGACTGCCAAGGGGGAGGTTACCATGAGAAAAACATTGAATAATCAACGAAAGGATAACGTTCTACGAGTCGGGGCGTGGAATGTCAGAAGCTTGAACGTGGTAGGGAAACTAGAAAATCTGAAAGGGGAAATGCAAAGGCTCAACCTAGATATAGTAGGTGTCAGTGACGTGAAGTGGAAGGAAGACAAGGATTTCTGGTCAGATGAGTATCGGGTAATATCAACAGCAGCAGGAAATGGTATAACAGGTGTAGGATTCGTTATGAATAGGAAGGTAGGGCAGAGGGTGTGTACTGTGAACAGTTCAGTGACCGGGTTGTTCTAATCAGAATCGACAGCAGACCAACACCGACAACGATAGTTCAGGTATACATGCCGACGTCGCAAGCTGAAGATGAACAGATAAAGAAAGTGTATGAGGATATTGAAAGGGTAATGCAGTATGTAAAGGGGGACGAAAATCTAATAGTCATGGGCGACTGGAATGCAGTTGTAGGGGAAGGAGTAGAATAAAAGGTTACAGGAGAATATGGGCTTGGGACAAGGAATAAAAGGGGAGAAAGATTAATTGACTTCTGTAACAAGTTTCAGCTAGTAATAACGAAAACCCTGTTCAAGAATCACAAGAGGGGGAGGTATACTTGGAAAAGGCCGGGAGATACGGGAAGATTTCAATTAGATTACATCATGGTTAGACAGAGATTCCGAAATGAGATACTGGATTGTATGGCGTACCCAGGAGCAGATATAGACTCAGATCATAATATAGTAGTGATGAAGAGTAGGCTGAAGTTCAAGACATCAGTCAGGAAGAATCAATACGCAAAGAAGTGGGATACGGAAATACTAAGGAATGACGAGATACGTTTGAAGTTCTCTAACGCTATAGATACAGCAATAAGGAATAGCGCTGTAGGCAGTACAGTTGAAGAGGAATGGACATCTCTAAAAAGGGCCATCACAGAACTTGGGAAGGAAAACATAGGTACAAAGAAGGTAGCTTCGAAGGAACCATGGGTAACAGAAGAAATACTTCAGTTGATTGATGAAAGGAGGAAGTACAAACATGTTCCGGGAAAATCAGGAATACAGAAATACAAGTCGCTGAGTAATGAAATAAATAGGAAGTGCAGGGAAGCTAAGACGAAATGGCTGCAGGAAAAATGTGAAGACATCGAAAAAGGTATGATTGTCGGAAGGACAGACTCAGCATACAAGAAAGTCAAAACAACCTTTGGTGACATTAAAAGCAACGATGGTAACATTAAGAGCGCAATGGGAATTCCCCTGTTAAATGCAGAGGAGAGAGCAGATAGATGGAAAGAATACATTGAAAGCCTCTATGAGGGGGAAGATTTGTCTGATGTGATAGAAATAGAAACAAGAGTTGATTTAGAAGAGATAGGGGATCCAGTATTAGAATCGGAATTTAAAAGAGCTTTGGAGGACTTACGGTCAAATAAGGCAGAAGGGATAGATAACATTCCATCAGAATTTCTAAAATCATTGGGGGAAGTGGCAACAAAACGACTATTCACGTTGGTGTGTGGAATATATGAGTCTGGCGACATACCATCTGACTTTCGGAAAAGCATCATCCACACAATTCCGAAGACGGCAAGAGCTGACAAGAACGAGAATTATCGCACAATCAGCTTAACAGCTCATGCATCGAAGGTGCTTACAAGAATAATATACAGAAGAATGGAAAAGAAAATTGAGAATGCGCTAGGTGACGATCAGTTTGGCTTTAGGAAAAGTAAAGGGACGAGAGAGGCAATTCTGACGTTACGGCTAATAATGGAAGCAAGGCTAAAGAAAAATCAAGACACTTTCATAGGAATTGTCGACCTGGAAAAAGCATTCGACAATATAAAATGGTGCAAGCTGTTCGAGATTCTGAAAAAAGTAGGGGTAAGCTATAGGGAGAGACGGGTCATATACAATATGTACAACAACCAAGAGGGAATAATAAGAGTGGACGATCAAGAACGAAGTGGTCGTATTAGAAGGGTGTAAGACAAGGCTGTAGCCTTTCGCCCCTACTCTTCAATCTGTACATAGAAGAAGCAATGGTGGAAATAAAGGAAAGGTTCAGGAGTAGAATTAAAATACAAGGTGAAAGGATATCAATGATACGATTTGCTGATGACATTGCTATCCTGAGTGAAAGTGAAGAAGAATTAAATGATCTGCTGAACGGAATGAACAGTCTAATGAGTATACAGTACGGTTTGAGAGTAAATCGGAGAAAGACGAAGGTAATGAGAAGTAGTAGAAATGAGAACAGCGAGAAACTTAACATCACGATAGATGGTCACGAAGTCAATGAAGTTAAGGAGTTCTGCTACCTAGGCAGTAAAATAACCAATGACGGACGAAGCAAGGAGGGCATCAAAAGCAGACTCGCTATGGGAAAAATGGCATTTCTGACCAAGAGAAGTCTACTAATATCAAATACCGGCCTCAATTTGAGGAAGAAATTTCTGAGGATGAACGTCTGGAGTACAGCATTGTATGGTAGTGAAATATGGACTGTGGGAAAACCGGAACAGAAGAGAATCGAAGCATTTGAGATGTGGTGCTATAGACGAATGTTGCAAATTAGGTGGACTGATAAGGTAAGGAATGAGGAGGTTCTACGCAGAATCGGAGAGGAAAGGAATATGTGGAAAACACTGATAAGGAGAAGGGACAGGATGGTAGGACATCTGCCAAGACATGAGGGAATGCCTTCCATGGTACTAGAGGGAGCTGTAGAGGGCAAAAACTGTAGAGGAAGACAGAGATTGGAATACGTCAAGCAAATAATTGAGGACGTAGGTTGCAAGTGCTACTCTGAGATGAAGAGGTTAGCACAGGAAAGGAATTCGTGGCGGGCCGCATCAAACCAGTCAGTAGACTGATGACCAAAAAAAAAAAAGGCGACACCAGTCTGACCGGAGCTGTGGACAGTGGAAGCCACTGATCTCAGAATTTGCGTACGAGAGATTCACTGCAGAATACCCACGGCCAGCAGTGACGCTGAAGAAAACGAAAATCATTGGCCCCATGAGGGGTGTTGTGTGCTGTCCTTAGGTTAGTTAGGTTTAAGTAGTTTTAAGTTCTAGGGGACTGATGACCTCAGATGTTAAGTCCCGTAGTGCTGAGAGCCATTTGAACCATTTGAAGCCCAATGAGAGGAAAGCACGCGAAGGTGCGAATACAAATCCGGCTGATGTTCAGTAGTCTAGGGCACACCTTCGCTGCTAGTTGAAATAACATTTGGCGTGGATTTCCTGAACTAGCATCAGACCGTATTAGAGGTGAGACGATGAGAGCTAACATTACAAAAAGATTTCGTCGAGAATTACATTTGCGAATCACGCAACATATGCGCGAATTCCTGCTGAATGCCTCAACCTAAACTACACCACAAAACGGGAGGGCAGAAATCAATAAGCGTTGTCGCATTGCGCAAGAAGACGAAGAAACTCACGGCAGGTGCACTATGCTATTGATATCACGTTACGAACCTAGAAAATATTCCAATGAGTGACAAAGATGATCTGGAAGAAATCTTACTTGAAAACTCGGATTTATTTCTGCCGAAAACTGGAGCTATCCGTAACTTCGAATGTGCGAGCACGAGATCCCACTGGCCTACCGCCATAAAGGTCTCTTAGAGATCGAGAGGATGCTTGACGATGACATTAAACCGGCAACCTCCACCTGCAACAATCCCCTCACGATAGTGAAAAAGTCCGATGGCTCAATGTGTTTGATGCTGGATTCACGCCAAATTAATATCATCGTAGAACCAGAAAGAGATCATCCCGAGAACTCCTACAAAACTTCCGTGGAGTAACAGTATTCTCGTCTCTCAATCTGCGGTCCTGTTTCTGGCAAATTACAGTCCACACAGGCTGCACGTAATACACTGCATTCCTTTTACTTCGGTCGATGTTATCAGTTCAAAGGGGTACCATTCGGCTTAAATGTTTCCATTAGGGTTAAACGTGTCCATTAGGAGACTCGATGGTATCCTAAACTGTTGCGTGAAATAAAGAATCGACACCTAAGCGATCTCTTAGGTACGGAACAGACGTGGGGAGAAATTCTACAGACCTCCAAGCAATGCGGCATAGCTGTCAACATCAAAAGTCATGTATTGGGACCTCGCGAGCAAAATTCCTCGCCCATATCCTCACCGCAGAAGGAATCTCACCAGACACAACCAAGATCGAAGCGATAGCAAAATCAGCAACCCCAACAACTAAGAAACAACTCCATGGCTTTCTCGGTGTCGCAAATTTCTGCAAGAGATTCATCCACGTAAAGAAACCAGCTACACAGCGATCATACCTACTCAGCGGGAAGAGTTCTCCCGTGGGACTGGAACGATGTGGCGGAAGATGAATTCCAGACCCTTAAAACAGTGCTGGATAATGCACTAAATTTGTCGCACCACAAATTGGCGGAAGAATTTTGCATGGAAACTCGGGTCTGGGCGCAGTAATCTTCCAGACATATCAGCAAGGGGCGAACATGGTACAAACGACATTGCTTTTGGAAGTCGTGTTCTCAGGAAGTGCGAGAGAAACCGCTCGATAGCTGAGCTGGAAGCATTAGAGGTCGTGTTTGGTTTCGAAAAATTGCGATTCTTCCCGTATTGCAGAAAACAAGTCTTCACCAATTACAAAGTCACAACTCTGCAATAAGAGACATACAAGATGGGCACAATCGCTAGAGGAGTACAACTTTACTATTAAGCACAAATCAGGGGAGGAGAACATTATCGCGGACGCGCTGTCATGCTCACCTGTGGGATTAGTAAGAATTGGGGCAAACCCATGAAAAGAAGAACTCTGCAGAGTTATATCGCCACGAGCCTTACGGACATCAGCAGGGAACAAGAAAAGAACCCTGTTCTCCTTACGCTGAAGAAAATGTTAAAGGATAGGACGGAAACTACGCTGAGACAGTTCTACCTATTGCGGAAGGAACTCTTGTTCTTTTGCAGTGAAGGAGAAGGAGCGCCATGGAGCGCTTTTATTCTAGATGAACTTGTGAACAAAGTTATCTCCACACTCACCTTAGCTATGCACATTCTGGAGCTAGGAAATGCTACCTGAAATAGAGTATACTGTGCCACTTTAAAAATGTGTTCAAATTCGTAGGTTTTGGAGGCGTGTAAAGCCTGTCAGAAATAAAAGCGTGATGCTGTGACAGTGCAGGCACCTCTGCATCCTATAATTCCAACCAAACTAAAACATCTCGCTGCAACCGACATAATGCGCCCTCTTGAGAGTACAGGTAGAGGATATAGTTACATCCTGGCGGTAGTGGAGCTGACATGCAAGTATGTCACTTTAACGCCCCTGAAAGAGACAACAACTAGGACAATGTGCAGTGCGTTCTGCAAAGATTTCATCACCCAGGTAGGTAATGTAGGTAGGATTATCTGTGACAATGGACCCCAGTTCCGGTCAGAGAGATTGAAAACTAACTTACGAAAACACAGGATTGAACCAGTATACACATCCATACAGCATCCCCAATTGCCCCGGCAAAAAAGGGTAATGAAAAGCCTTGTAACACTTATATAGATTAGGAGTATGTTTATTTTAAGTGACTGTGTATCTGCAGTTTATTTGAAAATTTGTGGTAAGTCCTATGGGATTAAAATACTGAGGTCATCGGTTCCCAAAGTTACACACTACTTAATTTAACTTAAACCAACTTACGATTAGGACAACACACACACACACACACACACACACACACACACGCCCGAGGGAGGACTCGAGCACGCACAGTGCGAACCATGGAGGTGAGGCGTACCTCAGGTTCAGGAAAAGGAGGGCAGCAGTAAGAAGGGGACCGACGTCGGAGAAATAATTTAGCTTTTGTCACTTTACTTCGACGGCGATTCAAAAAGAGGAAACCGTGGACATTTTTGTAAGATGTAAGGCAACACGTAAGCGGATGCTAATGACATTTGTAAGTTTCAGATGTGCGAATACGGGAGGATGTGTCATGAGACAGGGCATCTATGCAGATGAATGGGACCATGGTTTTAGGCCACTTCGGCATTGATGACAACACTACCGGATGCACCAAGAACAGGAGCATACGAAGCGTAGTCGTAATATGAGAGTAGAGATGGTTTAGAGCTAAAGTTAACTGGTGTTGGGCAAAGAGGACAAATTAATACTAAGTATTATTTCGAAAAAACATCTTGGGTCAATGGTGGATGCAGTGTCGGCCTCTTTTTTCAGATTTTGTCCTCTATAGTGCCCTCTAGTACCATGAAAGCCATTCCCTGATGTCGTAACAGATGTCCTATCACACTGTCCATTCTCCTTGTCAATGTTTTCCACATATTCCTTTCCTCTCCGATTACGCACTGAGCCTCCTCGTTCCTTACCTTATCAGTCCACCTAATTTTCAACGTTCTCTGTAGCACCACATCTAAGATACAACGATTTTGTTCTGTTCCAGAGCCATCCGCTGCTGCTCTTACATCAAGTGCTGAGTGAAGGACGACCTTCCCTCTGGCGCTGTTTCACTGCACCTTGATGCAGGAGCCAGCACAGAGACAATTTGTGCATGTATCTAGGCCGTATTTTATCTGTGTGACTTTGTAAATGTAAGTTGACTCCTCAGAGACACTTGCAGAGGGAGTGGTAGGATGTTTCGTGTAACTCTTGAGTCCAGGTAATTCTGTGTATATTTTTGTGAAACTGATTTAATTCTTGATACAGCAACGTTTGTAAAGATAATTTGTCCAGCATATACGTAAATTCTATTTGGAAAGTGTGATATGCAAATGTCTTGTAGGTAGTGGAAACACTATTAAATCGCCCTACGAAATAAGCACAAAAGATGACAAATATTACTTGTTTGTCTAGGTTCTGAGAATGACTATCTTTCTTAAATTATAATTGTCTTTTTATGTATTGTGGATGACTGAACAGAGGACGGTTAGAATTCCATTCGTCTCTGACCTCAGAAACTGTATGAGTGAGGAAAACATATTGCTGCAAGACCTTTTTAACCGCTTAGTAATTGCTCATCTGAAGTCTCTGGTGTAGCAGCCGCCTTTGTGTCCACATGAATCACACAGAATTGTTCATACGTTCTTCTTGCAGGCATGCAGCTCTATGTGAGCGAATGACTGTAGTATTGATAGAGGTAAAGTTAGGATACCTTTTCCAAGTGCGGTCTTGGTAGCAAAGTCAGCCCTATCAGTCACATTATCGTTATGAGATCTCAGTACTACAAGATGATTTCATCTGTTGTGCCACGCTGTACCACTTTAAAGTGAAACGCTACGCATGCAGAAATCATCCACAGATAGAAGCAGTCAGAGTGGATAAGTCACTCTCTCACATGTTTTCGTACTCAAGGCTGTTCTTTAATGTTGCTATTACACCTCAGGCATCATTTTCTATTAGGCGATAGGAAGTTATCAACATGAGCAGGCACTGATGAGAACATGGAAATCGTAAATGTATAAGGGATCTTTATGGTAGCTCTCCCCGAATAATATTTCCTCGAGTTGGAAACAAGCATGCAGTGTGGTTATTTAACATTAAATCTTGCAGTGAACATTCGGGGCTTGGAAGCCACATGCAGCTGATAGGGAGAAGAACATGTCAAAGCGCTTACTGGGAAAATAATGCTGGCCCGAAAAATTTCTCACACCGGTGTGCAGATAATGCTTTCCACTGAAGAGGCGGAAACAGCCTACCTGGATCTACCTGTGAGTATTTCTTGCCATGGCACTGACAGGGGCGCATGAGAGAACTAGCTCGCTCAGATGAGGCGTTTCAACAGTGGCGTAAACACCCGTTGCGTATAGAGTTGGCGACCATACAGATCCACGAGTTTCCATGTTCACCTTGGCCTGGATGCTATAGACGTACCACCAGGTGATGTTGTCCCTCTACCTATGGAGTTATTGGGAAGTATAGGTTCTTCGGAAGAATTTTAGGACAGAGTGCTTCATTTATAGTGGTCCTGAAATTGTCTGCTGGCTCTGAAACTATCTGTGTTGGGTCACAAAAGCTCTTCGTTTAGCCGAAGGCCCGTGGTCAGTCTGTTGTAGCGTTCAGCCTGTCAAAATAACGATCTCTGTGACAAATGTGTAGTTCACTTTAGGCCTAAACGAAAACTCTCAAAACCTGCTGCCTAAAGAAGTCATCGGTAACACAGTTTAGGAGCGTAAAGTCTTTTCCTTCCTGCGCGGAAATTTTCGAGTCAGGGATAGTCTGCTTCTCCAGCAGGGAAAAGAATATTATTTACTTTGGTTAGGATTGGTATCGATGTTGAGCATATGAGCTAGAAGAGAGGCATGGCCCTCCCGAAGTTTTTTAGTTGGCATGAAACCCGTGTGGACGCGGTTGTGTCCTTGCAATTTTTTGCTTACCGAGTCCAATCTGGAGAGAAAATTCTGCTCTTCAATCTTCCTATAAGTGGGTTGCACTTCGGACAGTCATCCTGGGCCTGGTCTCGAATGGCGAGCCTGAGATGAAGTCTTAGCTGTAGTGACAGTTTGCAGCTCAGTCATTTCGGACAACGCGCTGTGCCGAGGGCAATGTTAATCGTATCAGATCTGACACCTTGCCATTTGGTCGCCTCGTGTGCTCGGTCATGTGAGTCAAATCGGTCCATGGTATGACCGGCGAAATAGAGTGTCACACTCTGCAATCTGCAAGGATTTCAGGGCTACATTAGAGAGCAATTGCGATCCGACTAACAGATCACCAGTCGCTACTTTGCATATTTCGTGTTACGAATGCGCCGCGCAACGCTACACGGACGACACTACCACCATCACGGTGATACACATCATACAGCGCTACTCATAGAGAAAGAGGTATAGTCTCACCACTTGATCTCAGCTGCGCCAAATACTGTCTAGAATAAATCCATCAGCGTCTAATCAGTGCCTGATAATAATACATTAAGTTATCCATTTTTTGAATCAGATTAAATTGTTCCATGAAACAAGCCTTAGTCTTTGCCAACCAGTCGCAGTGTTAAATACTTGCTGTGTCTATTTGTGTTGCCAACAGTACACATTTTATTTGTCATCTCGCTAACATGTATTATTTGTTCTATTACACACCAAAAGAAGTTTTGCATCACCCCGGTTTCCAGAACTCCTGAAGATAGACTTTGACTATGGATATTGTATCACACAGTCCCTTTGAGTGTTCAGAGATGTCACTAAACCCACCCAAACATTTAAGCAACCCTGCATTAGCAGCGCCTATGAGACGGAGGGGTTCCGATAGTCGATCGGTTCCAATCATTCCACCAGGAAGAAGGTACACGGCTCGTGTTGTCTGTAGTTCAACCATGCCTAAACGGTCAATACTGCGGTTCGATCACGTCAGCATTGTTACTTTCTGCCAGGAAGGGCTCTCCACAAGGAAAGTGTCCAGGTGTCTCGGAGAGAACCAAAGCGATGTTTTTCGACATGGAGGAGATACAGAGAGACAGGAACTGTCGATGACATGCCTCGCTCAGGCCACCGAACGGCTACTACTGCAGTGGATGACCGCTACCTACGGATTATGGCTCGGAGGAACCCTGACAGAAACGCCACCATGTTGAATAATGCTTTTCTTGCAGCCACAGTACGTCGTATTACGACTCAAACTGTGCGCAATAGGCTGCATGATGCGCAGCTTCACTCTCGACGTCGACGGCGAGTTGCATCTTTGATGAGAGTCGCATATGCCTTCAACCAGACGATCGACGGAGAGTGTTTGGAGGTCATCCGGTCAGGCTGAACACCTTAGACACACTGTCCAGCGTGTGAAGCAAGGTGGAAGTTCCTGATGTTTTCGTGTGGCATTATGTGGGGCCGACGTACCTAGCTGGTGGTCATGGAAGGCGCCGTAACGGCTGTACGGTACGTGAATGCCATCCTCCGACTGATAGTGCAACCATATCGCCAGCATATTGGCGAGCCATTCGTTTTCATGGACGACAATTCGCGCCCCCATCTTGCACATCTTCCTTCTGGATAACGACATCGCTCGACTAGAGTGGCCGGCATGTTCTCCAGACATGAACCCTATCGAACATGCCTGGGATAGACTGAAAACGGCTGCTTATAGATGACGTGACGCACAAAGCAGTGTGCGGGATCCACACTGAATCGCCGTTGAGGAGTGGAACAATATGGACCAACAGTTCATTGGTGAACTTGTAGGCGGTATGCCACGACGAATAAAGGCGTGCATGAATGCAAGAGGACGTGCTACTTACTATTAGAAGTACCGGTGTGTACAGAAATCTCGACCACCACCACTAAAGGTCTCGCCGTATGGTGGTACAACACGCAATGTGTGGTTTTCATGAGCAATAAAAAGGACGGAAATGATGTTTATGTTGATCTCTATTAGACATTTTCTGTACACGTTCCGGAACTCCTGGAAACGAGGTGATGGGAAAATTTTTTTAGGTGTGTATTTTAATCGATTATCTCGTTCCATAAATTTTACGAATGATCAATCTCGTGTTGATGTATTAATCACACACAAACATCTGACTAAAATAATGACAGGGCCACCACTTCGTTAATATTATTTCAGGGCTGAAGTTCATGTAGTCTCTGATACAGAGATAGCCTCAAATGCAGGCTAGCAAAGACAAACACATACAAAGGGAAAAATCAGTTTAGCTGAAGCATGGACCAGGTAGTCAAGAGGAAGGCTTACTAGTTAAAGTAATTTCTGTCAGGGCGTAAAGTCACAGTCGCCTTAGCCTTTCAAAACCTTCCGCAGGTCCTGTGTAGTCTTGCATGGTTACCTTCGCAGAACACTTAACTTTCTAACTATTCCAGTCTCTTAATTTACTAAATCTGAAGGTGAATGCGAGCACAGATTTCCAGCGGGTAAGTAGATCCAGTGTAAGACCAGCGACGCAAATACGTTCGAAAACGGGCAAAACTGCATTTTTCGACAAGACCAACAGTTGCCGCAGTTCATGGCAATAGGTACACCATCATTAAATCACAACGCCCGTTATATTTGTCGACTGATATGTGTTGTATTCTAAACGATAGGCAGGGAAGTGGTGATTAGTAATGAAGGATTCCGTCGTCAGTGCATTAATATCTTATTTTCCTGAAACTAGTATGCCACGACGCGACAGGTAGCTGTATTCTCGAACGAGACTGTTTCCTCGTTTCTCACGCACGTCAAAATACAATTTTATCACCAAGCGAGCTACACGCCACTAGCTGTGGCACCTCAAGGGTGCTACATTTACGATGTGTAGAAAACAACTGCCTGACATTAGATTGTGTTCCTTAAATAGTTAGGGGCGTTCATATAGAAAGCACAGCGTCTGTAAATGAATCACTGCAAGCACTCGCACTGAATCTTATCGCAGTGTGTGGGGACATTGCAAATTATGTCATCTTACGTCCTGCCCCACAAGCATATTAGACGATAGCTTCAACTTTGATCACAGCCAGCGCGAACTCATTGTCATATGGGAGTTTTAAGAAACGACGTATGCATCCATCATTTCAAATTCCACTCCCCTTCATTATTTGTTGGTGTTTATATTACGAATGACTGTGCTGTGCTGTGCTAACGGCTGTTCCCGTCCGACTGACAAAGTTAGGGACCGATGACTTCCGCAGTTTGGTCCCATAGAACGTACCACCACACCACCGAAGTTAAGCGCTGTATGGTTTGGCTAGCACTTGGTTGGGTCACCACCCAGGTCTGTCGAGTCCTGCTGGCAAGTGGGCTGCAGTCAGCCCTTGTGACGCAAAATGAGGAGCTACTTGACTGAGAAGTAGCGACACCGGTCACGAAAACTGACAACGACCGAGAGAGCGGTGTCCTGAACAAATGACCCTGAGTATCCGCATCAGACGACGCCTAAGGGCTGTAGATGACACGGCGACCGCTGGGTACCAATGGGCCTCTTAGACCTGTTCGGAAGGTGATGGTTTTTTTTATTGTGATACTATTATAATAAAATGGTTCGTATGTTAATGCTAACCTCTCGTCAACCATTTAGCTTGACGAATGTTTACACTTGTGCCGTTATCATATGTGCGATTAGATTACTTAAATTGTCCTTACGGGACCCTCAAATGTTAACCTTCTATGAAGCTCCAGGCTATTGCGTGAATTTGTACTGAAAAATCACCACGTTCCTCTAGTTCCTCTGTTCTCCCTTACGATATTTACACAATGAAGTCTGCAAATCGTGTTTGTGATGAGCTTCTGTCGTTAGCGATTTGCCCTCGTTTATGGAGGTGCTAGGCTGCTTCCTTATGTTGTTTACCTCAAATAACTACGCAACTTTCACTCATTTCTTCTGTTACTAGGTAACATATGATAGTTTTCTGTCCTCCGCCGAAACAAGTCCTGCAAAAGTCATCTGAGCACTGGTCTACTTGCTTCTAGGAGGATATCAATTGCGTCATTAGGATTCCGGCGTTGTTGACCGTACATTTGCAAGTGTTTCGCATAAAAGCTTGTTTCCATTTCTTTGTCAGTGTTCTTAACAGTTACAAATCCTTCATATTCACCTGGAACATAGCGATATGCGTCCGTAGTTAATCATCTGACTTCACATTTTGGCCATTGATTTACGCAATTTACCACTAGGATGTCTCTAAAGTCTTCACCAGTGGCTAATGTGAAGTATTTCCGCAACGACCATGAACGGTATGGTTTCACCTGACCAAATGTAATCATCCTGAATCCTTCTAAACCAAGAACGAGTGACTGACATTTTCTGTAAAATTGTGTGAAAATAATCAGCCTATCCTCTGCTGATACGGTAGTAACTTTCTTGTCACTCCTTTCAACGTAATATTGCAACCGCACTTTGTTTTGATACCCTTGCAATTTGAACGGTCCGTACTTCATTTCTGATTTGACATAGTCCCTTATTCTTCTGTGTCTACGTGACACATCTGAAAACTTTACGTTATGCAAATATTGGCATCAGTCCAGGTGAAACTTATTATCGATACTACATCACCAGGTGACTGCTTCCTGAGGATTGCGTTAGTGACTGAAAAAAGGACCATCGTTCAAATGGTTCAAATAGCTCTAAGCACTATGGGACTTAACATCTGAGGTCATCAGTCCCCTAGACTTAGAACTACTTAAACCTAACTAACCTAAGAACATCACACACATCCATGCCCGAGGCAGGATCTGAACCTGCGACCGTAGCAGCAGCGCCGTTCCGGACTGAAGCGCCTAGAACCTCTCGGTCACAACGGCCGGCTATCCCAGCTCCCGAAGAACATCTCTCCAATAAACAAAGAAGCTCAGACAAAAAAAAAATCGCAACGAACATAGTCTTCTTGATATTGTGAGCCTGGATGACTGATATCCCGTAAAATGATCTTAAACGCGGCCATTGAAGAGTCACCACCTGACTATCTGCCAGCCCATGTAGTGCCTCACGGCTCCACAACAAATTGGAAAACAATGAGGACCTTGAACTGCATAAGAAGAGCGATCCCGGTAAAAATGTGCATGATCAGGTGGGGACATGGTAACGTGCATGACAAGTGAGATTGTGGTGCTGTGCAAGGCGTGGAACTACTACTCGCCTGTCCGTACTGTCCCTACAGATGCATCCTCGAAGAATTGTGGCTGGACAGAAAAGCAGCTCAGGACATGTCCCAGTACTGTGCTGAGAGACTATGATTTGGCTTCCGGACACGAAACAGTAAGTGAGGGAAGTAAGCAACCAAGAAGTAACATAAAAAAGAAAAATGCAACTAATTTAATACGGATGTGAACAGCTGGAGGACGATGAACTTGTCGGTAGTGGCACTGCTTTGGGTAAATAAATAACATTACATATTACTACTGGCTGCTTGCTATTTCTCTTTTTGCACGAATCAGCTTTATAATAACTCCCTTATTTGCACCTAGAACCAACGAATTTCCTGGTTTGGCAGTTATGACGTTATTAATAGGTTATTTATTTTCTAATTTGCCTCATAATTGTTTGTGGCGATGCAGTATCATGGCAGTTTTGAGTCGAATTAACTTCTCAGTTCCTTGTATACAAGTGAGTTATATACAAAGAGACATATATTGTTTTTGATTCTCTTGACGTAAGTGAAATTTGGCACCTAGAAAATTTTCACTTTCCACTCTTCAACTGGTCTCAACAGGACTCAACATGGTTACAATTTTGTTCGATGAAACTTCCTCGTAGATAAGCCATATACGAAATCTTTAAAAATCAAAGTAATTTTTATTACACTATTGTAAGCAGAGCTTTCAGTTTATAGTACAGTCGGAAGATCCCTTACAGCGGGAAATGCTGGTGTCCTCTTTCAGCTGCGAAACGCAAACGACTGCAGGTGAAAACAAAGTCGTCTACAGAGGTGCTACAACTCTGAGACGTTGCCATAGTGACGTATACAAAGTCACGTTAAGTGCTTGGTTAAGTTAGACGAGTGAAGCTGTCGTGCCAATCCCCATGGAACTGTCAGTGGCTTTCTTTCGCTGACTGTACTATAGTTCCTTGCTTTCCATGTAACTTCTAGACAGGTACTAAGTAGTGACTTTTAATAAGCACTTTTTATCAAATCTTATGCCAGTCACATTGATTGGCATATAGGGATATTGAGGCTAACAGCACCCATTTTCATAGTTCTGAAGCATGTTCTAGATTTACATGAGGGAGAAGGAAAGAAGTGTTTTGGAATATTTTCATACACGTCTATTTAGTATTGTGTGATAACTAATATCTGTTCTGAAATATAAAAGTGTCATGTTTTGTACAGAAATCTACAGAAAATATTTATTAATCTTTGCTTATGTATACACAGTGCGACATACATTAAACAGAAATAATGTGCACATTGAAAGCATAAAAGCTAGTAACATTCCCAATTTCTTTAAAAATGTGTACAATTTATTTACAATAACTGTTTCACATACACATCGCATCAGTCATGTAATCCACAGCTTCTGAAACAACACGGCGACTCTTCGCAGTTTGATGTGCCCAATTTAATTTGTCACACAGTTGTCAACTTGAATGGTACTGAATAACAATAGAAGTCGTAACTGCGATGAGCCCTGTTAAGTGTTACACAAATAACTGAAAATTAACTACCGACATATTAACATTTGTTTTCTCCCGATTTCATGAAGATCAGTTGTGAAATGTGACCTGCGGAGGCTAAGCAGGAACGTACACCATTCTTGACAAAGTATTACAACGTATGATAGTACGGAATACTGGTTCAAAGGTTTACGTGACAATCCGATTTCTTCTTCCAGCACATAATGAAAACCCGGTATTTATTGTCTTCTGAATCATCGTCCCTCAAAGACAAAATTTTTAGCACATGACTTAAGAGAACAGACACCACACATACAATAGTATTTATAGTATTATTATAATCCAGATTAGTTACATTGGACTTTTGATTTCTTGGTTAGTTGTATTAAGTCATTTAAGGGACGGACAGTCGCTCTCTGAAGGAAGCATCAATAGGTTAAGATGAGTGAAGGATGTTTAAGCACTGCAATCTCTTAACATTTTTATTTGCATGTAGATAACCGCAGTTCTGTAACTGTGATTACTATAAATTAATTGCTGTCTTTATTCATGTTAACACGACAAATCATGACCTACTTTCTTCGTAACATATTCGGAACAAACAGGGCAGATAATAATAATTACTTCCAAAACAGAGCAAAGTTTGCACTGAAGAATGGAATTAAAAAATGAATCTCGTTCAAAATTTCGCACGTTTTAATTATGACTTTATTATTTCCAGTCTTACACTTGTGTGCTTTTAAATATTCCCGTTGTATTTTGTGTTCAAAGAAATTTCGGGCTTGCAGCCGGCCGACCTCGTCTAAACTCCACGACATTTCGACTGAGCACACGTCATTCATCCTCAGGCTAGTCATCGAGGACTGACGAAGACGTCCTCCATTCCGCTGTGCGTATTTCGCACATATGTCAAATCTATCACCAAACACTGCGTCTCCACCGGAAAACAACAGAGTATGACAAAACAATTTTGGTCACAACAGCACCTTTCTGAGTCTTAATCATTAAAGAATCCTTGGAAATACGCACGACGGAGATTCTGACGATCCGCGACGGCTGCTACCAGCTGGATAATGTGTGGAATCTGGACGATTTTCTCAAATGGAACACGATAGAGTGCACCGACGGCCGTGGCGAACGGCAACGCAGAGGACAGCTTGGCTCTGCAGATCCATAAGCGAGGGTTGGTTTTGTCTGTCTGTCAACACTATTTTGCCGCATTGTATAATGGAAGACATCTTCGACAGTCCGCGAAGGCTCAATTGGGTATAACCGGTAGTTACCCAGTCGAAATAATGTGGAGTTTAGTTGACGAAGACCGTCAGGAAATACGAAATCTCTTCCAGGTCTCATACGGGCCGATAAACAGGTACATTTGAATTTATGTGTAATGAAATAAATTGAAACAAGTAAATTAAGATAATATATGAAGGGATCCGACAACAAAAACTGAGTCATCTATGCGGGATAAGATACAAAATTTTATTTTATTTTCTTTAGTAGAAACTTAATGTCGTTACAGTTGTTTACTCTATTATTTCTAACGGGAATAGCATCTGAGTATTCAATTTTTGACTACATTTTTATTCCCTTGTCTGTGGTTTTATCATCAATTAACGAAAGTTTTAGTAACCGGTGGATATAAACTAAATTAAGTGCTCTCCAAAATACACGTCCAGGTGAAAACAATTAATAATCTTCCACTGCCTTGCCACGTTGGTAAAAGCGGTTCCCGCCTGACCACGGGAGTTACGCAACGCTGGGTGTGGCTAGTAGTTGGATGGGTGACTGTCCGGGGAAAAGTAAGTGCCTTTGGTATTAAGGCCGAAGTGGCTCTAATTCAAAGACCTGCACCAGGCCGTGGTACCGAACGACTTTTTTTATGGATATTACTTGTTGTACGCAGATTTTTGGTGTCGTAATAGTTATCACAACAACACTGTTAAAGGCGCTCTTGTGTTTTGAGAAGTAATTCTTTAACCATAAGCAAAGTGTTTCGTGATAGTGGAGATGATGGCGGTAACAATACAAAAGTGTTTGTCGGCCCGCGAATCGTGTAATATCTTGACCTTTCGATCTTTGGTATACACAGGGATCACAGAAAATACTCTGCTTACATTGAGAGCGCTAATTTTCAGCAACAACACTGTGGCTGTGTACACATCAGAGACCCCGCAATGGTGAAAGATCCTCATAGGATCGTGGAAGGCGCACTGCATAGTATATACATAGAGTGGAGAAGTCTGTGGCCGGTATTAGCACTGAGTGGGTTCAAAATGATTGCTCGGATGGCCTTGCATGTAGCGTACTGTTGATAAAGACGTGGGTCGGGATTCCAAGTGCGCTCAGTCCCACGTTTTGTTGAAGCGTTGCTCAGTGCAGTGAAGCGTCGACGTGTCCATGCATTCACCCTGTCGTCACGTGAGTGAGCGCCCTTACCCTTTTAGCGGAGAGTTCGAGCCCTTGGCTCCCTTATGGGGGCCACACCGTCTTCCGTGGCAACGACATTACGAACCTTTCAGCGGTTTTGATTTTACAGCCTCCGCCTCGATTCATTTTTAATGTCCCTTAGACAGTGATTCCTTTATCTCAATATATGTTATTTATTAGTAGCTGTCCCCGGTCCCTTTTTAATATTATTTATTCTGGTGAAAGGAATGCCTTTAATACGGAAACGAGTCCGATGTCAACATGAACAGTGAAGAGAGGATTTGCAGATAGAGATTCTTTTAGTTGCTAACAGGGAAACTGTTCCAGTCTGGACACCTTGCGCCATTCACGTCCCATAGCGGTTCTTAATTATTAGATTTCATCACATCTTTCAGAAAGGCTTATGCAGCTATTCTCCAGCAAGCTATTATTATCATATTAGCAGTTCCCATGACATAAAATGACAGAAGGAATAGAGCTTGAGAACAAAAAGTCGAGGTTGGAGCTGACAGGGAACACCGTGATCCACATTGATAGGCATTTTGGCAAACTGTCTCAGTGTTTGTGTATGACTCCAACTAGGGTGTCTACATTATCAACACAGATACCTTCTTATCCATGATTTCAGTGTTTCCAATATCAAGCTCACATTTTAATTAGAACATTATTTCAGACTGTCCTTAGTTGAATGGTTAAATAGACCAAATATGTACTCTGAGCAGGTAGGTCCCAAACACCGAAGCTCGCTCAGTGCCCAGTCTCTGACTTGTTTCCCGCGAGGCACCATGAATGTGCAGTAAATTGAAATTGTTTTGGTGTAAAAGTGATGTAATGAGTTAGAAGCACGTTGGAAAACGCTTACATGTGAATTGGTAAGTGTGCGACTTCGAACTGTCTTTAAGTTCGTGTGGACGTAATTGTATGAACTCGAAATGGTGCTCGATATTTCATGAGCACAATCCGCGGTGTACATTAAAGTATTATCGTTGGGCTGGTTCTAATGGCAGTTAGTCTTTGATTTTTTTCCATTAAACAAAGTGACGTCCCATTACTTTGACACTTTTCTTAAAGTAGCAGTGAGATTTTTCCGCATGCCCTTGCATCACTCACAGTCGATTACATGCTCGTGTGGAACCAGGGCTGACGGAGAAGACCAGTTGCGGCATCGAGCCAACTTTACAGACACGACGTAAGCAAATCTCTAGGTGGCGAATAATAGAACTTGAATGTGTGCTGGATGCTTTCGTTACGAGCTACTCAACGTAGCCCTCCACATGCAACAATTCCCAAGTAACAACTACTCTCTTAGCATGTCCAGCGCAGTAGTGTGCCACTGTAGCAAAACAGTTTAGCTCGCCCGAATTCATTAATTAGTTAGCAGGGACTTATGCTGATTCATTTACTTAATTTTAATCTGTTCAAAATATCATAGCTTGATTTGATCACCATAATTACAAAACACAGTCAAGTTAAAACAACGCACATGGAAGAAAGTAAGTGAACCGTGAAATTTTCAAGACTGTTTACGTTGTCTTGGGACTGGGTGGATGGTGTGACATGGGCCAAAGAAAATTGGAGCCATGACTAGGCTACGACGAGCCAAATGTCAAAGTTCGACCAACTTTCGACACAGATGTTTTGCGGAAGTTCCTACTCGACGATCCGTTATTAGCTTGACCGGGAAAACTACAGATGACGCGACTACGACTGTGTTTGCAAGAGGTCTGATTTTTGCTCCTACAGCTGTTGCATCACCACTACTGGACTTTGTCAGTTCCATCGAAGAAGCTGTGAGCCGTTTTGCTACAGATGAAGCAGAGAAAGTGCGCCGGGAGTCTTGTCTTGCGTTGGCAAGAGTTACACCGCCGAAGACCAGTATCTCGCCTATAGAGAGGGCAGCCCTCCGGAACTTGCGAAACGACGAGGATACAATGGTACTTAAATCTGACAACGGTAATGCTACTGTTTCAATGCTACAGGAGGTATATATTAATAAGATCAAAATTCTAGTAAGCATATCAAATGGTTCAAATGGCTCTGAGCACTATGGGACTTAACATCTGTGGTCATCAGTCCCCTAGAACTTAGAACTACTTAAACCTAACTAACCTAAGGACATCACACACATCCATGCCCGAGGCAGGATTCGAACCTGCGACCGTAGCAGTCGCACGGTTCCGGACTGCGCGCCTAGAACCGCGAGACCACCGCGGCCGGCGAGTAAGCAGATCAGCTTATCGCAGAAACGATAAGGATCCTACTGCCCGAGTGGCGAGGAAAACAGCAGAACTTCTAACAGTTACCATAGGAGGTAATTAAGAAACTGAAACTAAATAGTTCAGTTCCACGTAGGCTGTAAGCATTGCCGAAGATCCACAAAGATAACGAGCAATTACGTCCAATTGTGAGTAATAATGGAGCAGCCACCTACGACTTAGCAAAGTAGTTGACGTCTTTGCTCAAACCGATGGTCACATAAAGAGTTCTAGTGATTTCATCAGCAGACTGAAGCTATTGCAGCTTCAAAATTATGACTACTTGGTTGGTTTTTATGTGTTTTCACTATTTTCAAATGTACCTCTTGTGGGCTAACATCTCACTGGCAATAGGTTTGAAGCTGACATTACAGCGCTGTTTGAGCACACCCTCTCCTCTACATATTTGTCTATTTAACAACGAGTTTTATGAGCAATCAGACGTTGTCGCCATGGGGAATCTTTTGTCTCCCCTGGTGGCCAATCATTTTATGGAAGATTCTGAGGAGCGAGCACTCGCCTCAGCCACTATTAAACCAATAGTATTTTGGCGGTATGTTGATAAAACTTTTATAGTTTGGCCTCATGGTTTGGATAGTCTGCGAGAGTTCCTACAACATTTGAACTCCATGCACGAAAACATAAAATTTACTATGGAGTTAGGCAAGGAGGGTCGCCTGCCGTTTTTAGACGTCTTAGTGCGACGTAAGAGGGATGGCATGCTTGGTCATTCAGTATATAGAAAGACCACTCACGCAGACCTTTACTTGCAAACTTGCAAGCCGCTAGTTGCCACCATCCGGCACAAACTATGGGTGTTTTGAAGACTTTATTCACCGAGCCCACGACATCTCTGACACCGATAGTTTGCAAACGGAATTGGAGCACCTGCAGATTGTATTTCTGAAGAATGGGTATTCGTCCTGGCAACTGGAGAGAGCGCTGCAGACCTGTAAACGACAGAGCAAAGAAGAGGAAGAGGTCTTTAAAACGACTGCCCATTTACTACACACTGGTAATATTTCAGCGCAAATAAGCAGAATACTAAGAAAATATAAAGTGAAAGCAATCTTTCACCCTCCTGCAAAAATTTCGTCGCTGCTGGGATCTGTCAAAGACGACCGAGAGTTGCACAAGGCAGGTGTTTACAGGATTCCATGTGAATGCGGTGAATCGTACATAGGGCAAACGAAGCGTATTGTGCAGTATCGCCTTGTAGAACATCAGCGGCATACTCGCCTCCTTCAGCCTTATAAGTGAGACAAAAATTGTGGCTCATACGTATAACTTTCGGAGTTCGACCACCAACAGTCTGAATTGCGGATGTTAAACCTTGTTTTCGGGGAAAATGGATACAGCAAAATAGACATCGCAAACTCTTTCAAGGGCCGCCGACGAAAGACACCTGGGGAATCAGTAGAAGAAGCCAAACGGACCGCATTCCTGCCATACTGTGGAGCAACGAACAGTAAGTTAGGACGTCTGCTGCAGAAACATGGGCCCGCCCCCAAGATATGAGGTATGTTGCACCCTGTAAAAGTTGACATTGCTCTTCGAGTGTCCGGCGTGTATGGTATACCCTGTGAACGTGGCAGCATATATATCGGACAAACAATTCGCACGGTTGCGGAGCGTTGTACTGAGCACAAGCGCCATATAAAACAAAGGGAACTTGATAAGTCGGCCATAGCGAAGCATTGCCTAGAAAACGGACATATAATACAGTTCGATAATGTAAAATTGTTGGTTCAAGCATCTACATATTCGGAATCCGTTACAAAGAAAGCGGCCGAGATTCGTATAAACAACAACAATTTCAACAGAGACCAGGCGTACACACTCAGCAAAGCATGGGGCGGGCGTCGTGCATCGAAAGAAAGCAAAGGCAGAGGCGCTGCGCGGGAGCGGCAGTTTCAAACGTGGCGTCTGCCCCTGGCCCCACGTGACGTCACTGGTGCTGCCACGGGCAATAGCTCCGCTTACTGCCCGGGTCGACTTACGCACGCGGGCGCCACATTGGGTCTATCTGATTGGCTGCTGATGATGTCATCATGCCTATATAATAGAGAAACCGTAGCAGCCCGGAAGTCTGTAAACTCCTAACGACGATGGCGGAGATGGTCATCGAAAGCTCGAGGATTTTATTCGAATTGGCGCGGCTTGAAAAATGAGAACCTTTTATTCATATATACCGTCGCGAAAGACTCCGAGGACACTATGAGACTTAGCATCTGAGGTCGTCAGTTCCCTAGACTTAAAACTACTTATACCTAACTAACCTAAGGACATCACACGCGTCCATGCCCGAGGCAGGATTGGAACCTGCGTCCGTAGCAGCAGCGCGGTTCCGGATTGAAGCGCTTAGAACCGCTCGGCCACAGCAACTGACTACAGACCTTTCTACTGGTCCAGATCGTAGGACACAGCGGATTATGAGTCAGTTGATCTAGATGCTATGCATCTGGAGTGGAATCCAAAGGAAGAGAAGAGTATCTGCCTATCGTGATTTCGCGAATAATATGATCCTGTACGCTTGATGCATTGGGATGGATAAATTCGTCCCAAGTTAATTTTGACAAACATGCCGTATGTCCCTTTTATTTATTTGCATAAGTATGTGTACACTTGGACAAGAAAAATGTGGAGTTTGACAATAAATTCTAATAAATCTCAGTAACTTTCATTGTGAGGTAACCAACAATATCATCACTACCCAGAAACGCAAGACGTTCTGCTAAAAATGTGGTGATTACAATGACTGGCTCTAAGAGTTTCTGCCAATACTTTTCTTCGGTCTTAGTTTCACTCACAAGTGGAGAACTCACGCGCACATAATTGATTTTTCGAACTAACAGCGAAATTATCGCTTGCCTGTATGAGATGCTTTCCTCATGCCTCTGTAACAAAATATTCACGTTCTTCCTGTCATCTAATCAATCTTTTTTGAACTGTGACGAACTGTCTGAATCTGTAACTTTGCCAACAACACAGCAAACTTACCCTTTACATACTGAAGAACACAGTTCATATCTCACGTGATTTTTATTTTTCAGTTCACATCTGTACAATAATTCCTTCAACTGCTTGTCTGTTACTTGTTTGCAGTTTCCTCCCGACCCTTACCAGTATATTTTTTTCCGGCAACAGAAATACCCCTATAGTACGAAAATGAGTCCGATGTCGCCACGGACAGATTTGCCGGGTAGATACTCTTTTACCTGCTCAAACGGAACTAGCAGTATTTAGAATAGCTGATTCATTGATTTAATTTTCAGAACAATATTTTCCCACCAGAATGCGTATAATTATTTTTTTCTATTTTTCACACTACCGGTTTTGGGCACTGCCCATTCTCAAATGTGTCTAGAAACACAGTAACACACAGTAGCAAGAACCAACTAAACATAAATGTAACTACAGTGGACGTACCGTTACACAAACATAATATTTTTATGTTGTAACATGTATGGCTAAATCGTAGTCATTAATTTAAAACTCGCAATATTATACTGAATATATACGATGTAAATAGTTTTTGTTCAGTACATGAAATGTGTCTCGACATATGCACTGAATATTCTGTAACGGTGCTTAAGTGGGACTCTAATTCATTTACATAATACTTTTTTCACACAACTCTTACTAATAGACAGAGATGTTCTTGAAATCGGATCGACAGTTGTACCGTTATTCTCTAACTGACAGCTCGGAGTTCACCACGCAAAATTGCTCATGACAAAGTTCGTGGATGACGATATACAATGCGTTTAGTAGGGAATATTGCAAGGTTTGTTTCCTTTCTGCACCTGTATGGATGTTACATTTAAATAACGTGGTAATACTTTTTTCTCATCAGCAATTTCATGTCATAAGCCTTTATATTTTAGGTGAGGACGTATGACAACTGCGATTCGCACAGTTACACCTGGCACGCGATTATTAATGACGACGATGTAGACACATATGTTACTAGAAGTAAATTCAATGTTTGTGTAATGGTACGTACATCTAATATAGTTACATGAATAGTGTTTACCTGTTAGTTTGTTACGGTCTGGTGCTATGTTTTCATACACCTTCGAGAATGGGCAAATGCCCGAAGCCGATAACGCGGAAAATAAAGAATTTTATACGCGGCCTGACAGAAGAAAAATGATATCCTTGAAGTTTACTGAGGCTGTGGGACTCACGAAGGATAAAACGATGGAAACATAATTCACACTTTTTTATTTTATTAAAAATGAAACTCCTCCAGCTGTACTTAAGATTTTATATTTACTTGGCTACTAGTTTCGACGTTGCGCCAACGCCGTCGTCAGGTCCGAAATCGATTGTGTGTGGCTCAGTACTATTAAGTCCGCGGTGAGACCAACACGTGCTCCACATAGATCGATGTGGGGCACGTGTTGGTCTCACCGCGGACATGTAGTAGTGAGCCACACACAATTGATTTCATCAAAGTGTACGGGCCTGAAGATGGCGTTGATGCAACGTCGAAACTAGTAGCCAATTAAATATAAAATCCTAAGTACAGCTGGAGGAGTATCATTTTATAATTAAAAAAAAATTATATCAGCTATGTCCCACCGTCATCCAATTTAACTATGGGCGTACGAAGATTAATTCACATCTATTCAGAATACACAGCTGATGAAGAGAATTTGATTCTCATTGCCGGGAGCTCGCGTACGAGTTGTAGGAACGCAGAGCAGAATGGAGGTGTTGAGGGAGTGCGCGTCCAGCGGCAGCGCCCTCAGAGCAGCGGGCAGGAGCGCACGTCCCTCTGTGGTTGGGAGTCGCGGCGGGCGTCCAGGGCGGCCGCGTCGGCGCAGCGTCACAACAGGTGGCAGGTGGCGCGGCCGTCTGGCGTCTCCAGGAAGCCGCGCTCGGGCCGCTCGTCGTCGGCGTCGCCGTCCTCCGGCGAGGAGGCGGCCAGCAGCCCGTAGGAGGCGGGGATGGGCGGCGAGGCGGCGCCGGCCGCGCCCAGCAGCCGGTCCACCTGGCGCATCAGCCGCTGGAACACGGCCAGCACCTGCCCCCGCTGCCGCGCGCTGCACTCGGCGTAGCCGCACCCCCACGAGGCGCGAACCTCGGACCACAAGTCGGGACGCGCCAGGTCTCTGCCCGGGACCCGCTCTGTAAGATTCACCGCACCACTAGTGCTCTAAATACCGGCTGGTTCTTACGTTTTTCGAATTACAGAAAATGCAGAATAACGAATGAAAAACACACGACACATCAAACATTGCACTAGAATTTATTACATTTGTTTGGTTTTGTCATCTTTGAAAAATTATTGTAATTTACCATGTAGTTCATGACTTAATGCGCCCTATACTACCACTGACCTATACTTGAGTATTGCTCATCAGTGTGGGATCCGTACCTGGTCGGGTTGACGGAGGAGATAGAGAAGATCCTAAGATGAGCGGCGCGTTTCGTCACAGGGTTATTTGGTAACCGTGAAAGTGTTACGGAGATGTTTAGCAAACTCAAGTGGCAGACTCTGCAAAGAGGCGCTCGGCATCGCGGTGTAGCTTGCTGTCCAGGTTTCGAGAGGGTGCGTTTCTCGATGAGGTATCGAATATATTGCTTCCCCCTACTTATACCTCCAGAGGAGATCACGAATGTAAAATTAGAGAGATTCAAGCGCGCACGGAAGCTTTCCGGCAGTCGTTCTTAACCGGGAACCATACGCGACTGGAACCGGAAAGGGAGGTAATGACAGTAGCACGTAAAGTGCCCTACGCCACACACTGTTGAGTGGCTTGCGGAGTATAAATGTAGATGTAGAAATACACTCTAAGAGAAAAAAAAAGAGACGCAGCACAAAGAAATTGTCCGAATGGGACGGAAACCGGTCGATGTGATGTACATGTACAGACAAATGAATCATTACAATTTAAGAAAAACTGGATAATTTATTCAAGAGAAAGAAATTCACAAACTGAGCTAGTCAATAACGCATTAGTCCACCTCTGGCCCTTATGCAAGCAGTTATCTGGCGTCTTGGCAGAGTTGCTGAAAGTCTTACTCTGAGATTCCGTCCAAGGGGCAAGTTAGCTCGTCAGTATCTCGAGTCTATTGAAGGGCTCCGCCTATAATGCTGCAAACGTTCTGATTGGAGAGAGATCCAGCGATCTTGTTCCCAAGGTAGGATTTGGAAGAAGGAAGACAAGGTGTAGAAACTCTCGCCGTGTGCGGATGAGCGTTATTTTGCTGAAATGCAAACTCAAGAAGGCTTGCCATGAAGGAAAACAAAATGTGACGAAGGATATCGTCGACGTACCGCTGTAAGTGTACCATGAATGGCACCCAAAGGGGTCCTGTTGCGAAATAAAATGGCAGCCCAGACCATCAGTCCTGCTTGTGAGGCCGTCTGCAGGGTGACAGTCAGGTTGGTGTCCTACCATTGTATATGGCATCTCCAGACACGTCTTCGGCCTGGAACCGAAGTTACTGGAATATAATTTTATCCAATTATGAGTCCAGTTTAAACCTATGAGATCGTCTGGCTACAATTGCCTACAGTAACTTTTACTGCGTCTTAGCTGCAACGCAAGAATTTTATCCCAATGGAAACGTGAGGTAGACATTTGTGAGTGTTCCACCATTTTATCACGCGCAACTGCTCCCAACCCTTGGCCATCACTATGAAAATATCAGCAATTCAATGCAGCAGTGTGCAGCAGCTCGTGACGATCAGAATAAACGGATGTGGCTGGTTCGCCGGATTCCGCTCAATGATTGAATATTGTTGTAGCTATTTGGCGTGGTAATTACTGAATGATCACTTTATTACAATAGAGAATATTTTGTAATTAGTTGTTTTAATCCACAAAACGGAACCAAGTGTATGAAGTATGTTTTGAAAACGGGTACATAATTCTGTATAAATATTGTTCCTAAAATCATGAAAAAATCACCTGAGAGCTGTACCATACGAATAAATATTTTCCTTCCTGCAGAAGAAATTCAGGTCTGAAAAGATTTGCATGGGTTAACACCTGTACGCAATACGCCAGTCACCATGCGACTGTGCTTAACCCACTTGCATGCCTCTTTTTCCATATGTGCGCGTGAGTGATGCCATTCACTCCTTCGTCTGCGCTGAGCGCCTCTACTTCCGTGTGGGGGCAAGCTACAGCCGGAAGTGCACTAGCGACGAGGTACACACGTGTAAACGCTCCTTTAGAAGTCAGCCTCGACGACCAGCGGCACGACAACCACGAGTGATGCACTGGGACGCAATTTCTATCATAGGAGAAGCCCTTCGGCTGTCAATTGCGGCACTCTTGCAGAGCATCGTATCTACATCTACATCTATACTCCGCAAGCCACCTGACGGTGTGTGGCGGAGGGTAACTTGAGTACCTCTATCTGTTCTCCCTTCTATTCCAGTCTCGTATTGTTCGTGGAAAGAAGGATTGTCGGTATGTCTCTGTGTCGGCTCTAATCTCTCAGATTTTATCCTCATGGTTTCTTCACGAGATATACGTAGGAGGGAGCAATATACTGCTTGACTCTTCGGTGAAGGTATGTTCTCGAAACTTTAACAAAAGCCCGTACCGAGCTACTGAGCGTCCCTCCTGCAGAGTCTTCCACTGGAGTTTATCTATCATCTCCGTAACGCTTTCGCGATTACTAAATGATCCTGTAACGAAGCGCGCTGCTCTCCGTTGGATCTTCTCTATCTCTTCTACCAACCCTATCTGGTACTGATCCCACACTGCTGAGCAGTATTCAAGCAGTGGGCGAACAAGCGTACTGTAACCTACTTCCTTTGTTTTCGGATTGCATTTCCTTAGGATTCTTCCAATTTAAATCACTCCTAATGTGTACTCCCAGATAATTTATGGAATTAACTGCTTCCAATTGCTGACCTGCTCTATTGTAGCTAAATGATAAGGGATCTTTCTTTCTATGTACTCGCAGCACATTACACTTGTCTACATTGAGATTCAATTGCCATTCCCTGCACCATGCGTCAATTCGCTGCAGATCCTCCTGCATTTCAGTACAATTTTTCATTGTTACAACCTCTCGATATACCACAGCATCATCCGCAAAAAGCCTCAGGGAATCTCCGATGTCATCCACAAGGTCATTTTTGTATATTGTGAATAGCAACGGTCCCACAACAGTCCCCTGCGGGACACTTGAAATCACTCTTACTTCGGAAGACTTCTCTCCATTATCGTAGATGATATTTTAGGTCTCGTTTCGCTGCCCTTCATGACAAGACATCCTGAGCTGAGATTTCAGCAAAATAATGCTCACACGCAAACGGCTAGAGTTGCTACTCTTTCTCTTCGTGCATGCCAACCCTTCCAAGGCCAAAGAGTTTCCCGGATCTCTCCCCAATGGAGAAAGTTTGAAGCATTATGGGCGGGACCCTCCAATTAGCTCGGGGTATTGACGATCTAATGTTTCAATTGGACACTCCCACGATATCATTCAGGACGTCATCCAGCAATCGATGATTGCCAAGCCGAATAACTGTTTCAATAAGGCCCATAGGTGGACGGACGCATTATTGACGTTTTCAATTTACGAAGCTCTTTCTCTTGAGCAAATGATCAAAATTTTTTGAAACTGTAAACAATCATTTGTCTCTACTCGTAAATCAGATCTAATTCACGATCCCTTCGGACAATTCTTTTGACGTTCGTATTTTTATTTCGGCCAAAATTAAGGTGTACGCCGGACTTGGTCAGAAATGAACCTGCAGAAGTGCCCGCTGCAGATGGCTAAGTCTTTAGAAAACATAACATTTTTGGAGTGGGTCGAGCAAAGCATGTGTCATTCATGTTAATGACGTTTACAGACAGCAGGCTGACGCAGCCGATCTATTCCCTAAGTGGAAACGTCGTTTTATATTTCAATTTTTACAGCAATTGCACTGCAAACAGCCCGAAAAAACGCTCAATACATTGTAATTATTAATAAAGGCAGGAAAATAAAGACAAAGTCAAATGTGGGATTGGGAATAAATTTTCAGAGAGGAATTATAAGGCATACAGGAGATCTTCATACACAAAAAGACACACGTTATTATTTTACAGCTGTCGATCTACATGGACTGAGGTGAGTTCATTGTAAAAACAGGAGGAGCCGTAATTTTCTCGGTATCTTACACATGTCAAGAATGCCGGACTTTTACACTTACATGATTGTTTCAAAGCTGATACAGAAAAGCAATATTCTCACTGTGTTCTTGAGAGATTCACGTTACTCGGTCGACAGCACGCAAGCGAGTGAGCTGTGTAGTTGTCTGTAGCTAGCGTTATCTCCAACGGCCGATGGGTCGATTTTACCTGCGCCACGAACCTACTGTGCAGCTGCCGAGGGTTGCTCGAAGGTTAGAATGAAACTGACGAAATATAAAGTTTCGTAAGCATTAGTCACAATAACGTCGGGACGCTGTAACCACAATCCTTTCTTGAAAATTTATTTCCAATTACTAATAAATACAATATTGAGCATTGTTACCAACTTAAAAACTGAACAAATTCTTCCACGTAGGGACCAGATCCCACGACCCTCGGATAACCCTCGTGTACCCTTCCAGCTCCACCAACCGCTGCCAGGAAGCCACGTTAACATAAACCGTTTGGGCCTCTCCCTATCCGCCCCAAAAATGTTTTTCCTTCTGAACGCTTTGCCGTCTGGAGCACTGATTTACTTCACTTTCATTTCTGGCAAGTCCGGCATATACTACAAACATGGACGAAATTGATGATGATGACGGCGCGTTTCTCTTGTCGGCTAAATTGTTTTTACTTCTTATATCATGGAAATAATTGTTCTCATTTTTTCCTTATACCGAATGTTATTACTAGTCATCTTTGAAAGTCAGGTAGTTGAGCGCCCCGCAACTCCAACATCACCATCATCATCTTCTTTGAAAGCCAAATGACAAATCATTTGGCGGCACCTATATTAAAATATTTGATCTCACAAACTTTAGAGTCACAATTTTTTTATGGTTTTTATTGATGACTGCGTACTGCGGAAAACTAGTTAGTTAAATAATACATTTTGTGGAATAATACCGAAGTGTTTCTCACTTAATATGTAAATGTCATGTGGAACTGGTGGCCGGGATATCTCACAGATGGTTCAGTCGCCTGTGGGAAAGCGGCGGTCTTCCTCCGTGCATTGACCCCTTTCAAAAAATGGTTCAAATGGCTCTGAGCGCTATGGGACTCAACTGCTGAGGTCATTAGCCCCCTAGAACTTAGAGATAGTTAAACCTAACTAACCTAAGGACATCACAAACATCCATGCCCGAGGCAGGATTCGAACCTGCGACCGTAGCGGTCTTGCGGTGCCAGACTGCAGCGCCTTTAACCGCACGGCCACTTCGGCCGGCTGACCCCTTTCGTTGTGGGTACGTGACAGGTGTATCGTATATGTATTTGTAAAATAAAAGTGAGTGCAATGGAGGCGTGTAAAAAGTACTGCCATGTGTGTGTTGTATGACGATGATGGCAGGAGAGAGAGAGAGAGAGAGAGAGAGAGAGAGAGAGGGAGAGAGACCCGGTACGGTTACATAGCTTGTCGTCTCGGACAGCACCAAGTGGGCCGGCAACTCCAACGTCCCCATGCCACGATTGAACCGCGACGGGGTGTCACAGTACTCTCTCTTCATGAGATACTGCGGGCAGGTTTGTAAATCAGCCAGGACAGAGACTGGTGATTAAGAACTGAACGCCAACACATATCTTCCTCGTGCCGGCCAAATACTGTCAGTGATTCATGATAAAGTCATTTCGGGTTATCAGCCGAGTGAAGGCTGATGCCGCAGAACAACGCCTTGACGCAGCTGATAACCCGAGAATACTTCATTATCGTGATTCATCGAGAAATTCTAAATTTGCACTGGCAGTGATGATTTTATCCACCACCAGTGTTCGAACCTGCGTACATCAGAGACTAGCGTCACCGCACAAGCGAGCGTTTGCGTCGTCGGCTATGAAGGTGGGGTTGTTTCTAATTGATAATGTATAAAATATTCTACCCTGAACCAACGGAAGGGTAAGTAATATCTTTTAGGTTGATAACCCCCGTCATACTACATCAGTTTCTTCTGTAAAAGACAACGTTTCGATCCCTTTGCTGGGATCTTCTTCAGATCCTGTCTGCTGTCTCTGTTTGGCTTAACACTGTAGTAGACCGTTGTTGCTTCCGCATTTTTAGTTCGTTCAGTGCTGACTGGCATTCCTCCTATGACATTCCTCCTATAATTCTTTAAAACAGCACTTCGAAAAATGTGTCGATGTATTTGTGAAGATAGACTAGAGAACTGTCTACTGCCACTTGATGGTTTTGCTGCTTCCCATAGGTGACGCGTTGAAGCAGCACTTGTTCAGGCTTGCGAGTGCACTGGAGGACAACACGAAGTAGACAAGTAAGGACTACAGTGAACAGCACAGTTTAACTGGAGGGAAAGGATGACTGCTTCAGACACCCACAAGACGTTAGCAGCCATATGTGGCGAAACAGCGCGAAGTCGTAGATCCCTGTTTCGTTGAGCATCAGAATTCAGATACGCAGGGACTATACCGAAAAGCGCAAGAACACTGGGCGCGCAGCAGCTGCACGCAGACTAAACAATGCCCAGCGTGTCAGTGATGTCACTATGAGACGCCAGCGAACCACGTTTGATCAACTAAAGAAGGCAACCGGTCTACTACGGTGGACCCTCCACACCATCACCTACGAAGATGAAGGTGTATGAGCAATGGGTGCCCCATTCCTTCACCGTACAGCAGAAACAGAAGCGTGTGGAGATATGCCAAGAGATTTGCCAACAGTTGATGCAACAGTACAGTGCCGATCCAGCGGAGTTCTTTCAGCGTCTGGTCACCGTCAAAGAGTTATTGTTCTTCCTAGAGACTCCAAAAAAGAGAAACTAGTCTATGGAATGGAAGCATACTGGGGGCTCTCGTCCCAAGAAATCACGGTCGGTAATTTTCGTGCAGAAACAAATGGCGACTGTGTTCTGGGATTACGAAGGGGTACTGCTGGTGTACTGGCTCCCTGCCAGTACGACTCTCAGCAGTGATCGGTACAGCACTGCATTACACCAACTCCGCCCACTCACTCAACTACGCCGCCATGAAGATAGGGCACTGGCGTTCTGCTCCAAACCGACAACGTCCGGTCATGCCAGACGTGTATGACTAGGGTTGACTGTGCTGCCACATTCTCCACACCCGCCGGATTTATCTCCTAGCGACTATGCCCTATTCGACTGAATGAAACAGGTCATTCGGGTAAGTAGTTCACCACCAATAACAAATTCATGTAGTTGTCTACCAGCGACATCGAAAAAGCACGAAAGAATGGCACACAAATACGGAAATTGCCAGAACGATGGTAAAAGTCCATAGACGTTGGCGGGGAATACCTGTAATAAAATCTGTATTCGTTTGTTCAATAAATGGTTCCTGCGTACACAAAAATTTGTAGTGTCAATCATTTTTTGTGAATGGCCCAGGTACAAAAAGAAATTTTCTTTCACTTGTTCTAAAAACGATAATCGTTTGAATAAAGCTATTCAAGCTTTTTTTTTGGTCATCAGTCTACTGACTGGTTTGATGCGGCCCGCCACGCATTCCTTTCCTGTGCTAACCTCTTCATCTCAGAGTAGCACCTGCAACCTACGTCCTCAATTATTTGCTTGACGTATTCCAATCTCTGTCTTCCTCTACAGTTTTTGCCCTCTACAGCTCCCTCTAGTACCATGGAAGTCATTCCCTCATGTCTGAGCAGATGTCCTATCATCCTGTCCCTTCTCCTTATCAGTGTTTTCCCAATATTCCTTTCCTCTCCGATTCTGCATAGAACCTCCTCATTCCTTACCTTATCAGTCCACCTAATTTTCAACATTCGTCTATAGCACCACATCTCAAATGCTTCGATTCTCTTCTGATCCGGTTTTCCCACAGTCCATGTTTCACTACCATACAGTGCTGTACTCCAGACGTACATCCTCAGAAATTTCTTCCCCAAATTATGGCCGGTATTTGATATTAGTAGACTCCTCTTGGCAAGAAATGCCTTTTTTCCCATAGCGAGTCTGCTTTTGATGTCCTCCTTGCCCCGTCCGTCATTGGTTATTTTACTGCCTAGGTAGCAGAATTCCTTAACTTCATTGACTTCGTGACCATCAATCCTGATGTTAAGTTTCTCGCTGTTCTCATTTCTACTACTACTCATTACCTTCGTCTTTCTCCGATTTACTGTCAAACCATACTGTGTACTCGTTAGACTGTTCATTCCGTTCAGCAGATCATTTAATTCTTCTTCACTTTCACTCAGGATAGCAATGTCATCAGCGAATCGTATCATTGATATCCTTTCACCTTGTATTTTAATTCCACTCCTGAACCTTTCTTTTATTTCCATCATTGCTTCCTCGGAGTACATATTGAAGAGTAGGGGCGAAAGGCTACATCCTTGTCTTACACCCTTCTTAATAGGAGCACTTCGTTCTTGATCGTCCACTCTTATTATTCCCTCTTGGTTGTTGTACATATTGTATATGACCCGTCTCTCCCTATAGCTTACCCCTACTTTTTTTCAGTATCTCGAACAGCTTGCACCATTTTATATTGTCGAACGCTTTTTCCAGGTCGACAAATCCTATGAAAGTGTCTTGATTTTTCTTTAGCCTTGCTTCCATTATTAGCCGTAACGTCAGAATTGCCTCTCTCGTCCCTTTACTTTTCCTAAAGCCAAACTCATCGTCACCTAGCGCATTCTCAATTTTCTTTTCCATTCTTCTGTATATTATTCTTGTAAGCAGCTTCGATGCATGAGCTGTTAAGCTGATTGTGCGATAATTGTCGCACTTGTCAGCTCTTGCCGTCTTCGGACTTGTGTGGATGCTTTTCCGAAAGTCAGATGGTATGTCGCCAGACTCATATATTCTACATACTAACGTGAATAGTCGTTTTGTTGCCACTTCCCCAATGATTTTAGAAATTCTGATGGAATGTTATCTATCCCTTCTGCCTTATTTGACCGTAAGTCCTCCAAAGCTCTTTTAAATTCCGATTCTAATACTAGATCCCCTGTCTCTTCTAAATCGAATCCTGTTTCTTCTTCTATCACATCAGACAAATCTTCACCCTCATAGAGGCTTTCAATGTATTCTTTCCTCCTATCTGCTCTCTCCTCTCCATTTAACAGTGGAATTCGCGTTGCACTCTTAATGTTACCACCGTTGCTTTTAATGTCACCAAAGGTTGTTTTGACTTTCCTGTATGCTGAGTCTGTCCATCCGACAATCATATCTTTTTCGATGTCTTCACAATTTTCCTGCAGCCATTTCGTCTTAGCTTCCCTGCACTTCCTATTTATTTCATTCCTCAGCGACTTGTATTTCTGTATTCCTGATTTTCTCGGAACATGTTTGTACTTCCTCCTTTCATCAATCAACTGAAGTATTTTTTCTGTTACCCATGGTTTCTTCGCAGCTACCTTCTTTGCACCTATGTTTTCCTTCCCAACTTCTGTGATGGTCCTTTTTAGAGATGTCCATTCCTCTTCAACTGTACTGCCTACTGCGCTATTCCTTATTGCTGTATCTATAGCGTTAGAGAACTTCAAATGTATCTCGTCATTCCTTAGTACTTCCGTATCCCACTTCTTTGCGTATTGATGCTTCCTGACTAATGTCTTGAACTTCAGCCTGCTCTTCTTCACTACTATATTGTGATCTGAGTCTATATCTGCTCCTGGGTACGCCTTACAATCCAGTATCTGATTTCGGAATCTCTGTCTGACCATGATGTAATCTAATTGAAATCTTCCCGTATCTCCCGGCCTTTTCCAAGTATACCTCCTCCTCTTGTGATTCTTGAACAGGGTATTCGCTATTACTAGCTGAAACATGTTACAGAACTCAATTAGTCGTTCTCCTCTTTCATTTCTCGTCCGAAGCCCATATTCTCCTGTAACCTTTTCTTCTACTCCTGCCCCTATAACCGCATTCCAGTCGCCCATGACTATTAGATTTTCGTCCCCCTTTACATACATTACCTGAGCCGGCCGAAGTGGCCGTGCGGTTAAAGGCGCTGCAGTCTGGGACCGCAAGACCGCTACGGTCGCAGGTTCGAATCCTGCCTCGGGCATGGATGTTTGTGATGTCCTTAGGTTAGTTAGGTTTAACTAGTTCTAAGTTCTAGGGGACTTATGACCTCAGCAGTTGAGTCCCATAGTGCTCAGAGCCATTTGAACCATTTTTGAACATACATTACCCTTTCAATATCCTCATAAACTTTCTCTATCTGTTCATCTTCAGCTTGCGACGTCGGCATGTATACCTGAACTATCATTGTCGATTCTGATTACAACAACCCGGTCACTGAACTGTTCACAGTAACACACCCTCTGCCCTACCTTCCTATTCATAACTAATCCTGCACCTGTTATACCATTTTCTGCTGCTGTTGATATTACCCGATACTCGTCTGAACAGAAATCCTTGTCTTCCTTCCACTTCACTTCACTAACCCCTACCATATCTAGACTGAGTCCTTGCATTTCCCTTTTCAGATTTTCTAGCTTCCCTACCACGTTCAAGCTTCTGACATTCCACGCCCCGACTCTTAGAACGTTATCCTTTCGTTGATTATTCAATCTTTTTCTCATGGTAATCTCCCCCTTGGTAGTCCCGTCCCGGAGATCCGAATGGGGGACTACTCCGGAATCTTCTGCCAATGGAGAGATCATCATGACACTTCTTCAATTACAGGCCACATGTCCTGTGAATACTCGTTACATGTCTTTAATGCAGTGGTTTCCATTGCCTTCTGCATCCTCATGTCGTTGATCATTGCTGATTCTTCCGCCTTTAGGGGCAATTTCCCACCCCTAGGACAAGAGAGTGCCCTGAACCTCTAACCGCTCCTCTGCCCTCTTTGACAAGGCCGTTGGCAGAATGAGGTTGACTTCTTACGCCGGAAGTCTTCGGCCGCCAATGCTGATTATTTATCAAAATTTAAGCAGTGGCGGGGATCGAACCCGCGACCGAAGACGTTTTTGATTATGAATGAAAAACGCTACCCCTTTTTTTTATCTCATTTTGTTCGTTATATCTGCTCGGGGCGGACGTCGTAAGACATCCGTTTAAGTTCGTTGATGATCGATGAACTCAGTTTTTTTATTACAGAGGGCAGCTAACCCTCTGACCGAACACGCTGAGCTACCGTGCCGGCTCCCCTAGACCACGAGTTGACTCTTCAAGCTACTGACTCCCTTTAATTCAACAACTCACTTCATCGAACGTTGCATGAGACAATTCCCTTTTGTATATCAACGTGACGATGAATTAGAACGTGTTCAGACAGACAGAGATATCAGAAGAGTCGCGAAGAAAATCCCAGCTAACGAGTCCAAATGAGAGTTCTCAAAGATGGAATCTCAAGAGGGATATGATGCGACCTGACAACTTAGATTATTTATCGTTTTTTGCAATTCGGATAAAAGATTGTAAAACATGTCTGAGATGCTGAAAAACCAAATGTGAAGATCATCATACAATTTTCTATATCCATTCTGTTAATCCAACATCTTTACATTTCCAATATTACGTCCAATACTAAAGAATTGGTTGGACGAGGTTTTTAGTGTGCGACCTGTGTTGTATCGCGCTAACAGTTTAGGTAGCCACCTTTCCAACTTGATCTGTTCAAAAATGGCACTGAGCACTATGGGACATAACATCTGAGGTCATCAGTCCCCTAGAACTTAGAACTACTTAAACCTAACTTAACCTAAGGACATTACACACATCCATGCCCGAGGCAGGATTCGAACCTGCGACCGTAGCGGTCGCGCATTTCCAGACTACAGCGGCTAGAACCACTCGGCCAACGCGGCCGGCCAAGTTCATCTGTAAATCTGTTTATATTATATATCATTGCCAATGCTGCAGTGTTCTAATGTAAGTTCCTACAAATTCTGGTGATGCATATGCATCACATAATTATTATTCCAGAAATGTTGTTGACACTTGACTATGACTTCGAAGCTAAAAAAGATCTGTAGTGCATATTCATATTTATATTCATATTTTTTTCTTTTAGACACACGTTGACAGGAGGAATGGATCCATGGCTTTAATTAATAACATTTTATTACGAACCTTGCGACTGGTCAGAGACTTCCTTCTACATTACACGTAAATGGACGTATGCGGCCGTCCCACCGTGAGCCACTCTGGGCAGATGCGGTTATACACATAATGGTTTCGACTGATACCAGCTACTATTTGCCGATCATGCAATGCAACAGTGTAAGCTTTTTCATATACTTGCCCTCTTTACGTTATATATACACGGTCCAGCCACACTAATGTGGCCCCACCTACGTTAGACGTCAACAGACTACCGGTGACAGCACTAACACTGGGGGTTAGATAAAGCTCGTCGTGGCGAAGACGCGAAAGACATTGTAGTCGTTTTCGTAATGAAGGAACGGAGCGATTATCTGACGTCCAGATTGTCATGATCTTTGGCTTTCGGACCGAGGGTGCAAGCGTTTCCGAAATGACTTGAATGAATTGAAGAAAGTAAATACCAACATCCATAATTTTATTTCATAATTCAATTTAGCCACCAGTTTTGGTGCCTCATTCGCACCATCTTCAGGTGCCTGTACACGAAACTACGTAAGACGTCTAATAGCTTGTATTATTGTAGGAACCGCTGGATCAGCCATTTACGATATATTTGGGTGTATGATTTACCGAGTTTTGTGTATAGAAGGCTGAAGATGGAACCAGTAAGGCACAGAAACGGGTAGCTAAATAAAATCATTAGATAAAATTACAACTGCTGGTATCTGTTCTCTTAAACTCTTCGACCAGCCGCAGTCTCATGTTGTTGTTGTTGTTGTTGTTGTGGTCTTCAGTCCTGAGACTGGTTTGAAGCAGCTCTCCATGCTACTCTATGCTGTGCAAGCTTCTTTATCTCCCAGTACCTACTGCAACCTACATCCTTCTGAATCTGCTTAGTGTATTCGTCTCTTGGTCTCCCTCTACGATTTTTAACCTCCACGCTACCCTCCAATACTAAATTGGTGATCCCTTGATGCCTCAGAACATGTCCTACCAACCGATCCCTTCTTCTGGTCAAGTTGTGCCACAAACGTCTCTTCTCCCCAATCCTATTCAATACTTCCTCATTAGTTATGTGATCTACCCATCTAATCTTCAGCATTCTTCTGTAGCACCACATTTCGAAAGTTTCTATTCTCTTCTTGTCCAAACTATTTATCGTCCATGTTTCACTTCCATACATGGCTACACTCCATACAAATACTTTCGGAAATGACTTCCTGACAAATTTATACTCGATGTTAACAAATTTCTCTTCTTCAGAAACGCTTTCCTTCCCATTGCCAGTCATTCCAAAACGAAAGGTGGAATTACAGAAGTTTGTGAACTGTTCGTGTGCCCTAGTGGTTAACGTACACTTTGGTGAACCACGAACCATAGATGACAGGGATGTCGGGTGGCTGCGATGTGTAAGGGCGAATAAACGTGCAACTGTTCAGCAATTAACCGCCCAGATGATTCACGAAGCTACCAACAGAGTCTCCCGAACGACATTTTAGCGTTTGTTGTTGTTTATGGGCTCCAGCAGCTGACGCCTGTTTTTCTGCCTATGACAGATAGGTGCTCTAAATGTTCATCAAATCAAAAGTATGCTTGCAGCCCTACAGGCACGACTGATCTTGAATGAAGTGACTGCCACAGCATACTCGTCATGAAGATTCCGATCGACGGGCAGCACTTGGTCGCTTAGATTGCTGAAATAAAGTTCATGGTTCAGTCCACCGTGACGTCAGTTAGTGGTCCGAAGTTACTGTATGGAAAATACAAAAGATCCCCAAAAAATCAGTGAACCACCTCCAGCCTGAGCCATACCCTCCGCAAATTACGGCTTAAACACCGTACTGGACTGTCGATACACTCTATCCCTTCCATTATTTGAAAAACAAGTAAAAGCGTTGTCTCGTAGGACCACATTATACGCCTCCAGTCAGTAACTGTCCAGTGTCCGCGACGTTATCCGCCGCCGCCCTGCCCCAGTGAAGATGCATAAATTTTTGTAGCGTAGTGAGTAAGACTTTGCGAGTTGTCTGATCCAAAGGTCAGTTGCTTGCAGCTTTCTTCCCAACCTTCGCCCAGAATCTCTGAGTGATTGATCTGCATTTATGGCCAGCAACTCTTCCTGTTGCGTCTGAAACACATAGCCATTTATAAGGCACGATACTCGTGTCTCATCACTTATTGTTAGTCATTCTGCGACTGCTGAGGCCGTGCTATAAGGTTGCGAATGTTGCACAAATTGCATGTAGACACGCTGGAGTGGCAGAACGGTTCTACGCGCTTCTGTCCGGAACCGCGCTGTTGCTACGGTGGCGGGTTCGAATCCTGCCTCGTGCATGGATGTGTGTGATGTCCTTAGGTTAGTTTAAGTAGTTCTATGTCTAGGGGACTGATGACTTCAGATGTTAATTCCCATAGTTCTCAGAGCTATTTGAACCATTTTGAGTCGTTGGACACTCCGTATTTTACGCTAATAAATGGGGCAACATCCTTCTCTGTGTTGTCATGTCGAAACATGACGGCTCATTTCTGCTGTTCGGCCACTTCTCCGCCTCGAACTATCTTGCTGTTTTTATGGAATAAAATAGTTTATGCAAGCGCACGCGCACACTCCTTCATTTGCATAGCCATGTCAGTCGTGCACGTCCACATGACACGCCATGTACCCATTCTACGATTGTGCGCTGAATAGTAACACTTCCAAATTGTATGTGGAAACTCATGAAGGTTTGTAAGTAAGAAACTTTACTAACATTCTCCTCTCCTCTCCCCCCCCCCCCCCCCCCCCATGAACCATGGAGCGGGATGCGACCGACCGGCGGGTGCCGCCCCTGCTCGGTGAGTAGCGAAACCTTCAGAACTTGAAATGCCAACCAATAAACAAGATGCTAGAAAGTACTCAAGCATAACAGTTTGACTCTTCATAATTTAGTCACCTACCATCATATTGGTTCAAATGGCTCTGAGCACTATGGGACTTAACATCTGTGGTCATCAGTCCCCTAGAACTTAGAACTACTTAAACCTAACTAACCTAAGGACATCACATACATCCATGCCCGAGGTAGGATTCGAACCTGCGACCGTAGCGGCCGCGCGGCTCCGGACTGAGCGCCTAGAACCGCTAGACCACCGCGACCGGCATCATCATATTGGTAGCTGACTAAATTATGAAGAGTCAAACTGATATGCTTGAGTTCTCTCTAGCACCCTAGTGCTAGTGCTAGTCACCTACCATCATATTCCCCCCCCCCCCCCCCCCATGAACCATGGACCTTGCACTTGGTTGGGAGGCTTGCGTGCCTCAACGATACAGATAGCCATACCGTAGGTGCAACCACAACAGAGGGGTAACTATTGAGAGGCCAGACAAACGTGTGGCTCCTGAAGAGGGGCAGCAGCCTTTTCGGTAGTTGTAGGGGCAACAGTCTGGATGATTGACTGATCTGGCCTTGTAACACTAACCAAAACGGCCTTACTATTGTGGTACTGCGAACGGCTGAAAGCAAGGGGAAACTACAGCCGTAATTTTTCCCGAGGGCATGCAGCTTTACTGTATGGTTAAATGATGATGGCATCCTCTTGGGTAAAATATTCCGGAGGTAAAATAGTCCCCCATTTGGATCTCCGGGCGGGGACTACTCAAGAGGATGTCGTTATCAGGAGAAATAAAACTGGCGTTCTATAGATCGGAGCGTGGAATGTCAGATCCCTTAATCGGGCAGGTAGGCTAGAAAATTTAAAAAGGGAAATGGATAGGTTAAAGTTAGATACAGTGGGAATTAATGAAGTTCGGTGGCAGGAGGAACCAGACTTTTTGTCAGGTGAATACAGGGTTATAAATACAAAATCAAATAGGGGTAATGAGGGATAGGTTTAATAATGAATAAAAAAAATTGGAGTGCGGGTAAGCTACTACAAACAACATAGTGAACGCATTATTGTGGCCAAGATAGACACGAAGCCCCCGCCTACTACAGTAGTACAATTTTATATTCCAACTAGCTCTGTAGATGATGAAGAAATTGATGAAATGTATGATAAAAGAAATTATTCAGGTAGTGAAGGGAGACGAAAATTTAATAGTCATGGGTGACTGTAATTCAACAGTAGGAAAAGGAAGAGAAGGAAACGTAGTAGGAGAATATGGATTAGGGCTAAGAAATGAAAGAGGAAGCCGTCTGGTAGAATGTTGCACAGAGCATAACTTATAGCTAACACTTGGTTCAAGAATCATGAAAGAAAGTTGTATACATGGAAGAACCCTGGAGATACTAGAAGGTTCCAGATAGATTATATAATGGTAAGACAGAGATTTAGAAACCAGGTTTTAAATTGTAAGACATTTTCAGGGGAAGATGTGGACTCTGACCACAATCAGATGGAAGAGGATGTAGATGAAGATGAAATGGGAGATATGATACTGCGTGAAGAGTTTGATAGAGCACTGAAAGACCTAAGTCGAAACAAGGCCCCGGGAGTAGACAACATTCCATTAGACCTACTGACAGCCTTGGGAGAGAGAGTCCTGACAAAACTCTACCATCTGGTGAGCAAGATGTATAAGACAGGCGAAATTCCCTCAGACTTCAAGAACAATATAATAATTCCAATCCCAACGAAAGCAGGTGTTGACAGATGTGAAAATCACCGAACTATCAGTTTAATAAACCACGGCTGCAAAATACTAACCCGAAATCTTTACAGACGAATGGAAAAACTGGTAGAAGGCGACCACGGGAAAGATCAGTTTGGATTCCGTAGAAATGTTGGAACACGTGAGGCAATACTGACCTTACGACTTATCTTAGAAGAAAGATTATGGAAAGTCAAACCAACGTTTCTAGCATTTGTAGACTTAGAGAAAGCTTTTGACAATGTTGACTGGAATACTCTCTTTCAAATTCTGAAGGTGGCAGAGGTAAAATACAGGGAGCGAAAGGCTATTTACAATGTGTGCAGAACGCAGATGGCAGTAATAAGAGTCGAGGGGCATGAAAGGGAAGCAGTGGTTGGGAAGGGAGTCAGACAGAGTTGTAGACTCTCCCCGATGCTATTCAATCTGTATAATGAGCAAGCAGTAAAGGAAACAAAAGACAAGTTCGGAGTAGGCATTAAAATCTATGGAGAAGAAATAAAAACCTTGAGGTTCGCCGATGACATTGTAATTCTGTCAGAGACAGCAAAGGGGGGTTACGTAGGGATTTTACTAAAGGGGATCAGGTAGTGATTGTGGGTGGGGCTGGTAATAGTATTGATAGGGATGGGGAGTATGACACAGATGGTGACCTGGAAAAGATAGCCACTCACACTGGCAACACGAATGTGCATTTCGTGGAACTGTTTCAGCGTCACGATCGGCCTCGTCTTAAAACAGCCGTCAGGCGTAATAATATGAGACTTGGAGGTGCGCTGATGACAGAAAGCATGGGTCACATTTCAGTGGTGTCGGTGGAGTCTATCAGCAGGAGGGGTTTCCCTAGACATGGCCTGCACCTCAACAGGTATGGGAAGGAGAGGTTGGCAAAGCTTATAGGTGACAGCATAGGTGATTAGATTGAAGTCAGCTGATAGGTATTGCTGCTTAAGGGAAGTCTCTTTAACAAAGGAACCACTTTCGACATAATGAGGGAATTAGTATATTTCGTCAAAATATACAAGGTATTAGACATAAAGTTAGTGAACAGCTTATAGATGTTGACTCTGAAATTATTGGTATATCTGAACACTTCTTAAATAAGGAAATAATTCAGAGGCTTCCTTCACCAGGATACTGGTTGGCTGGCAGCTTTTCGAGGAGCTCTTTGTGGTGTGGGGGAGTAGCTATGTATGTGAAATACGGCATCCCATTTGAGTCAATTAATGTTTTAAAGTACTGCACTGAAAAGGTGTTTGAATGTTGTGCTGGTGTGGTCAAATTTAATAACTGTTGTTATTTATAGATCCCCAGACTCCGATCTCACTACATTTTTGCTAAAGCTAGAGAAGGTTCTTGGTTCACTTTATAGGAAATACAAAAAGTTAGTGATACGTGGTGACTTCAATATTAATTGTATAAGTGATAGTGCAAGGAAGAGGATGCTGGTAGACCTCCTTCATTCATGTAATCTTACGCAAACCGTATTCTTTCCAACGAGAGTGCAAAGGAACAGTAGAACAACCATAGACAACATTTTTCTTCATTCCTCATTACTAGAAGGGCATTCTGTTAGCAAAAAGGTGAATGGCCTTTCGGATCATGATGCACAAATTTTAACTCTAGGCAGAAATCCAATCTGCATGTGGAATGCACTTCCTTGACTCTTGTGCAGAAAGGAGTGCAGTATTCTGCTGCATCCATTTTCAATAAGCTACCACAAGAACTCAAAAATCTTAGTAGCAGCCCAAACTCTCAACTCTAAACTCTAAACTGAAGAGTTTCCTCATGGCTCACTCCTTCTATTCTGTCGAGGAGCTCCTGGAAGAGCTAAAAAATTAAGCAAATTCCAATGTTACATTGTTGATTTTCTATATTTAAACTTACGACTTGTCACCTGAATATTTTTTTTTATTTTTCATTTTATCTGTTTCTAATATCGTGTTATAATTTCATGTATTGACTCGTTCCATGACTATGGAGACTTCTCCTTAATTTGGTCCCACGGAACAATAAATAAATAAATAAATAAAATAAAAAGGACTTGCAAGAGCAGTTGAACGGAATGGACAGTGTCTTGAAAGGAGGGTATAAGATGAACATCCACAAAAGCAAAACGAGGATAATGGAATGTAGTCGAATTAAGTCGGGTGATGCTGAGGGAATTGGATTAGGAAATGAGACGCTGAAAGTAGTAAAGGAGTTTTGCTATTTTGGGAGCAAAATAACTCATGATGGTCGAAGTAGAGAGGATACAAAATGGCAAGGAAAGCGTTTCTGAAGAAGAGAAATTTGTTAACATTGAGTATTGATTTAAGTGTCAGAAAGTCGTTTCTGAAAGGATTTGTATGGAAATGAAACGTGGACACTAAATAGTGTAGACAAGAAAATGTGGTGCTACAGAAGAATGCTGAAGATTAGATGGGTAGATCACATAACTAATGAGGAGGTATTGAATAGAATTGGGGAGAAGAGGAGTTTGTGGTACAACTTGACTGGAAGAAGGTATCGGTTGCTAGGACATGTTCTGAGGCATCAAGGGATCACCAATTTAGTACTGGAGGGTAGTGTGAAGGGTAAAAATAGTAGAGGGAGACCAAGAGATGAATACACTAAGCAGATTCAGAAGGATATAGGTTGCAGTAGGTACTGGGAGATGAAGAAGCTTGCACAGGATAGAGTAGCACGGAGAGCTGCATCAAACCAGTCTCATGACTGAAGATCACAACAACAAATAATTCTATATCTTTGTTCTTCGCGTATACGTATTTGTATCCCTATGCCGCTAGAAAGCACCTAACTGTGACGTGTAACGTTGTTACATGTAACGTAACTCTGTCAGTGCGTAAGATACTGAGTAATCGAGTTTCGAAAGGTTCCTCCACACGTGGAGCACCGTCTCTTTCAGTATTATAGTGCCAGGCCATACACGAGTACCGCTACATCTGGAACAGTCCCGCGCCTTTGATTCACTGTCATCCATCACCTTTTATACAGTCACGGTTTGGCCTCACTGACTTTCATCTGTTTCCTAAGCTTAAAGGACACCTTCGTGAGTGTAACTTTCACAGTGATGAAGGAGTGCAAGCAGAGGTGAGGATTTGGCTCCCTCAACGAAGTAAAACATTCTACAGTGAAGCTGTCAACAAGCTGGTCCGTCATTGGCAGAAATATATTCCTTGTCGTGGTGACTATGTATGGAAATGAACATACAGACATGAAGAATAAATATGTAGAATGTTAGTAACGTTTGTTTTGTTTGGAAAGCTTTAAGCGTTTTCACATAAACATTTCGGAGGCATTACTTTTCAACATTCCCTAGAACACAATCTAAAGCTTCCAAAACAGAGCAGCGTATCCTTTTAGTGAAGTGACTAATATTTTATCCACTCTGCATACATATGTCTCATGATTTTGCAGCACAAAGACGGAGTAAGGTAGCGCAGTTGTAAGACATTGGGAACGTATTCGGCAAGACTGTGGTTCAAATTCCCATCTGGCCTTGAGATCTGCGTATCTCATTATTTTCCTATTGCACGATGATTTCTTTGAAAAGGACGCGGTCGATTTACTTTTCCATCTCTCACAAGCCAAGCCTTGTGCACCGTCTCTCAGACTTGGTCGTAAACGCGACATTCAACAATCGTCTTCCTCCCTCCCTCTCTTCCTTCCTTCCTTCCTTCCTTCCTTCCTTCTTTCCTTAACACGGCAGTGACATACGTCTGAAGCTCTGTTCATCCCACTTGAACCAACCATAAAGATGTGACAGACGTTGAAAGATCCATTGTCCCGAAGATACGCTGCTCAAACTCACTAGAAGAGATGTCAGCTCTACCGCATATTTGAAATACCAAATTGCGGTCCCAGTCGAAGGCAGACTGGCACCGCCGTCGTGTCTACGTCCAGTTTCAATAACAACAGGCAGAGGTGCTACCAAGACAAAAAAAAGTCAGAGGTCGCCTTACTACAGAATTATATGCTTTAGATTATTAAATCATGACTGTCTTAAGCCCTTGAATTGTGTAATTGTCACTCCAATCGATTAATTCAGTGGCGGTCATCGAGTAGTTTAGTGTTGATATGTTGTCGCGATTCGAGGAATTCTTACGTAGCCTCAAGTAATATGTAAAAATATTTTGAGAACTGGAGTAAATTTTTGGATGACAGCTGATGTTGAAACACTCCTATCGCGGATCAAACAAAACAGTATGACACAGGGACTCCACTAATGAAACCTGTGCAATAGCACATGAAAAGTAACGAAAAGCTTAAAATGGTGCCTTATAGTTTGTCTCTTATAATTATGAGACAAATAGTTAATATACATAGAATAAGACAATCTGCTAAAGAAATTACTAGCTCTAAAATTACTCGCTTTGTTGCGTTCCTCGGTCATTTCAATTAATTAGCCTGCGAGTTAATTACTAACTATTCAGATGGGAATCTTTACCTAAACTTTGGAAATGCCGTGGTTGCAATAATAGGTGATTTAATGGCATCCTTCACGTATAGAAAGAATTCACACTCATTGTCTATTTCTGTCAAATGCCACATTTCGCTAAAAGAGAGCTCCTCAGCAGCTCCAAGAACTAGGGGCAAAAACCGCATCAACATCACCTATGTGTCGTGGAAGGTATTCAGGTCCAGTTCACATGAAGGTGCTCCTGTGATACAGATTCCAATAGCGACAGCAGAGCCCATTATCCCATGGTGACCAGATTTATTTATTGGTCGCAGTTGTATCGCCATCATAACAAGGGATCCTTGCAAACTGTAGCTACTTTTATCACGAGTGCGTAACGGTAGTCAATTTGCATTTGTTCCGAATCAAAATTCTGTCATTCTGCTTCAAAAGAAATCTCCATTAAATTTACATTTAGGGCCACTATTACAGATGGAATTCATCATAATAAGTGTTCTAGACCTTCTGTCCTATCGGTGCGACATAGCATATAACGGACATCGTCGCTTTAAAATTAATTCGATATTTATAAAATTAAGAATTCCGTAAATTAAACGGAAAAAGTTTATTACTGAACCCCTTTCCCGAGCCACCTGCTGCTGGCAGTCGTCAGGGAGACGGAGGTAAGTTAATTGGCTTCGCTCACTGCTAAGCGGGACAGGCTCTGTCAGATAGCCGACCGCTTTATAAGCAGCCATTCAATTAGAGAGCATACAAGAAGAAAGCTGGAGCTGCGTGCATCGAAAAAAAGTCCTGCAGGAAAGTACCACTCAGCACTCATAACCAGAAACGGTTTTAAAGGTATGCGACATTCACTTGCGGAATCAACTTGCGCATATTCTAAACGTATAATCGACAGAAAAGAAAATATAGAACCAATATCTCAAGAGATAACAGGAAAATGTGAAACATTAGTAAATTATTCGGTATTTTTTCTGGCTAGAGAGAGTTTTCAGGATATTAAATCAACGTCGCTACTAAAACATTGACGTAAGGGTACGTAGACGAGAGTACATTAAATCATTATGCCCATATTGAAACTTGTGATACTTCAACATATTTCATTATGCTATCGGGAGAAAATTATTCGGGTAAGTGATATGCCAATAATTTTAAGAAAATTCGAAAAAAAGCGTACAGTGAATGTAAATGGTAAGCTGTGGTTCATCATGTTTTACTGGCCGTATTCAATTATTATTCCCTTTGCAGAAAAGAATAGCCATAATAAGCTGCTTTTTAGCATACGTATCTTTTATAGAAAATGCAGAGACAGTTTTCACACAAATAAACATGTTAATCTGCAAAAATAATTTATATTATAATATATGGAAATATTCTGCAATAAGGAATATAATAAATCACGTAAGAGTACATAAAGATACGGAGCAGTTTATTCATCTAAATTTTATCTGTTATTAACTTCTCTAACGTGTACTGACTTCTTTCAGTGACCATGAAGATCTGTTCCTCATTTTGATACAACTCATTCTTGTACTAGACTTGTCAAAAAAACAAAATTAAAATACTATACCAGAGAGTGGTGTGGCACCGATCAGCTAAAAGCCCCATCCATGTTGTCAGTAATCCCTGCTCTGCGCTCTACCCGGTTGAGCACTGAACTAACTACAATTGACCACTAACCATGTTTCATATTGTTGTTGCAGTGGTGTACGCAATTGATTTTCAAACCAATTCCTTATTATTTCTTCATATCTTCGAAGCAACGTAAGTAACATTTCCTCGTGCACTTTTAATGACCTAAACCTACATACACTATCCCGACGCCACCAATAACATACGTTTATCATATTGACAGCATTATGCTGTCATCCACTGACAGGTACTCTATATCAGCGACCTGAGTAGTCATCAGACATCGTCAGAGAGCAAAATGGGGCACTCTGCGTAACTCACGAACTTCGAACGTGGTCAGATGATTGTGTGTCACTTGTGCCGTACATCTGTAAGCGAGATTCTCGCACACCTAAACATCCTTAGGTCCACATGAAGGGACACGTACAGCACAAAAGCGTACAGGCTGACGTCGTCTGTTGATTGACAGAGACCGCCGACAGTTGAAGAGGGTAGTAATGTGTAATAGGCAGACATCTATCCAGACCATCCCACAGGATATCCAGACTGCATCAGGATCCACTGCAGCCGTCCGCTGTGACCGAGCTGTTCTAGGCGCTTCAGTCCGGAACCGAGCTGCTGCTACGGTCGTAGGTCCGAATTTTGCGTCGGGCGTGGATGTGCGTGATGTCCTTAGGTTAGTTAGGTTTAAGTAGTTCTAAGCCTAGGGGACTGATGACCTCAGTTGTTAAGTTCCATAGTGCTTAGAGCCATTTGAACCACTTTGGGATCCACTGCAAGTACTATGACAGTTAGGTGGGAGGTGAGACACCTTAGATTTCATGGTCGAACGGCTGCTCATAGGCCAAACATCACGCAAATAAATGCCAAACGACGTCTTGCTTGGTGTATGGAGGGTAAACATTGACAATTGAACAGTGGATAACGTTGTGTTGAGTGACGAATCATGGTACACAATGTGGCGATGGCAGGATGTGGATATGGCGAATGCCCGGTGAACGTCATCTGCCACTCTGTATAATGCCAGCAGTAATATTCGGAGGCGGTGGTATTACGGTGTGGTCCTGTTTTCTATGGAAGGGGCTTGCCCCCTTTGGTTTGCTTGGCACTATCACAGCACAAGCCTACATTGATGCTTCAAGCACCTTCTTACTTCCCACTGTTGAAGAGCAACTCGAGGATGGCGATTGCATCCCTCAACACGATCGAGCACCTATTCATAATGCACGGCCTGTGGCGGAGTGGTTACACGACTATAACAGCCCTGCAATGGATTGGCATGCACAGAGTCCTGACCTGAACGCTGTAGAACACCTTTGGGATGTTTTGGAACGCCAACTTCGTGCCAGGCCTCATTGACCGACATCGATACCTCTCCTCAGAGCAGCACTCCGTGAAGAATGGGCTGCAATTGCCCAGGAACCCTTCCAGCACCTGATTGAACGCTGCTTACGAGAATGGAAGCTGTCATCAAGGCTGAGAGTGGGCAAACACTATCTTTGAATTCCAGCATTACCGGTGGAGGGCGCCACGAAGTTTTAAGTCATTTTCAGCCAGATGTCCGAATACTTTTGATCACATAATGTGTATAGTTGTAATGTTTGCATCATCATTAAAGTTTATGTTTTCAAACTATCTTTTTGTAGTGTTAAGTTCTATAATTCTGTAGCATTTTTGTTGGGTTGCTCCGACTAAGTGATCGGCACAACCCTTCACAGACTTAAATACTGCGTTGATCTCTTATATCTGTACGACTTTTAGCTGTAGTAGAGTGCAAGAAACTGTATTCTCTTTCAATTGTGTAAGGAGCGGGAAATGACTACTACCAGTGGAGAATGGACTGATGAAAGGCTGAAACAGCCGATTTTATTCATCAATGAATGGCATTCCATAAAAGCACTGAGTAAAAAGTTTAATATTTCATTCCCAACACTGCGTGACAGAAAATTTAAGGAGATATCAAGAGGACCACTTCTCAGCTGAAATGCAGAAGACAGCTTTGGCTGAACGATTAATGTTGATGGACAATATTTGTCTCTGACTAACGCCCGTACATGTCCATAGAGTGGCTTTTGCGTATGTCGAGACAAAGAAAAGGAACCCTTTAAGTGTCCGAAAGCCAGAAGCAATCAGTATCTACTGGCTTACAGCATTTAACCGATAGGAAGTAAACGTATTTTTTTACCACTTGGGAGGTGTGATGACAAGATCTGCCATCACACTGGGTCTTGTTTTTAACATGGGCGATACGGGGTGACAACTGTTCAAGACCCTGGAAAACGTCAGATAGAGCGAAAAAAAGAATTGGCTCTGTCGTTACCTGGTAACGACGGAAAATAATAACCGTAATTTGCTGCATGAACGCTGCAGGGGGCTCCAAACGATGGCCCTATGAGCGTTGTATAGTTCTATTCATAACGAAACGAAGGTTTATTCCTTACTTAGCGTAAGCACTTCATTCTCCGCTCAAGGGCTGGTGTAGACAGTAGGCTGAATTTGTTACTGGACAACCATGGTAGCCATGCCAACATAGTCGCATGAAACTTCCTGGCTAATTAAAACTGTGTGCCGGACCGAGACTCGAATCCGGGACCATTGCCTTTCGCGGACAAGTGCTCTATCGCATGAGCTACCCAAGCACGACACACGCCCCTTTCTCACAGCTTCAATTCTGACAGTACCTCGTCTCCTACCTTCCAAACTTCACAGAAGCTCTTCTGCGAACCTTGCAGTATTAACATTCCCTGAAGGAAGGATATTGCGAAGACAAAGCTTAGCCACAGCCTGGGGGATGTTTCCAGAATGAAATTTTCACTCTGCAGCGAAGTGTTCGCTGATATGAAACTTCCTGGCAGATTAAAACTGTGTGCCGGACCGAGACTCGAACCAGGGACCTTTGCCTTTCGCGGGCAAGTGCTCTACCATCGGAGAATGTGAGAATGGTCGTGAGTCGCGCTTGGGTAGCTCAGATGGTAGAGCACTCGTCCGCGAAAGGCAAAGGTCCCGAGTTCGAGTCTCGGTCCGGCACACAGTTTTAATCTGCCAGGAAATTTCATATAAGCGCACACTCCGCCGCAGAGCGAAAATCTCTTTCTACAGTCGCATGATTTATGTCGTGATAACGGCATAATTATGCTCGCCATCCACCATAATAGATTCTTTGGCTTCAGCCATTGATGGACAGCTCATTGGCTTCAGCTTCTGACAGCTTCATTGTGTTTGCCTTCTAAATCTGCTTTTCGACGTGAATGTGATATCAAAATCATATCCTCCTAAAATAAAATAATCTAGTATCATATTGTTTGTTATTTAACACTGCGAATTCCTAAGTAGCCACTGATGGAAATGCTGTTTCTCTGTTTCCTATTTACCCACATTCATTCACAGATAGAGATTACTTGCATCCTTAAATCATGTTAGAACATGATGAAATTCCATAAACAGCCATAGACAGTGATGAGCCAATGAGCACATCGCCTACCATTTGGCTCCTGTGACTCTGCCGAAAGAAACTGAAATCGCTTCTCAATCGAAACGTAGTCTAATCTAAACTTTGAGGCGCTAATGATAATACCATCTTCAGAAGGCCAAAACAAAGCAGAGAAACAAAAAAGAAACCCCAAACAACATCCAGAGATTTTAACTGGAAGTCCTCAAAAGAAAAAGAAAAAGGAAAAAAAAACTGGAGGACAAACTAGTAAACCAGAAGTCTCCTGAGCAACGAGAGGCCGAAAGAGAGAAAGTGAAAGACGCCAATGAAGACGATGGAAGCTAAAATATGCAACCGCAATTCGAAATTGGAACAGGAAGGCCTTCGGCTTCAATTGTTGGCACTCACCATCAGAAAACCAAGGATATGTGACATGTCAATCGTCATGCGACAATCGGACAACGACGAGAACATATGTGGGTGTGAATTGGTGCGTCTCATCGTGTTTAAAGAGAAATCAATATACATACATTGATGTACAGATTTATTCTTTTTTCTTCGTTTGGTGATGGTTGGTTGGTTGTTTCGGGAAAGGAGACCAGACAGCGAGGTCATCGGTCTCATCGGATTAGGAAAGGACGGGGAAGGTAGTCGGCCGTGGCCTTTGAAAGGAACCATCCCGGCATTTGCCTGGAGCGATTTAAGGAAATCACGGAAAACCTAAATCAGGATGGCCGGACGCGGGATTGAACCGTCGTCCTCCCGAATGCGAGTCCAGTGTCTAACCACTGCGCCACCTCGCTCGGTCTTCGTTTGACGAGAAAACGCCAAATACGTACCAAATATAATCCGCAGGAGACACGTTCAAGAAGCAGAAGTTGGAAAATTGATATGAAGGATCACAAAATAGAGTTGCAGCTCTTATTACAGGAAAAAGAATTGCGACCCTCTTGATCAAATGGTTCAAATGGCTCTGATCACTATGGGACTCAACTGCTGAGGTCTTTAGTCCCCTAGAACTTAGAACTAGTTAAACCTAACTAACCTAAGGACATCACAAACATCCATGCCCGAGGCAGGATTCGAACCTGCGACCGTAGCGGTCGCTCAGTTCCAGACTGTAGCACCTAGAACCGCACGGCCACTCTAGCCGGCCCCTCTTGATCCAATGTAGGAGTGATAGGAAAAATTAATCTTCGATATCAAAGGTATCATAAATCAGAAATTTTTGCCCCAACGTTACACCTCCACTCACAATTACTCTGTATGTTTTTTGCAATTGTTGTACAATAATATTCAAATGGTTCAAATGGCTCTGATCACTATGGGACTCAACTGCTGAGGTCATTAGTCCCCTAGAACTTAGAACTAGTTAAACCTAACTAACCTAAGGACATCACAAACATCCATGCCCGAGGCAGGATTCGAACCTGCGACCGTAGCGGTCTTGTGGTTCCAGACTGCAGCGCCTTTAACCGCACGGCCACTTCGGCCGGCCAATAATATTCAAAAACTGAGACAGATGCTATGTAAAATAAAGTAGTTTGCCGTCATTTTGACACTGTTCACTCATCTTCATTCACTAACAATATATGTGCCCCCCTCCAGGTTCTGTATGCTAACCCATCGTGTTATTACTTTTTTAGAAAATTAAAATAAGTGTCGAAAGCGTGACGCTTTCATGCTACTAATAACATTATGGAGAATACGCCAGAAGCAATGAAGATCATTCCGAAAAAAGGCTTTCCAAAACTGCGTGGCAAAGTGAGAAGCTACTGTGATAAATGCATAAATACCAAAATTTCTTTCGCTTTTTAACATACTTCGTATAAGTATTTGTTGATACAGAAGAATCTCATGGCTGCAACATGCAATTCGTCTAAGTTAGGTGTTGTTTAGAGAATAGTGTTTGCATGAGTAATGTTCGTTTTGTGAATTATATAAGTAATCCATTTCTTTAGTGCATTACCAACTCTCTGTGATATCATTTGTAATTCCGCATGTATTAATTCCTTTGCGGTGTGACTTCCAGCTTCTGAACTTTTCTGTACGTTGTTTGCATTCCTGTTATTCTGCAGGTATGCTTCAATGATGTAAGTGACGCAATATACTGACATGTTCCGGTCCTGTAGGTGTCTAATTTATGTAGAGTGTAGTTAATACTAATCTGAATATTTTCATGGTCTGAACTGAACGTTAATTTTTTATTAACACAAGCAACGAACATCCTTTTTTTATGGGAGCGTAATTCTGTTCCGGAAGTACTGTGCGTCCAAGATTTTTTGAAGTGTGCAGTTCACGACCAGTTTGCCAACTTGACAGGTTGTGATTTGGGTATGTTCTCCAAGCCATTAAAACACCATCTCCTTCATTCTGAGCAAAAAATCCCTTGTCAAAAACCTTGACTGTATTTCACGAAAAATGGAGCAAAGGGAGTTTAAGATCAGTAATTTATGGCTCCCGCCCCCATCGTCCCGCGGGGTAGCCACGCGGTCGAGAAAGCTTTGTCACGGCTCGCGCGCCTTCCCCCGTCGGAGGTTCCAGTCCTCCCTCGGGCATTAGTGTGTGGTTGTCCATAGTGTAAGTTAGTTTAAGTTAGATTAAGTGGTGCTTAATCTTGAGGACCGATGACCCCAGCAGGTTGGTCCCATGAGACCTTACCACAAATTTCGGATTTTTTTCCTCCCCATCTGTCAGTTTCAAGTTCACTTTCCCTCGCATCCCAACCTCTCTCCCTGTAAGCCAATTTTACTGTGTTTATTTAGGTCCTAACTAATTACCCTGGGGAGCTATCCTGTTGTTTGCAGGGCAGATGTTGTGTTTATCTAGCTTCAAATTTATTAGAGTGTTTACTGTGCTATCTCTGTAACTCATTACAAAATTAGCGCAGGATGTGAATGTTCATTTAGGATTTTTTTCGCTATAGTTTATGACCCGATGTGGCTGTAATTTTTGGGTAGCTCTAGACATTTATCTAGTAGTGTTACATGAAAAAAACTATGCTTCAGGTCAATTTCAAGACGTCGCCAGCGCAATGAAAAAAATGGTTCAAATGGCACTGAGGACTATGGGACTTGACTTCTGAGGTCATCAGTCCCCTAGAACTTAGAACTACTTAAACCTAACTATCCTAAGGACATCACACACATCCATGCCCGAGGCAGGATTCGAACCTGCGACCGTAGCGGTCGCGCGGTACCAGACTGTAGCGCCTAGAACCGCTCGGCCACTGCGCGCAATTAAAAGTATAAAATGGTGAGAAACTCAACAAATGCAAAATTATTTGCTTGTTAAAATAGTTACTGGTGTGTTTTATTTCATTAGTTACACACGAGTCAGGAAACTTTTATTAACGTCACAATTGTGGGCACTGTAACGAGCTCGTGAACGGTTTGTGCTCAAACCAGACAATTTATCAGGTCCAGCGACGCTTTGTATAACATTTTAAACTATGAAGCGACTATTTGCGTGCATCAAAAAAACCAGCGCCCCGGACCTACCATTCACAGAGGCAGTTGACGGCTGGGAGTGCACGGCCCACACGCGAGATCCGCCCCAGAGCGACTGTGTATACTGAGCGCCTGGGGAAATCGAACTACTGGCTGGTCCACTCCACTACGTGGCTCCGCTGCGCCAACAGACTTAGCTCACCTGAATAAACAAATTAAGCACCGCACACCACCGAGTCCAACCGCGCAAGGAACAAGTATGTGTCGCTGAGCAATAGAGCCACCAGCCTCAGGATGTGTCTGGCTTTGTACGGAGGAAGAAAATGCTTGCAGTCACGCGGCACTGTTACCGCTAGCTGCCTTGTTTTGCTACATTGTGTATGCACAGAAAGATACTATGTCTACGCTTTGTTTAAATCCAGTAGAGTCTGTATCACCAACCATAAATATTACGGCTCGTGGTCCCAAGGCATTAACCATGCAATATGCGAGCTATATCACTTTATTCTTTTTAATTTATTCCGATTTTTACATTTGAGTATGTCACTCTGACGACATGGTGTCAGACATAAATCTGGGCAGCCGTGTTTCATTGCGACAGCCATTTGGATCGTAAATTATGGCTATAAAGACCCAAATAACATACACAGCCTGACATAACTCGATAATAAATTATAGTGATATGGGTAATGAATTGGATAGCGACCTGTTAGGAGAGGCGGGAGGGAATGGGGGATGTGGAAGACCTTGGATGTGACAAAGGGGGAAGGGAGTCATAAATCATTGGCCTGCAACTCCCTTTGCTCAATTACTTCTTGTGACTTGTATGACCCAGTTTGACGGTATTTTTCATGTTGTCACGCTTGTTTTATTTACTTCTGCTGACAGATCAGGTCCTCTCTAGAATCTAAAAAGTCATTCTGTGTATTTTACGTTCGTAAAGAAAATCGTTTTATATGATTATCTGATGCAGAGTAACATTTAGAAACTAGTAAGTAGTGGAAACAGCAGTAGCTGTAGCTGTAGCATGAAGAAATAATGTTTCCTTCGTTCTGAAAATGTAGAACAATTCAGACGAATTGTAGGAAGGTAGATTTATATCATGAGCGCCTGCAGCCGTGGACATTAGCGGTGCTATTGAAGACCGAGGCAAATAGGAAAGATGGAGGCAAATAGAAATGTAATCAGATACTAATAATGAAGATTGGAGAACAGAAAATGAAGTGACAGACTGAGAAATGAAAAGTGACGGAAGTGTAACTGGGAAAGGTGGGAGCATTTGTTTTGCAGTTTTACAGTGGAAAACTCCAAACAGAATTTAATTGTGGAAGGTACGGTTGAGGGCAGGGTTGGGGGAGTTATGAGGTTGACAGGGCATTGTGCACAAAGAGCAGTATAGGAGTGAATGATGTAATACAGCGTATGGTAGTCACATAACCTGTCAGACAACAACCAACCAAATTGGGAGCGTGAAGCAGTGATATGGTCGAGTACACCATTTGCAAATGTAACGCAGACAAACGTACACGATTTGTTCTGATTGCGTAGAGTTTTAGTTCTCGTGCCCTATTGGGTTGGATCACATTATTGGATGTTCGGTACAACGCGTGATTTTTCGCTTCGTATCTTATGGAAATATGTCCAGAAATTGTTCGAGAACGTACATGCGGATGTCTTCCTGCAAATGATGACACCATTTTCGTCTAAGTTTCGATGCTCATCCAAAACTACGGCCAAGCTGTGCACTGTTTTGCGGTATGGCCCTCGGTTGCCATCATGCAGTTGTTCGCAGACTCGTGAACTAATGAATGGATACTAAACTTAATTTGGACTTTTTCCATTTAGTTTTAAGTCCCGGGTGTTGCATACATCCGAACACTGAAGTCAGATCAACATTTATTGGGGCTATAAGAGTATTGATATCTTCAATTCTGGGTCTGAGTAAAAGCTACAAGTCGGTGGTATAAAAATTGTATTTACTCGATACAACCGACTATAGAGGGATCAAGGCTGACCGTTGCGGCCCTCTTTAATGAACATTCGACCACAACGACCAGAACACGTTGGCATCTGCTCCTAAAGTAGTTTTCAAACCACTATCTGATTACCCACTTGCATTTTTCTGAGCAGTATTTCTAAACTGAGAGTATTAAATACATTGATGAAGTGGAGAAGCATCAATATTGGGACCTTACAGTTGTCAGTTCAGGACATAAGTTACCTCAATTAATGCAGTGTTTGTACTATGGTCGAAAGCCGTCAATCAATGCGCCTGTCATATAATTTTGATGGTATTTGTCTTATTAAATTGGGCAGAATATTTTTTCTCTTCCTGCGTTATCTAGCGTTTTCCACGCTCATGTTTTCCGTTGCAGACAGGTACACCATGCTGGGAAGCTGAATTTTTGCGTTTTAATTACAACTAACAGTCAGTACAAAATGTGCCTTTTGCCACCTGTCCCAAACATGGATGCCTGATCACTTTTAATGAACGCGGAGGTTATAAAAAATGCACTCAGCTAGGCACATTCAGGTGCAGGCTCTTCGTCAAGCTTTGCAATAGAAGCATGAGGAGGCAGCTCAACGCTATTTTCGCACCAAGCGACACTGCGGTTCCAGACGCGGTAGCATTTCCAAGGCGTGGGGCTGCGCTGTTGGCCATTTCGTAACCGAGCGTTGTGACACCGTCTTCAAAATTTCAGCGGTTCACCAAAATGAAAAATTTTAAGAATTGTAAGAAAATGAAACACCCACAGTCGTCCTTATATTATGTACTCTGTAGCTACCACTGTCGGTACTTCAGTGCGCCATCTTCTGGTCTTAGCTGATACTGAAGGGATTACCACGGTCCATGTATACACTACATCAGCGCCCAACGTAACTGATTTGCGGAGACTATCTGTAACTGTGATGTCAGCACTCCTAGCTGGTTGGCTGGATTGCTGATATCACAGTTTCATTCTGTTGAAAGACTGAAATTTTGAAGACGATGTCCAAACGCTCAACTAAGCATCAACTAAGACCTGAAGACCGAAACCGGTAGCAACATAATACATAATCATAAGGACGGCTCTAGATGTTTCATTTTCTTACACTAGTGAACAGCCGTGGCCCCCAAAACCTCCAGTCAAAATGATGGACATAAAAAAAAAACTTGAAAAATTTTAGGCCGACAGAATCGGGCGATTCCTGTTCTGTCTTTTGACTGCAGGAAACGCCTGCTCTTTGTAAAAGGAGCAACTTGGGGACTGGTCAATAGGCCCCAACCAAGTTCTGTGGTTATCTGTATGCAGAAGAGAGGAAAAAGTTTTAGGCAAGGACGAAAACAGTCTCATGAAGCAGTCGCTCTTCCATGATCAAGAAAATAATGGATGTGAATTTGATCAATTTCGAATTATGTTTCTCCGTCACGATGCAATTTCATCGCCAGGAGCAGTGTATAATTTCCATTTGCGACAATTTTGGAACCGTTTTTATGTACTCGTAAATTCGCATGGAACAGAATTCGGCATTTGATCGGTTGCGAAGAACTTCATGCAACTTATGCCCAGTTGATTTCCATTGTACTTTTTAATGTGACTCACGACCTGGCTATGATGTTTTAATTAGTAATAGAAAGTACTAAATATAGGAATCTTTGTGTATAACTGTGCGAGCACACTAGGTGACCAAAAGTATCCGGACACCTGTCTGAAAATGACTTACAAGTTCATGGCGTCCTCCATCGGCAATGCTGGAATTCAATATGGCGCTGGCCCATCCTTAGCCTTGATGACAGCTTGCACTCTCGCAGGCGTAATTCAATCAGGTGCTGGATGGTTTCTTGGGGAATGGCAGCCTTTTCATCACGGAGTGTTGCACTGAGGAGAGGTATCGATGTCGGTCAGTGAGGCCTCGCATGAAGTCAGCGTCCCAAAACATCCCAAAGGTGTTCTATAGGTTTCAGGTGAGGACTCTGTCCAGACCAGTCCATTACAGGGATGTTACTGTCGTGTAATCACTCCGCCACGGGCCGTGCATTATGAATAGGTGCTCGATCGTGCTGAAAGATGCAATCGCCATCCCAGAATTGCTCTTCAACAGTGGGATGCTGGAAGGTGATTAAAGCATCAATGTAGACCTGTGCCGTGATAGTGCCACGCAAAACAACAAGGGGTTCAAGCCCCGTGTATGAAAAACACGACCACAAACACGACGTTTACCGGGAATTCGCCAAACCCACACCCTGCCATAGGATCGCCACATCGTGTATCGTGATTCGTCACTCCAGTTATCAATCGTCCAATGTTACGCTCCATACACCAAGCGAGGTGCCGTTTGACATTTACCGGCGTGATGTGTGGCTTACGTGCCTCCAATCAAAGTTTTCTCACCTCCTGCTTAACAATTATAGTACACGCAATGGATCCTGATGCAGTTTGGAAATCCTGCGTAATGGTCTGGCTGGATAGATGTCCCTCTATTACAAATTACAATCCTCTTCAACAGTCGGCGGTCTGTGTCAGTCAACAGACGAGGTCAGTCTATACGCCTTTGTGCTGAACGTATCCCTTCACGTTTCCATTTCACTATCACATCGGAAACAGTGGACCTACGGAGGTTTAAGAGTGTAGAAATCTTGCGTACAGACATATGACACAAGTGGCACCCAATCACCTGACCACGTTCGAAGTCTGTGAGATCCACAGAGCGCCCCATTCCGCTCTCTCACGATATGTAATGACTACTGAGGTCGCTGATATGGAGTACCTAGCAGTAGGTGGCAGCACAATGCGTCAAATATGAAAAACGTATGTTTTTGGGAGTGTCCGGATAATTTTGAACACATAGTGTAAGTTGCATCTCTTTACACCCGTCGTCCTATCCCTGACAAATTATCGGTAAGTTAGTGTTGTTTCCTCGTATGGAAACACAGGATTATCATTTTCTAGCGTTTCCACGTTCAATGCACTCCATTTGTGAAATAAATTTTAATTCTACAGCTACTTAGTTTGTTAAACTCCTCCCCCAAAGCACGCTCCAACACATGTCCCCATGTCCCGTACTGTTTGGCGTCCTGCACCCAGTGAGAGAAAACTACTTAATATGTCAGCAGAGTATGATCCGTGATCGGTCGCTCTGGCGTTTCAGAATTAAAGTTCTGTTGCGCAGTTTTTGCTTTAGGATAGAGTGTAGGGCTATTAACCAATTAAAATTTCATGGAACTGCAGGCGAATTGGCGCTCAGAGCCGATTAAATAATGTTAATTACAGTATTAGTGCATAGTCAGAGCTCAACTTCCCAACGTCCTTGTCACAAGGCGACGTGAACGACTTAACAGAAGTGTGAACTTGTTTTATGATGGTTAAGCAAACAGGACTGTTACTTGTCAGGTGAGTTACATTTATGTCTACTGTCAGTTATACATGGTAGGGCTCTGGATAAGCTCCTAAGATGCTGAATATTCGGTAACCTGATTATGGTTTTCGTTTTCCCTTAGCCATTTTTGTCCATTGAGGATCACGTCGGTAGCGAAACTTTTCTTTCTATACTCGTTTGGTTTTCAAAGCATGCAACATGTGGCGTCAAATTAAATCAGTATCTGCATGTCCATGTATCGATTAACGCTCAATCTTTGACAACTTAGGGAATAATTGAACTCCGCTGTGGATGTACCATAGACGATTGTATGTTTTATAACTAGATAACACCGCTAACGCCGATGTTTGTTATGAAACATAAGCAGTTCAGAAACACCCACCTAAGACGTATTGTTATTGCAATACCTGATACCACCTGAATGATTATTTTCAAGTCACTGCTTTGATACGTCAAGATACTGAGTTTTCGATGCTATACAGGCAGTTTAATTTCACCGTTAAATTTTGTAAAGTTCTGTGCATTAGTCCTGCAAACTTTTAATTCAGATTATGTCCACTACTCAAACGATGAGTACCAACCTTGTGAGTCCAGACTCCCAGGAAGGAGGTCGCTCTTGTTGCCAACGACCAGGATGGTGACGTCAGCCATGTCGCGGCTCTCCGACAGCTGCTCCAGAAGTGTGCGGGCGAACTGGAAGGACGCCGCGTCCGCCAGGTCGAACACCTGCCAAGCAGCAAACAAACACTGCAAAAGCCGCAAACATGAGAACACAGAGGACAGAGGTTTTTCTGACACTTTTCATTCCGTATCCCTGATGACCCACTGTAGGGTCAGGGATTTTTCTGCAAATACTGAGCGATTAAGTACTGCGACTGTGAAAACCCTTTCTATCACTTGCCTTACGACCAAGAGAAATATCCCGCAAACCTTGGTCACAAAAGCGACTGGGATTTTTAGCTTCATTGTGGGAAAAACTGTCTCAGACAACAGATATATATATATATATATATATATATATATATATATATATATATATATAGAGAGAGAGAGAGAGAGAGAGAGAGTGAGAGAGAGAGGGGGGGGGGAGTGAAAGCCTAGTGTACTAGTAGGCGTAAATTTTTATTTGTACAGAGAACAAAGTCTACTTGCTCGACCGCTGCAGTGCACTTCAGACCCGCGCATCAGAAAATGACCGCAGAGTATGCAAAGAGGCGACGAACATGCACACACTGCGGAGCAGAGAGACACGAATGAGAAGTGGCATAGTGTTAAAGACACAAAACGTAGATTAGAGTAGAGCAGGGTCGAGTTTCCCATCCGATTGCCCCAAGGTCCCTGTAGAAACGAGTGACTTCAGGAGAGTACCGAGACTGCAGCCGATTACCTACCTCATCCGCTTCCGTCAGAGCCCTTGTCTCTGTATCCAGTGACATCAAGGCCTTATAGAACGCCTATCGTCCAAAACAGCCAGACAGATAAAATTTACTGCTTAAGGAAAAAAAAAGAATTCAGCCAAGAAGAGAAGAAGATGAAACTTCACGGATTCCTTGGGTATATGATGTTATTACGGAGACAACAAAATCTAATTAAATTTACAAAGAGTTGTGGTACGAGCTCATTTATCAGAATTATGTAGCAGCCCGTCTGGCCTGGATGTGTGCAATGATTCGGTGTCCTCTCCTTAGCAAGCTGACCCGTAACTGTTGTGATGGTTCTTGACATTCTGGATAACGGCAGAGGGGTGAAGGTGACGTCCGAAGTGGTTTCACAAATGAGCTATCGGGGACAGACCACGATATCTTGCCATGGGACTGCTGCTGCGTCACACAGACAGTCCGTGATGACACGTGCCATGTGTGGACGAGCACTGTCACATTAAAAAATGACACCACGGAACTGTTGCTTGAGGGGTAACATACCAGGATGCAGGATGTCTGTGACCCACCGTTGTGAGGATTGCTCTGTCACTACCGCCCTTGAACAGAAGTCATACCCGATTCCTCACCGAGCAATATGACGCAGTAGTTTGCACACTGGACTCGCATTCGGGAGTACAAACGGTTCAAATCCGCGTCCGGCAATCCTGATTTAGGTTTACCGTGATTTCCCTAAATCGCTTCAGGGAAATGCCGGTATCGTTCCTCTGAAAGGGGATGGCCGACTTCATTCTCCATCCTTCAATAATTTGACAGGACTGATTGTCTCGCTGTTTGGTCCCAACCCTCAAATCAATCAACCAACCACTCCGATTGCTCCTGACACTGTGAAGCGAAGAGCAACACCGTTTTGCCTCTCCAAAACATTGGAAGAATGGGACCTATACCCACGTTGAAGCCATACTCGCCGACGATGGAAAGCCAGGATAGCGCAGAAACGTGATACGTCACTGAACACCATACGACACCATTCATCAGCAATCCGTATTTCGCAGTCACAGTGCCACTCCAAACGCAGGTGTTGATGTTGTGGTGTCAACGCAACTAATGCATGATACCGTAACTCCCTCATCTGGATGCTGGTCACAGACCAATGGTGTGGGACGATACTTGTTCTCGAACGACAGGCGTAGACGTAAAAGGGTTACGATGTACTTGGTGGATGATACGACAACCTCCTCTGTGATGTTCACACGTGGTCAAGCGGAACCTTGACGCCGTGTTTGCAGGTCTTCACTTTCCCATACAGTTCAACATCGGACTATTGGCATATGCGGATGTCCCACAAATCTGGATGCAGCCCAGTAAGACAAGCTGGCTAAACGGAGGCACAAAACCGAGCCCAGTTCTAACTTTCAGATATCGATAATGTGTGTCACACGAGCACGAGGCATCTCCGAGTCCTTCACAGTTATCACTCCATGATCACTCAACACCTGACGTCCTCAGCTGGCGGTGTAGTGGGTAGCGTTGCTGCCTCTGGATCAAGGGGTTCCAGGTTCGATTCCCGGCTTGGTCGGGGATTTTCTCTGCCAGGAGAAAATGGTTCAAACGGCTCTGAGCACTATAGGACTTAACATCTGTGGTCATCAGTCCCCTAGAACTTAGAACTACTTAAACCTAATTAACCTAAGGACATCACACACATCCATGCCCGAGGCAGGATTCTAACCTGCGACCGTAGCGGTCACGCGGTTCCGGACTGAAGCGCTTAGAACCGCATGGCCACACCGGCCGGCCTTGGCAGGAGACTGAGTGTTTGCGTTGTCCTCATCTTTTCATCATCAACCCCGAAAGTGACGAGACATGACGGTGAAAAGATTGGAATTTTTCACTGGTGCTGATAACCAGGCCGTTGAGCGCCCCACAAACCAAATATCGTCATCATCATCATCAACATTTGATACTGCTCACGCCTCATTGTATACAATACCAAGCATGGAGAACACACTGATGCTCTCTGACTGCCTTTCTACTATCCAAGAGAATTCTAGCTCTAGTCATTTACATACCCGCCGATGACGTGACGTAAACGAAGTTTTGAGTGTCATCTCACCTTCTCTTCTACGTACTTCACTTTTCTGTCAGGTACTGTGGAGGAAATCGAGATACCAGCAACAGAGGTCACGGTCACTGTACCGCAATATTTATCAAATCCATAAAAATGACACAGTATAATGCATTTATTTCTGATAGTGTTCCACAAGTGAGTTCATTGATTACGAACGGCATACTATGACTAGACACAACCTCCGTGGTTACGTTAGTAAAACATACAGGTAAGTACGTTATGGACTTCGCCTATCCCTTCTTCTTTTTAGAGTCAAATCCAGGCAACATCTGGTCATTTCATTTATTTAGCTTAATGTTTTGCACAACTGCCATGAAATCGTCCATCTAAACCAGAATGAGTGATGCGAGCCGCCTATCGAAACTGTGGCCGTTGTCATACTGGGAACCATCATGTGATTATTTCTCTGAAAAGGAGGTAGGAGCTTCGTTATGGCGTTGGTCGAGTTAGGAAACGTACACGTAAAAGCAAGAACTGAAAACACGCTTAATGATTTCTACATAAAATGGCGAGTATTGGAAATTACACAAGGTCATGGGATTGTTTCCATTATTCCACTCCTCATGTTACTCTTTTTGTTAAACCTTTCCTAAATATCATTCCTAGCGTAATTATACCTCTGCTGCTGAAGAATGATGGCAATGATCAACCATAGTGTTGTTCACAACATAAGCTTAAGTAAAATTAAAACGCACGTATTTGTTTGGGTCTCCTCTAAATGGCAGAAAAGGCGGCGATCCGGAGTGCCCTCGGTTCATAGTACCCTGTTGTGCACAGAGTAAGGGCCTTGTTTTCCTTCTGCCAGTTTTTTAATGCGGTTTGTCGCGATTTCCTCTTTCTTAAACCCAAAATTATTTGTTCAGTACATCCCAATTTTCCCGTGCAGACTCTGTCTACATCTCCCATTACTGGCGAGGAAGTCATTCTCTCATATATTAACACGCGCCTCATTATCCCGGCCACTCTCCTAGATAGTTTCCAAGATATTCCATTCTTCGGCGATTCAATGGAGTTCCTAATTTCTTAACCTTCTGTGCAGAACCGTCTAGTTTCATGATCTATCAGCCTGCTTAATATGTGGTGTTCTTCAGTACAGCTACTTCTAGATTTTTTTTCAGTCTTACAACAGCTCACGATGGGTTTACATACCAAAGACTTTCGAGGAGCATCATACTAAGCATTAAAATGCTGATTCCATAACTGTAATCACTTCACTCCCCCAGTAACTGAGATCGTGGGCGCACTGTTTTGTGGAACCGTCCTGTAGACTGATGTCCACTAGTTTTTTTATTGTATATTCCAAGTAATATGGCAAGGGAGTAACCTTCAAAATCTGAAACGCAGGACAATGAGAAAGGGATCTTGCAACAATTTGAAATGCGGAGCTGCAGACGGATGTTACGAAATTCAGAGAAGGGGCATATCTGGTTAAACAAAAGACTAGACATTAGTAAGAAAGCGAAATTCTGCTTACAGAAAGTATTGGGATAAACATTAGTTTGGTAACAGAAAATATAATTAATGAAAGTGAAAGGAAACATGTGAGCAATCACTGGAAATATCTATTAACATCTTCCCAGAAAAGATTTTTGGTCTCTATCTGGAAAAGTATATGCTCATGTTTCGAATAGACAAATAATTCACTAACAACGATAGCGGTTCACTAGACATAAGATATCCGAGTGCTATTTGCAATTTCGTTGTGAACAAAAGGTTTACTATGTAAAGTGAGGAAGACGGCATGGTTTCTTCTTTTGCTCCTTGCTGTTTCAGAATTTCTTTGGGCAGTCGACTCAAATCTTCAAGAACAGTCTATCGAAGTTTTTTAATGGTTGTTGGAAGGTCCACAAGACAGTGTCTTACCTAGCTCAGATATTCTGATTGGGACCGTGTGTAACAATATTAACGTGGTTGCATGATTAGCAGTTCGAACTCTGATAGGTGCCATTTAGTGACGATGCACTGCTGTGTGAAAACCAAAATCAGGTCTCACGAATGGTCTCAAAACAAAACTTACTTTTGGAACCTATTCCAAATTTGTCACAGCCTCATACGATTTTGTCGAATCCGCATGACACAGAGTCTGGCTCCTTCGCATTTCCATGTATGTTACTAAGATACAGTTCTTCTTCTCTGTATGGATTTACGCAGTTCGATCATTTATGTCAATTAAATCCGTATGTAGCTCTTGTCCGAGAACTTATTTAAAAGAGATAAATACCCTAATGAACGTTCGTTGTAACAGGTCTTACACCTCCAATTACATTCCTCCCAGGATCGATTAATGGTCCGGTTGTTATTAACTTGTGACATACAATAAATACAGAAAATTTCCTGTGATACAGGATCTCCCAAGAGTAACGATTCATTCTCATGAAACATATGTTTAATAAAGAAAAAGTATATTTGTACAGTAAGGGCAGATATGAGGCAGTAGAAATCATTGAAGTTCAACGTGTCGACCCTGAATGTCGACACGTAGACCACCTTTCGACAGTAGCAAGGAATGTATTCCATAGTTGCTCAGGTCTGATGATATTAGCCGCGTCCACAAGCCGATCACGCGAACAACGCTGTGTGCTGGTTTTAATCCTTAGAGAAGAGACGTATTCCTGCGCGAAGGATGCCAACTCTCTGCCGGTCCACCGTTCAGGAAACAGGTGGTTGTTGTAACGACGAATAACGACAGAAGATCGGGAGAAGCCTCGTCCTGCTGGTATACAGCGGTCTTCAGGATTACATCATACTGAAATTGTGGTTCCAAAAAATGATTAAGAATGTCGAGGTAAATTTTACCTGTTATTGTTTCCTTTGTAAAAACGAGTGATCTATAATTCTTAGTCTTGGTTGTCCCTAGCCTTACGTGCAGTTTCGATGGATTTTTCTGCAATTCCTGCACTTCATGAGAAAGGTTGTCGACACATATCGGACAGTTGTGACGGTTCGCAGAATCCCATGTGTAATGTGTGGCATCGTGTGAGCAAAGGAGGTTCTGTAACGGGTTCCAGTTACACACTGCCACCCAAAAGTCAGCACATATTTCCACACTGGGGGTACGATTGTCCTCCTCCAGGTGATGTATTACCTGGATGCAATACGCCGTCTTCCTTACCACAGAACGAAGATTGCGTTAGACAGTGGATATTGAAATGTTCACTTTACGACCCAGCCTCCTCGATCTCTGGACTACGCCGTTAGACGTTGATAGTTGTCCGGGATGTTCCTCATTTAAGACACTTCTTCTTCGTGTGAATTTGTTGAAATGAAGTCTGACACTGTTGGTGGCTCATGTTCATATACTCCATTGTACAGCTCACATAAATTTTCGAAAGTTTTGCCACGAAACTTCCAGAAAACAATGGCTATTTTTCTAAAGCCAACGTCTAAAAAGCCTGTGAAATAAGAATAGGTTAGATTAATGTTACCACGAATGTGAATCTTTATTCATACACAAAACATAAATCGACCACACTGTGTCATTTTAAATAGTGAAGAGCATCGTATCATTAGTTTTCATAGTACTCATGGCCTCCTAAGGGTGTGTACCTCCATATACCGTGACACTGCAGAACAGCATAAAGTGCCGGGGTTCCAGCGTCCACGTTCATCACCTGACGTACGATAAGCTTAGTTGGTGCTTTACTGCCCGGCTAGGACGCGGTTGTTGGTGCAATGGTTGTCCAGCGTTGATCTGCGAGTGATTTGTTTTACTGTGGCCTATGTAACTGCTGCTAAAATCCGCATTATTCGACAGCAACCATAGTCAAAAACACATTGTTTCTCCCACTGGTGACATCGAAGTATTGAGAGTGGAACCTTAACACAGTGGCACGCGAATGCCCTCACGACTGAAGGGATGCGAAGTAACGCACGTGGGGCATCCAAGACCTGATCATAACAACTAACTGCATCCCACTTATTGCATCTCATGCACTCCGCCATACCGGCGGTGGGCAGCACAGACCTGGCGACATCAAAGCCACGAGACGCAGCCGGCTATTCTATTAGTCGTGGGGACAGGAACTTGCATCCCGCAACATGACAGCAGTCCCTAACTCAGTTGCGCTCACAGTGTATATGCAAACGCGAGGCTGCTGTTGGCACTAGTGGAATTAGGGAGGAAGGGTTACATGCAGCGTCAACAGGTTTCCCAATGTAGCTCTATCAAACCCAAATTCGTATTTCACACTGCGGTAGAGAAAATGTTCAGAACTTTCTCATTCAACGCATTCTCTTTTCCACAAAACATCCTCATTCAGCTTCCATTCAAATCACTCTCAAAAACACGCTAAAATAAAAACATCTCATTTAGCGTGCTTACTGACTACAGTCGTAGAAGTGCTTAGTCAGCGTAGACTGTCACAATCATCGTTGACGAAGGTAGTTTTTCTAGTAGGTTTAAGCAATTACATCGTATCCCTGTTATATGTGAGTTAGGTGTGTTGCATACATTACGTGATCAAAAGAATTCCGACACCTGGCTAAAAATGACTTTCGTGGCACCCTCCATCGGTTATACTGGAATTCAATATGGTTTTGACCCAACCTTAGCCTTGATGACATCTTCCACTCTCGCAGACATACGTTCATTCAGGTGCTGGTCGGTTTCTTGGTGAACGTCAGTCCATTCTTCACGGAGTGCTGCACTGAAGAAAGGTATCGATCTCGGTCTGTGAGGCCTGGCAAGAAGTCGGCGTTCCAAAACATCCCAAAGGTGTTCTACAGGATTCAAGTCAGTACCCTCAGCAGGCCAGTCCACTACAGGGATGTTATTGTCGTGTACCCACTCCGCCACTGGCCGTGCACTATGAACAGGTGCTCGATCGTGTTGAGTAATGCAACCGCCATCCCCGAGTTGCTTTTCAACAGTGGAAAGCAAAAAGGTGCTTAAAGCATCAATGTAGGCCTGTGCAGGTGGCAGCATGTTGTTGTAATGGTGCGAGCAGCCCATAGCGGCTCGCTTTCAGGCATTCCTTTTTGTATATTTTGTGATTAAAGCCCTCCTGGCGTGTTAATTATTTTATACGTGGCATGTAAGTAGTGCCTCTGTCTTATTGTTAGTCAGTACTTACACTTTATATAAAAATGTCTTTTCTATAAATTTGTAACTGTTATAGTCCATTTTAATTGTTTTAATTCTGATGAAGGCATTCTTAGAAGTGATGGAACCTGGTCAATAAGACTAAAAATAACGGTCACTGAACCAAGCACCCACGTTTAAAACCTTAAGTTATTGAATCTTCTTTAGTGCCATCCTATTTCAAAGTCTGTTACGAAATCTCTGCAGTGGTAAGATCATTTTGTAATACTTGGCAATGATCTGAATGATTTAGGGTTGCTCAAGTAGGAACTAGTCGGAGGCTGTAAAATGGAAACCGCAGAAATGATCGTGAGGCCATTGCCTAAGGAAGTTGAGATGTGGTCCTTATAAAAGCGACGAGGCCCCATCCTGGCCACTGGAGGGACATGGGGTAATAGCCACGTGACAAAAGAGCGAGCAAGTGCCGGCATCGACCGTCCAAAGCACTCATTAGTCCTAAGATACAGAAATAGAGGCTTCAAAACAAGTTCAGGACGGTGCATTGGCGGAAGGAATGTGGGGAACGGAAATTCAACGAAGAATGGCGTAAGTGTACCATTTTTTGTGGGGTTTTAGGGCACTCAACTATTCAGGTAATTAGCGCCCAGTCACAAATGTAAGTGCACATATAATCCGGTAAAACTCGGGGGGAGGGGGGGGGCAGGGGCACAAGAAAGTTCTTACAAAGACGCAGATAAAATAATTAAAAAGAGGTAGATGTCTTTGGACAAGTCCGCCAAAGTAGTAAAACGAAGAACACGAGCAGCTGCTCGAGCGTCATCAGCTAATATTTCCTGTAAAGTAGATGGCAGAGACAGGACAACACGAGATTAATTAAAACGGGGACACGACAATAAAACACGGCGCACTGCCAATGCATGACCACAAGGACACTGCGGGGCGGAGTCACTGGATAGCAGGTAACGGTGGCTAAACCGGCAATGCCCAATCCGCAACCTGGCCAAAAGGACCTCCTCTCGCCGAGATGGTCGGGAGGAGGTTGTCCAAGCTATTGGGAACGGTTTTATGGCCCGGAGCTTATTTTCTTGAAGTGACGACCAAGTATCCCACCATAATGACACAAACCTTTTACAAACAACGCCACTAATGTCAGACGATGGGACACAAAGGGAGGCTGGCCGAGGCAGGAGGACTGCAGCCTTGGCCGCAGCATCAGCAGCCTCATTCCCAGGCACTCCTACATGGCCTGGAACCCACATATAGCTAACAGGAGAGCCATCATCAGCAAAAGAATGGAGGGATTGCTGGATCCGTTGCACCAAGGGATGGACCGGATATGGAGCTCCAAGGCTCTGAAGAGCACTGAGTGAATCAGAGCACATACGGAGAATGGCGGTGGCGGCGGACATGCTGAACGGCCTGATAGAGAGCAAAAAGCTCGGCCGTAAAGCTGGAACACTGGGTAAGTGTACCGAGTGCAATGAGTGGCTGTTGCACTTCCGACACGAAGTCCGACCTCTGTGGCAACTGTTGCCATCATAACGCACCGGTATTCAATAAAGATAGCATCTGCCTGTTGGACAGGTACCAGTAACGCGTTTTGGCGTTCCATATCGTGCGTCATCAGCTAAGGACATCCATCATTCCTCCAGTCGATTGTCCCACACCTGGTCACTTGCAACGGTCATGCAGTGCTCTTCGTACACTTGTCATTCCTCCACTCCTCCCGCTGTCAGGAAACACACGACACCCCTTTTTTCTTCTTTTGAAGCCGCCATTTCTCTATTCACAGCACGAAAGAATCGCGGTCGTTGTAGGTAGGCTCAATGCCGTTTCTTCCAAATCCGCCAGAAATAAACGCAAAATAATTTTATTTAAAAAAGCGGTTAAAGTGTTACTAGAAACCTTCCTAAGAGACAATCTCCATTCCTTCCGAACTGACTATGCAAATGTAGACGAGATGTGGCTCAAATTCAAAGATATAGTAGCAACGGCAATTGAGAGATCCATACGTGATAAATTGGTAAGAGATGGAACTGATCCCCCATGGTACACAAAACAGGTCCGAACGCTGTTGCAGAGGCAACGGAAAAAGCATGCGAAGTTCAGAAGAACGCGAAATCCCGAAGATTGGCTGAAATTTACAGACGCGCGAAATTTGGCACGGACTTCAATGAGAGATGCCTTTAATAGGTTCCACAACGAAACATTGTCTCGAAATTTGGTAGAAAACCCGAAGAAATTCTGGTCGTATGTAAAGTACACAAGCGGCAAGACGCAGTCAATCCCTTCGCTGCTATATATTATTGACGTCGGTTTGCAGTAGGGTTTTGGAGCATATACTGTATTCAAACATTATGAATCACCTCGAAGGGAACGATCTATTGATACGTAATCAGCATGGTTTCAGAAAACATCGTTCTTGTGCAACGCAGATAGCTCTTTATTCGCACGAAGTAATGGCAGCTATCGACAGGGGATTTCAAGTTGATTCCGTATTTCTAGATTTCCGGAAAGCTTTTGACACCGTTCCTCACAAGCGACTTCTAATCAAGCTGCGGGCCTATGGGGTATCGTCTCAGTTGTGCGACTGGATTCGTGATTTCCTGTCAGGAAGGTCGCAGTTCGTAGTAATAGACGGCAAATCATCGAGTAAAACTAAAGTGATATCAGGTGTTCCCCAGGGAAGCGTCCTGGGACCTCTGCTGTTCTTGATCTATATAAATGACCTGGGTGACAATCTGAGCAGTTCTATTAGGTTGTTCGCAGATGATGCTGTAATTTACCGTCTAGTAAGATCATCCGAAGACCAGTATCAGTTGCAAAGCGATTTAGAAAAGATTGCTGTATGGTGTGGCAGGTGGCAGTTGACGCTAAATAACGAAAAGTGTGAGGTGATCCACATGAGTTCCAAAAGAAATCCGTTGGAATTCGATTACTCGATAAATAGTACAATTCTCAAGGCTGTCAATTCAACTAAGTACCTGGGTGTTAAAATTACGAACAACTTCAGTTGGAAAGACCACATAGATAATATTGTGGGGAAGCCGAGCCAAAGGTTGCGTTTCATTGGCATCACGCTTAGAAGATGCAACAAGTCCACTAAAGAGACAGCTTACACTACACTCGTTCGTCCTCTGTTAGAATATTGCTGTGCGGTGTGGGATCCTTACCCGGTGGGATTGACGGAGGACATCGAAAGGGTGCAAAAAAGGGCAGCTCATTTTGTATTATCACGTAATAGGGGAGAGAGTGTGCCAGTTATGATACGCGAGTTGGGATGGAAGTCATTAAAGCTAAGACGTTTCTCGTCACGGCGAGATCTATTTACGAAATTTCAGTCACCAACTTTCTGTTCCGAATGCGAAAATATTTTGTTGAGCCCAACCTACACAGGTAGGAATGATCATCAAAATAAAATAAGAGATAACAGAGCTCGAACAGAAAGGTTTAGGTGTTCGTTTTTCCCGCGCGCTGTTGGGGAGTGGAATCGTAGAGAGATAGTATGATTGTGGTTCGATGAACCCTCTGCCAAGCACTTAAATGTAAATTACAGAGTAATCATGTAGATGTAGAAGTGGTCGGTCGACATGGTCAAGTTTCGATACGTCATGTGGGTGTGGGCCTATTTCCCTATAGCGGAGTGTCAGGGGCTTCACCTCTCTTACAAACACACAATGATGTTATGATCCCTCCAAGGGTTTCCTTTTTACAGCTCCTGGCTCGTTTCTTTATGAATGATCCTAAAATTTATTGACTGGTGACGCAGGTGCCATTTTCTTTTCCGTGCTTTTATTTTATTGGTTAATTGTGACAATGTTTAAAATTGATGCAGACCTCACTAAACTCGCAGCACATACAGCAACGCTAGTCGTTACCCGTTGCTTTGCTCTCGTATCAGTAGGTTTGTTATGGTGAGTGATGGTGACTAAGCAAGCTACTAATTTTTTATGATATGTCAGCGTATGTAGTGGTGTGGAGACGTATGTATGCATATTACGCAGGACCAATATGCAGGTACAAAATGAACGTGTTTCTGTTGTTTTACTGTATGTCGAATCTGAAAACATGCACTATATTTTCTAATCATATTTTACAAAAATGTCTGTTTATTAGATTCGTGCAGTAGTAGATTTTGAGGGGTTCTGTGGCATATTTAGTACTGTATGTGATACTTATCCACCAGAGCTGCTTGGCCGCCCACCGCAGACATCGTAGCGCCTACTGCATCGGCATCCCACTTCACGTCCAACCAACACTGGATGCCTGAATCACAGGGCGTATATCCACCAGGAAAACCTACGTCGTCTGTGTTGTCAGCACAAATGTTTACCGACGACAACAACACAACACATCAGTCTCCACAAACGGCCGCCGGGGACCGCTACCCGTTGGCGGAGCCTGCAGAACAGCTGCACCAGCGGTTGCCGCTAGCCCAGGAACTACTTCGCTACGCCAGGCACGTGATCGAACTGCGGGCAAAGGGCAGTTCAACGCACCTTTTCGAAGTCTACTGAGCTGCCACCGCGGGAGCCAAGGCCAGACATCTCTTCTAGCTGGCCGATCTCTTTGCATGTGGACTTGGTATAATAGACGAACTACTTGACATTGTAGATTTGTTTGATTGTGCACTCTTCACGTGAAAATGGTTCAAATGGCACTGAGCACTATGGGACTTAACTTCTGAGGTCATCAATTCCCTAGAACTTAGAATTACTTAAACCGAACTAACCTAAGCACATTACACACATCCATGCCCGAAGCATTCGAACCTGCGACCGTAGCGGCCGCGCGGTTCCAGACTGTAGCACCTACAACCGCTCGGCCACTCCGGCTGGCTCTCCCCGTGAAAAGTCTGGTCTTTTCTATTATTTTTTGTTATTGTACTAGGTCTAAAACTTTGCTTCCGCCGTTTCTTCACGAAGTTCGGGGCTTTATTGTTAAAAACGTACCAAAAAATCATGATTCATAGCGTTGTCCACCTTCTGCCATTTTTCGCACAGCATTCGAATCCCGTGGCGGAAGAACTGGGCGTCTTTTGTGGGGATCCATGAATCAACTCAATTTGCCACTTGTTCATATGATCGGAAATGCTGGTCAGCCAGACTGTTTGCCACTGATCGAGAAAGGTGGTAGTCAGAGAGAGCAACATATGGAGCATACGGTGGGAGGGATATTTCTTATTTCAACGTTTCCATGTATATTTTGACGGGTTTTATGTCATGAGGTCGAACGCTGACCTGGTGCAAAACTACCTTTGCGTGTCTATCGCCGTACTGTGGCCGTTTGTTTTTCCATTGCTGGACTCGAACGCATCAACTGCTTTCAAAAACGAAGTCCTGTGACTGTCTTCGTCTGTTTCAGTAGCTCTGAACACGTTCTGTCTCCCACAGGCACGCCGGTCTTCGACATCAAAATCACCGTCCTTAAAGTGTTGAAAACATTCTCTTCCACTAATAGTTCCCTCACCATCGGTCTTACCCAGCATTTTAAGAGCCACAGCCGCCGATTTCTTCATGTTAAATCAGAAAATTAAAACTTCCCGCAAATGGCGAGAGATGGGTACGTAAGTTGACGTACTTAATCAAGAATAACCTTATGATGCAATCACAAATCGACTAATATTTATAGCACTTTGTTTAGAGATGCCTAAGCTTATTTTAATACACCTATGAGCAACGACCTGAATCCCACTTGCCGCTACTGCCGTCTATTGCAAAACGGAGGAAGCAAAGTTGTAAACCTAATATACTGGTGGCAATCCGCAGTTGGGATCGAGTCTGTTGTTCCTTTCGAGATTGTATTATTGTGTCGTTTAGGTGTGTCCAATAAACTGTGTTCGAACTTGTGTTTTCCGCGTTTCTATTCTGCTAGCGCAGCTACCTCAGGAGCAACATACACCAGCGGTTTCTACCTTCCATTTTAATGCATCATGGTGGTTACATTTCTGATGCATCCCCCTATGTCGACTCATTTAAGATTGATAAGTAGATCGTAATTAATAAATAGATAATAATCAAGTACAACCTCACCAAAAGTCTGCCACGATCCACATATAAAAGCACGACTCTCTGTTTGTCGTACAGCCTTTAAATGACGCCGTCGTTGTGAAACTTGAAGAGCCGTGGAAGCTCTACAGCACGCGAGACGCTCAGCATCTAAAATGCGACGGGCTGGTGACGGTTCTAATACCTCTGCAGCTCTTGAGGCCGCCTGACGTTCTGCATCCAAACTCCGGCACACTTGAGACTGCTCTGAGGTCTTTTATATTCGAGTAACTTCTTGAGCTCTCTAAGAACTATGCGTTACGTCAGACCTACGTTTGCGAGGCTTATAGTAACTGTTTTAGATATGGTACTCAGGCCTGCCGCCCGATTTTATTATTGTATCTTCACCAAAACTCTCCAGTTGTGCCAGGTGTCTTACGAACTCAGTATCATATCACGCGCAGAGTAACATTGGATTGGCACCGTCACGGAATAATTTATAGACAGTAAGATTCGGTGACCACCGCGCCAGGGTATCCTGCTATCGGTTGTTACATTTGACTGAGCCTCTGATTAGGCAGTAGTGAATGGGCTGTCGGCCAGGCGGCTATCCTTAGCTCGTGGCCGCGAGCGCCATTTAATCTGCAAAGATGTATATTTTGGTTGTTAACGTACCTATGAACAATAAGATTATCTCAACTCTCGTGTTTCATTCCAATGTGAATGGATCGGAACCGTTATACAGTCCTCTTCAATTCATGGCCCTCCGGTACATTGAGGTTTTCGTCTGCGGACGACAACATTTTGGTTCACCGGGCTGGATTGTGATGGATTCGACGAAGTTACGTGCAGCGACAGCCATCCATCAGCGGAACGGCAGCGACGAGTGTCGAAGGAGCAAGACGGAGAGGCAGTTTGCAGCGTGAAAGATAAGTACCTGACCTGGCTATCCTGCTTCCAGTACTTCCCACTCATTGTAACTGCTGCTTCTGATGTTGCCTGCCACCGCTAGCTTCCCATGATGGACGAAGCATTGAGAAAGAAACTTGTAACCACACGCTCGGTGGCAAAAGCCAGAATCACACGGTTGTTAAAGTTTGCAAACGAATTCGATGCAACAGGCAAATCGGACACTTTGGACATTACTGTCAGGCTAGAACCGATGCCAAAGGTCGTGGAGAAGTATGAAGACGCGCTATCACAGCTCGAACTGTTTGAAGATGTAGAGAGTCATGCTGAGGACAGAGAAACATTCGAAAATATGGACTTCGAGCTTTAGAAAAAAAATGAGAGCGATTCAGATGAATCACAGAAACGCAGTTGACAAGTTTTCGTCAGATGCCTGGTCTGCCTTGAGTGTATCAAAACGTAGCATCATGCTGCCCCCTCCTCCTCCTCCCCCCCCCCCAATAACACTGCCATCATTTAACGGTGATATAACGCAATTCTGGAATTTTCAAGACAAATTTGTGAGTCTTGTCGTACACTATGGGGCACTAGAGGACATTGCGAAGCACCATCATTTGCTGAGTTCATTAACAGGTGAAGCACACAAGGTAATTGCCCATCTCCCTGTGACTAATACTAACTTTAATGTAGCCTTTAACTTGTACTGTAATAGATACAATAATCCCCGACTGATTGCATCAGCACAGTTAAAGAAACTGCTAACGCTACAGGTAATGACAAAAGCATGTTCAAGTGAACTTTGTGCGCTACTGAACGAAGCTTTAAGCAATGTGCATACGCTGATAGCATTCCAGTTAGATGTCTCTTTGCAAGATATAATTACATCACAGCTCCTTATAGAAAGGGTTCAAAATTCTATAAGAACCTAGTATGAGGACAGTCTGAGTTCGAGTAGCTTTCGTATATTTAAAAAAAAAAAAACCTGTACCTTTCTCGAGAATAAATGTAATTCTTTAGAAATAGCCAACACTATAGCACCACAACGACATGGCATAACTGTTAATAAACATCACAATGCGCCTAACACCAAGCAGTCTGGGCATTCGAAACAGACATACGTTGCTACAGGTACAGCATGTGTCATGTGCTACCAGCCTGACGCGCTGCACAAGTGCAGCAAATTCAAACAAGCCACGTGCAGCGAACGCCAGGCTGTTGTGATAAGAAACAACTTGTGCTACAAACGTCTGAAGAATGATCACAAGGCTTCTCAATGCAGTTCCGTTAGCTGTCATACCTGTGGTAAACGACACCACACTTTATTATATGCAGAGTCACAACGGAAACAACAAGCACCAAGGAAGGAGTGTACAGGTGACATGCAAGACAGACACAATGGCAAACATCAGTCAACTACATAGAGCTATTGTTCACCAAAGATCAGTCCAGGCAAACGAGTACCCGTTGCGACAGCGAGAATAAGGTTGCAAGATATCAATGGAAAATGTGCACAGTTGTCGTGTTCTATTAGATTCTGGGTCGCAGTCATGCTTCATATCGGAAACATAAGCACAACGCCTCAAACTTCAAGGATGGCACAGCAGAGTACCGATTCAAGGAACAGGTGCAACACGCTCAGAAACAAAACACCGTGTTTCCTTACTAGTGGGCGCCTGTGTAAGCAACTTTATGTCATCAGTCGAATGCTTCATTTTGCCAAAGATAACTGATCCCTGTACGTGGCACTTACCAAATGTACAACTCGCTGTTCCTGACCTTTGGTCACCTGGAGAGATCGAAATGTTGCTAGGAGCAGAATTTTGCACATACGTTCACAAATAAGGGACTGTCTTCGTACGAACTGATCATCCTGTGCTTCAAGAGACGGAACTAGGATGGGTCATATCCGGTCAGTACCAAATGGTAGAGAACAACATTTAGTCACAGCGGCCGGTCGTGTCGTGCTTTGTAAAAACGAACACTGATTTTCGAACACTCTTGAAGAGATTCTGGGAGATAGAAGAATTAAATCGTAATGTGATGACGAAAAAAGAGGAACAATGTGAAGCACACTTCATGCAACACACAACGAAAGATTCCACATACAGATTCGTTGTCCATCTTCCGTTTCGCGAAGAGGCAAGCAAATTAGGCGAATCTTGCAACAGTGCAGCAAAAAGCTTCTCTCAGACTGAACAGAAACTGACGAGGCGCCGAAGCTTAAAGAAAGCTTCACATAGAGTATGAGGCGATATGAAGGTATAGGAAATATGGAACCAGTAGCTGCACCTGCTGCCATGTCATACTTCATGCCACACCATGCAGTTCCTAAGGAATCCAGCTCGACTACCAAAACATGAGTAGTTTTCGATTATTCGGCGAAAACGAACTTTAATTAGTCGCTAAACCGTTTGTTGATGGTCGGACCAACGATTCAACAAGACTTGGGCTCCATAATATTACGCTTCCGCATGCATCGCATTGCCTTAACAGCTGACATACAGAAGACGTATCGACAAGTTCTGGTAACGGGTGAAGATCGTGCCTTGCAACGAATACTGTGGAGAACTGACAGATATGCACCACTGCAAGAATATCAGTTAGATACAGTCACATACGGAATGACCTGTGCACCTTTTCTTGCGGTACGATGTCTGTTACAATTAGCTCATGAAGAAGGTAGATGTAACAAGACAGTAAACATTCTTGCTAATGTTTTCTATGTGAACGATTGTACCTTTGGTTGCGATTGAGGCCGCAATCAAAGCCCAGCAATATCTCACGAAGCGCTTGAAGAAAAGTTGTTTCTCATTACGGAAGTGGTCCAGTAACAGTGTAGAATTCCTCGACAATATCCCCCTCAGAGTTAAGAGAGACACAAGTAGCCTTACAGCTTGATAACGACGAGGATATTAAAACTTTAGGTTTACTCTGGTACCCAGCTGCTGATCAGTTCCAAATTGCGAATAATGTCAAGCCAGCACATAAGGTCTACAGTTTGACAAAACACATTGTACTGACTGTCACGTCATCCATTATTGATCCTCTGTGATTAAGTAGTCGTTATCACAATCAAAATGTTTTTGCAACGTCTGTGGCAGCTTCAGTTAACATGGGACGAGCCCTTGCCTCAAGAGTTGAATTAGATGTGGCAGACACTGTACAGAGAGGACCGTATGATAGATAATATTCGTTTTTATCGTAGAGTCCTTACAAACGGAAAACTTGTCAGTATTCAACGGCACGGATTCTGCGATGCTTCGGAGAAGGCCTACGGCTGTTGTATGTACGTACAATCAACTAACCATCATGGAATAACATGTGTCAAATTATTAAGCTCCAAAACACGAGTATCTCCATTGAAAAAGTTGTCTTTACGTCGCCTGGAGGTCGGTGGCGCGCTCTTGCTGTGGCGAGTACTACAGCATGTTGCTCGCTCGCTGAGGATAGTCATAGAACGAGCTTACTTGTGGACTGTCTGAACCATCGTATTGGCATGGCTTGCATCTCCACCCACGCGGTGGAAGACATTTGTGGGGAACGTGTCTCTGAGATACAGGAAAATACAGCAGCTGCGGTGTGGAACCATATATCTAGAGTGGAGAATCCAGCTGATCTGACTTCGCGAGAAGTGTGTCCTGACACCTGCAAGAAAATAGCTTGTGGTGGGAAGGACCAGCTTGGCTTAAGAAAGCAATCAATTCATGGGCTGTGATAGACACCTTTAGCGATTCTGCAGCTCAGGAGCTGCCAGAAAAAGGGCTAAAGTCCTCTTTCACATCAGCAGTTCAAGACGGTATCATCTGTTGATAATGACATACTGTCTTAGATTCATTAGTCCGCAGCTCGTGGTTGTGCGGTAGCGTTCTCGCTTCCCACGCCCGGGTTCCCGGGTTCGATTCCCGGCGGAGTCAGGGATTTTCTCTGCCTCGTGATGACTGGGTGTTGTGTGATGTCCTTAGGTTAGTTAGGTTTAAGTAGTTCTGAGTTCTAGGGGACTGATGACCATAGATGTTAAGTCCCATTGTGCTCAGAGCCATTTGAATCTTAGATTCATTAATAACTGCTAGATTGCAAAGGAAGTGAGAGTAACTGCTCTTGCCTCGCAATGAACTGCAGCACTTGCTACTGTATGTCAGAATAGCACAAGAAGGTACATACATACGCAGCGGAAATGTACCAGTTAAAGACCAAACAGGTAGTGGATAAAAATAGCAAGCTCAGATCACTGCATCCTATCCCTGATGACATGAGACTGCGACGGGTTGGAGGGGGGCTACAAAATGCTGATCTGTCACATGAGGAGAAGCATTAAGTCGTACTGCCACCTAACCATCATCTCACACGACTAATAGTGGTAAGTGATCATCATCGTCTTTCCCACGCTGGGTGTCGACTGTTGCTTACGTCTCTCAGGAAGCAATACTGGATACCTAACGGACGAAATAGAATCGGGCGCTTTCTCCATCAGTGCTTGATATGTCAGCGATTAAAGGCGAATCCTGCACAACAGCTCGTGGGAGATCTGCCACGCCCAGTTGTAGAAGCTGTCAGGCTTTTCTTCAGTTCTGGGATTGATTACACACTATCGTTCTATGTGACAACCGGCTCACAGAGATCCAAATTAAGGGGAAAGTGCTACGTTGCCTTGTTTGTATGCTTGGCTACACGAGCAGTGCATTTGGAGGTAGTTGACAAGATGACGACTGAAGCATTCCTGCCGGCCCTCAGAAAATTTTTTTCACGGCGTGGTAGGTGCCAAATGCTGTACAGCGACAATAGGAAAAACTTCGTTGTAACTAATGGGGAAATTCGAGAGTTATAAGCTGTTGTCAGCAGTCATTATCAGCAGACACTGGTGAAAAGCTTTATGCGCCAAGAAGGCATCGACTGCCACTTCGTTCCTCCTGTATCATCACACTTTGGCGGGATATGGGAAGCTGGAGTGACGTCCTTCAAGTACTACTTGCAGCGAGCGATGGGGACCACATGTCACTTTCGAAGAGTTGTCAACCCTGACTTGACAAATTGAGGCTTGTTGGAACTCTCGTCCTCTCACACCACTCTCTTACGATCCTACTGATCCCGAGGTCACTTCCTGATTGGAACTGCAATCACGAGCATCCCTCAGCCAGATCTAGGCACAGCCAACATGAGCTTCCTCACAAGGTGCGAACTACTGCAGCAAGCCTTCCAGATCTTTTGGCGGCGCTGGTGACCTGATTACCTGCATCATCTGCAGCAACGAACCAAGTGGACGGACTCTACTTAGAATGTGCAACCTGGTGCACAGGTCATAGCAAAAGAAGATTACCTGCCACCATTGTGTTGGAAGCTGGCCGTCATTGAAGGAGTACACCATGGGAGCGGTGAAATGGTGCGAGTGGCCACTATTTCTATACCGCAAGCGTTTTCAAGAGACAAGTCTGCAAGCTATGTCCTTTATCGAGTGACGTGATACGGAAGTGGTGTATTCGTGTTTTTTTTATTTGTGTTTCTCCTGTTTTGTCTTGTGTGTACCTTGCAGCAGACTCAGTGTATTTCCAAATTTTTTATGTTTCAATGTATATTTGTATATGTGATTGTGATTTCCATATACCAGTTACAAATTCTATGGAGATAATACCTCATTGATGGAGATAATTTTGTCTGTATTTACTTGTTTTTTGTGATTTAGCTGGACTTGTGTAACTTGTATTATGCTGGAAAGAAATTAATATTTATTTGGCGGCTGGTATGTTCGGTTGTTACATTTGACTGAGTCTCTGGACAGTACTGCCCTCTATGGAGGTGTTCGTACATGAGGGACAGTGATCAGTGGGCCACACCTCCAAGGGCATCTAATGGTATACACAGCGCGGCGAGGGAGAGATTTGGCAGTGGAGAACGGGCAGTGGTCGGGCGGCTGTCCTTAGGTCGTGGCCGCGCACGCCATGTAAACGGCAAAGATGTATATTTTGGTTGTTAGCGTCCCTATGAGTAATAAGTGCTTATCTCATCTCTCGTGTTTCATTACAATCCGAATGGATCCGAACCGTTATACAGTCCTCTTCAATTCATGGTCCTCCAGTACATTTACGTTTTCGTCTGCCGACGCTAACAGGCTGCATGTCGCTTACCCATAGAATATTTAAAAATGTGAGTAATTTCCAATAAAAATGAAACTTTCTCAGGTCGCCTAAGATCTTCCTCAGGGTTCAAACTGTTCCCACACCAAATACTATCGGAATGGGTTCAGCGGTACAGTCGTGGAAACGAACGGAATGAGTTACTTTCTTAATTAATAACACTGGTATTGGTATGGATTAAACACGTTGAGAATTGATTAATCACTGTATTGATTACGTTGAACCATATTACGTAGGCCATATGGACGAATAAAGGCATTTTCAAAACTATGATACAGTTCAAAAGTGCAAGAGTGAATAGCGTTTTGAAAGGCTAAATATTTTTCCGTAGTTTGCGTAATATTCTTCAAATCAATAAATATCTTTTACCACAAATTTTGTACAGTAGCATACCTTCTCCATCAGATTTCAAGCTACCTCACGCCGAATTTCATATACATCGGCTGAGGGGTTTAGTCGTGGAAACGCAAAAGACAGAGTTACTTTGACATCTACAATATTAGTGTGAAACTTGGGATTGCCATGTTGAATTCTAGCTGTTACCCACGGCTGCGCTACCATATCAGTAAAATCAAATGAAATGTGCGTGTTTATTTACTGGCAGTGAGAGCAAGTCATTTTATTTGACTCCACTACGGTGGCTTGCACGCGCCCTGAGCGGGAACTGAAACCAGGAACACAAGGCCGAGAAACATCAACGCTAGCCGCATGACTACAAACAGTCAACGCATATTTGAGTGCTACCAAGACGTTATAAGCAACACATGATGCAGAGCGGCTAATACGACTATTGACACGCTTGTGCTTGATATTAGTATGGGTGTAAGGATTGAACGCGTAAGAGGATTGAGTAAGCACTGTATTCATTGCGCTGACCCGTAGTATGTAGAACATATAAAATTATAAAAACATGTTCACAAATACGATAAAAAAGTCAAAGAGTAAACAGCTTTTCCAAACAGTAATTATTGTTTTGTATTTCCCGTTATATTCCTCAAACCAGTACATATGTTGTACTACACTCTTTCTAAAGTAGCCAATGTTCCCCCTCAGCGAGCAAGCTTTCTCAGTACCAACTATTATCAAAATCAGGTAAGCGGTGTAGTCGTGAAAGCGTAACTGTCAAAGTTACTTTCGCATTTATAATGGAACGAATTATTAGCATGTTACCGTTAGTTTTATATTTAATTTTAATGTTTGATTGCCCAGATTCTGCGAGGCCTGATAGTGCTGCTGACATCTGTAACGGTTTTAGTGTATCTAGTTACGTGATGTCATTATGTTTATAGACCTGTTATGTATTGCACACCAGAGAACAAAACCACATCATGCAGTGCCTTTTGTTTTCTTATATACGTGGTGTTTCAGTGCCCTTGCATCCAACGTATAGGGGTGATAGACCAGTCGTGGGGAACAGCTCTTGTTAGAGACGAATTGTTCCTTGACGTTCCCGGCGACATTATACGTAGTTTCCGACAAGTTATGCCCCTGAGCGGCGGCAAAACGTAGGCTTTCCGTAACGTGTGTACACCTCGTGTGTTGCCTATAACACGGGCAATTACTCTGTATGAAAGGCGTAGGCCCAGGGAAATTAACTCGATACTCCAGTCTAAAATGTCTTTCTCCACCAAGGTTCATTGTTTAAAATCAGTTCAACTTATTAAAGTTGTAGGTAGTAGGCTGCACGCCAGCATAGTAGACCCTGCCAATCCGATGAAACCTTGTAGTCCCAGGGCCGGTGAGTACTAACTAATGCCTAGAATCGCCAGAAGGCGTCAGCGAACGTTTTACCTCTAACAAAATTGTTCCCCATGATGTGATATATCACCTCGAGCCGTTTGGTGTAAAGACCGCGTGTAGTCCTGAAGCATCGACGGCTCAACGACCAGGGCAGCGCAGCGAAACGGTATCAAGAAGGCGATAATCCGCTCGCGAATGGATATAGCGGCAGCGGCACACCTCCAGAAAAACAGAGTTCAGTGGCCCCAGAAACGTTCATATAAACCGCCGTCCATCGCTGGTCTGCCCAGTTAGGTCGGAGTCTTAAACAGCATCAGTACTAATAAAAAAACGTTACTTAGTCTGCGTTCTGCGAGTATTATTAGAGAGTAAAGTACTGGTATGTAGGAGGCAGAGGAAGCATAGGACCTTTCATATCAGCGCACACTCCGCTGCAGAGTGAAAATCTCATACTGCTTTCTTTGCTTGTGGGAACCCAGGTAATGTGCACTCTGTCACCTTGCAACGTAAAAGTAGCTCTATTCCCCCCCCCCCGTTTCGCTCTTGAAAGTGCGGAGCACTTTCCCGGTCAGTGAAAGCAGTTTTTTCTAAACCGTACACCGGTACTAGTAATGAACAAATTAAGCAAGAGCCTTCACCACGGCCAAGGGCTGTGCTTCTGAACTTAGTTATTGCCAGACGCTGTGTGCGGCTTCAGTTACACATTGGCGCCTCCGTTACATTGCTTAATCGTTCCAGTTATCAACTGTTGGGCACACCACAATTGACAAAATCTCTCACGATGTTCAGTGCATGTAATGGTCAGGACATTCCAGTGCTTGATACAAGTAGTTTGCCTACGACATTCCAGTTCCACACCAGGACAGTGGCATCTAGACGATCTTGCGTTCACGGGACTGAAAATATATTGAGGTTACATTCATCTGCTTTGTTTGGTCTTCATATGCAGGGCAATGTACATTCTGTTTCTGCTTTCAACCCAAAAGACAGTGTTACTCAACTGATTGCGGAGTATTCTGATTTATTTTCTGAAGGGCTTGGCAGAGCAAATAATTTTGTGACGCACGTTCCTATGAAGGACAGTGCATAACCTAAGTTTCTTCAGGTGCGTCCCGTCCCTCCTTATAGCCAAAGTTGCAAGTGAACTTGAATGGAAAGACAGTGGTGTTACTGTTTGTATACAGGCTGGTCAGTGGGCTTCTCCCTCAGTAATCTTACCAAAGCCTTCTGGACGACTTTGTATTGACTTTAAACTACTGCGAATCCACAAACAATAATTGATACTTACCCGTTGCCTCGCTCTGAGGAATTAACGGACAGGTTTTATGACGGGCTCTATTTTTTACAAATTGTGCTAAGAGGAGTCTCAGAAAGCGTGTGGTCAATACACAATTAGGGTTATTCAGATTTTTTAGTTTACCCTTTGACAGTTTTCCGCACCTGCCATATTCCAACGCTACTTAGAACAGCTCATTTGGACAATATTCTGGTCTCGGGACGTACAACGGAGGAGCCTACCAGTAACCTCTGTACGCTTTTTCAAGTGCTTTCAGTTGCAAGTTTGAAGGGTCCCTTGGACAAACGCACCTTTTTTTCAGACTGAAATTCAGTACTTACACCATACACCATGTTCTTAATTTCTTAATAGCCAAGGTTTTCAGTCCCACCTCCTCCCCCTCCCCCCTGTGGAACGTGACTGAGTCATCGTGGTCAGTTCTCGGGAAGATGCATATTACATCCAGTTTATACCCAACGCAGCCCAGATCACGGCTCCGTTGCATCTTTTGCGCCGGAAGAATGTGCCTTTTGTTTGGACCAGAGAGTGTCAGGAGGCATTCCAGAAACTCAAATATGCCTTGTTGAGTGACAGATACGTTGTTCATTTCGATCCCGCTAAGCCTATGGTTTTGGCAGTGGATGTTTCTTCGCACGGAATTGGGCTCTCGCACATATTTGGTTCACAGGACAGGCCGATTACTTTCACTTCCAAGTTACTGACCAAGACTCAATGTAACTATTCCCAAATGGAGGAGGCAGAGTTTGGTATTACCTATGCTGTGACAAAGCTTCATCATCGTCTGTTTGGTCGGAAGTTTTACCTAGGGGCTGACCATTAGCCACTTCAGTCTTTATTTCATCCATACAAACTACGACGCACGGCTCAGAAGCTGCAATGTCGGGTTTTGTTATCGTCACAGTATCAGTGCGAAATATTGTACCAGCGCAAGTCGAAGCATGCAAATGCAGACGCCATTTCTCGCCTTCCTGTTGGTTCTGATTCTAAATTCGATGCTACTGCCGCATCTTGTCAGATAGATGCGTATGGCATTGGACTTTTACAGGCGTTTCCAGTGTCCTATACGAAAACGACACAGTCCACAGACTTAGGCCTTTTGTTGCACTACATTCGTATTGCTTGGCGTCATCCAGTGAAAAACATTCTAAATTATTTTGTGCGCCGATAGTTTGCTCCTCGGAATAGCCTTTCCATTCAGCAAGTTTGATTTTATTGCAAAAAGGCTCTGGACAGTCTCTTCTGCTTACTGCTAAAGTGTGGCCAAAATATGTGTTGTGATTGCTCCACCAAGGGCATTGGGGAATTACATGGACATAACAGTTAGCCCGTCGCCACTGTACTTGGCCGGGCGTGGACATCCACGTCGAACAAATGACGCCAAGGTGTCACGCCTGCGCTGAAAATCTGTCGGTCCAACCGCAGCTGTTTTCAGCTGGACAAAGTCTCAATCGCCGCAGCACCGAGTGTACATTGACTCTGCTGGCCGCTTTTGGAACATTCGTTGACGTTTTGTTGAGGGCACTTGTAGCAAATATTCGTTTGCAATGCCCATGAACCCGACTACATCGCGTAGTATCATCAAGGCTTGGAAGTTTTTCCTAAATTGTTGGCTACATATAATGGACAACAATTTACGGCTCAGGACTTTGAACACTTTAGTACAGCCTATGGTATCACTCACCTTACCCATGCACCATTTCATCCTCAGTCAAACAGACAAGCTGGACAATCTGTGCGTACTCTCAGGCAACTGATGAACAAACGACGTTCCTCCCACAGTCGGGGGCAACAGCTGCTGCTCTTCGTCGCAAAGTATTGCTCCCAGCTCCGCGACAATCTGTCGGCGTCGGAGTTTCCACATGGCCGGTGCCACCGCACGCTGCTGCAGTTGCTGCACCCACGGCAGTACACGGCACCTCCTAGGAGCCGCAAGTACCGCTTTGTACCTGAATATTCTCTTCAGAGTTTTTGGTCGCACCAGGCGCTAGGAAACAGGAAGATTCCACAAAATTTGGGCGCTTGCACGTATTTAATTCAAGGACTTGCTGGGCTGCTGCGCCGCCGTCAGAACGAGATTCGCGCTTGTCGCTTGCGAGATTCTTCCGCCAACTTTCTGTCTCCAGATTCGCATCTTGTGCCGGCGCGGCCTCCGATGGTTGGCTCTTCGGCTCCTCCTGCGTAACCTATGAAGCTGGACCCATAGCCTTCGCCGCTCGTCTCTTCATCCTCCTTTGACCCAGCGCCGTAGTCATCGTCGTAGTTGTCGTCGTCGTCACCGTCGCCGTCGCCGCCGCCGCCCTGTACGCTTTTCGACGGACCGGCTCTTGAAGAGCATCAGTGGCATATCAGGTTTCTTCGGACGGACGTTCCCCTCGGAGCACAGAACGGATTTCGGGGCGCGACCGGGGGCTCGGCGTCGGTCCTAGTTGTGGCTTCCAGCTCCTCACCCATTCAGCTTCCTGTCTTCCCGCTGCCCCCCCCCCCCCCCCCCGCCCACCCTCCGTCTTCGCGACCACCGTTGTCGTAAGATCGTTCCCTAGATTACTACGATGCAGTATTTTGGGGGGCACAAATGTGCAGTCCCAGAGCAACGACTGCACACCGACCAGCGCAGCCCTGCGAAACGGCATCAAGAAGGCACTGACCCGCACATCACTGGAAAGAGCACCATAGGAAAAAGTGGGCAGCGCCACACCTGCAGGAAGACAGAGTTCAACGCCCCCTGTCAACGCTGATTTAAACAGCACCCCATCGCTGTTTGGTCCAGTTCGGTCGCAGTCTTCGAGAGCATCAGTACTGCTATGAAGATGTTTCTTATTCGACGTCCTGCGTGTAGTGATAGGGAGTAAATACTTGCATGTAGGAGGCAAAGAAAACACAAGAATGAACTTAATAAAAATTTCTATTAATCAAAAAAATTAATAGAAATGGGATACAAAGAATTCCGTTGTCAAATTGCCCGATTTGACTCCTCTTGATTTCTTCCTTTGGGGAGCACTAAAGTCTATGACGAAGCCCCTACTACGCCACACGATGTTTGTCGTCGAATCGCCAGTGTCTCTTCTACCTAACATCCTTTGTAAATACATCTGTTCATCGTTCTTTCCATCGGCGGTCGCCAATGTGGCTTTCAGTCCACGGTCAACAGTTTTAATAACATGCTTACGTAAAGGATAAATTTATTTCTTCGGAGGACTAAATTATGTTCTGTGATTTGGGTAGTTACCTAATCATTCTTAGTAAATTGTTTACTTCACTTATGTGTGTACGATTTTGCATTGCAGTGTCAAAACAAGGTAACAGCATGTACTGGGCGTAGCTGGTAACACTGTCATTACGCGTTTACGTTCAGCATGAAACGACGCTTCGTTAAGAAGAATATTTACTTTTAACCCTACAGCTGCTCGCCAAAGTATTTTTAATAAAATGTTTAGTTTCAACGAATGTATCCTATTTGATATAATTTGGAGCAGTGTAGGCGGAGACAGTTGTTGGACAGCATGTATTTTACCTCTAAGAAGCACACAGCCACGTACAGGAAAAAGGTAGGTCAACACTTTCATCTAACATTTTGATATTTGATATATTTGTTGCTTTTGCAGCATATAAGACCTCTTTACTTTTGATGAATGGATAGTTTATTTCTCTGTTTCTGTTCACGTAAAACTTGGAGGATGCACAAATGCTAATGGTTTTCCTACGTCCTCTATGATACACTAGATTCTGGCCTATGTTGTATTTCCACATAGAACATTCGTAGAGGAGCTGCATCTATGTCGTAACTTGGTTCAAGTGGAAAAAGCTTTACTCTCGCAGCGCAGCCCTACCTCTCGGCATACAACTACGTAGCCTGGTCCGAGACGCCTGTTTGGCAGTTTTCTCTGCAATTGCCGTTTCTAGTCACCGTGCTCCCACATTCTAGGACACTTGTCGCATGTTTTTACAACAGGTTTAAACCTCAACATTAACATACGCTATATCACTAATTGTCTTCTCAAGATCTACCGAATGCATTTTTAAAAGAAATATACGGTTCCATTTAAAAAAACAAGCTTACTTACTTCGGTATCTCAGTTCTTACTACAGCTAAAATTGTTAACTGAAGAAAAACGCCGGTGCCCCTCGACCCTCTAACATATGCCGAAAACCACATTTCGATATGTGTAAGCATTCACGGCATAACAGAGGTGTTTCGTCTTATGTGCCTCATCCTGTCTATGACTTCAAGTGAATGGTGTACGATCAAATGTGCTAGTATACGACTGTAGAATATACACTTGTCATTTAAAACAAAGGCGTTTTTCTCTGCGGCAGGGCATTTTCTTTGAAATTTCAATCTCCCACTTTTTCCCTAGAGTGGGAAAATATTTTGTTACTACCCACATATATAACGAGAAATGATCATCATAATAAAATAATAGAAATAAAATTTCACAAAGAAGGATTTAAGTGTTCGTTTTTCCCACACACTGTTCGAGAATGAAACGGTGGAGAAGTAGCTTAAAGGTGGTTCGATGAACCCTCTACCACGGACATAATTCTGAATCGCTGAGTAATCATTAGATGTAGATGATACTCTGAAAAATGTATTCTTCTCACGACAATGCCGTTATAGAAGTGCCCACGCTAGTCCCATATGGTGGAACTGTGTTCCTTATTGTTGTACTAACTGCAGTATGCGGCGCCACCTGGTTTGTGTAAGATCTGCCGCATAAAATGATTGGCACTGGGCCTTGTTGATACACATAGCGAATGCTAATCGCAAAAGAAACTGTAATCGCCTTGAATCAAAGGGCATATTTGAATCACTGGGCATCAACGGAATCCGACACGTCTGCATCTGTAGGAAAAGGTGATGCGCTGTACCATCTATTGTTATACTGTACGATGACCGTCTCATTGTCTTTTTCGAGAATTCGTCTTTTATTGTTTCAGCTCAGTTCACGATTCCAAAAAAGATCTGTGTTGATGCATGACTCGAACTCTTCGAACAATTCATGTCAGAGTTCGGGAAATCTAGAGCTCCGTTCGATCGGCCCGCGATCTGCTGACTTTCGTTGGTACTATAACCACGACCTTCATTAGCGTTAGTGTGACACTGTAGATTTTATTAATCAAAATAACTGTGAAACAGGCACTACTGTATCTTCTAGGGTGTATGTCACATGTAACAACAACCCCTGATCAGAAGTAAGACTTTGCAATCATGTTTCTGTCAAATTCTCCACCTTTCGTTCGTCCCGTGATCTAACGACACCTGAAGGTCCTGTCTCCACAGACGGGTATAGCTGCTGTAATTTACGCCTGCGATAGGAATTACAGTCGGTTTATCACGATATATTTCGTCTGTTGGTCGCTTAATTTTCCAATAACCTTGGTCATTGTTTTGGAGTATAGAAATTTGAGGTAAATCGGTCAACAACCTTTCGAGATGTTTGTTAACAACGTTTCTGTATGTAACCTAATCCTGCCAAATGTTTATTATGGGAACGTGCAGAAATTTTAAGTAAATCGGCCAAGAGCTTTTACAGATTCTGGTAACAACCTTTCCCTTTCATACGGTGAGTTACATATATGTTTAAAGTAAGATTACTGAGTCTTATGAAGACAGTGATCTTCCCATCGTCTTGAAGGTAAAGTCTCCAAAATGTTCATCAACATCAGAATAAAGCTGTAGATTTGTATGAATTGCAAACGAACGTTCTTATGCATATGGACACGATCCAATGTGTCAACCGTGTTGCGAGACATGAAAATTCTGCGTTCATTATTATTATCTTCGGTTTGTGATTGAAATACATCTCTCATTGTGTTTTTCTTCCTTTACATTGGGTTCCTTTGACAACGGCGAAATGCCGAAATGCGGAAGAAAGAAATGAATTAAATATTTTGTGGTCAAGGACAGAGTTTTGTTGTATCTGGAGACATTTCGTCAGCTTTTCTGCAACATAATTTATTGTCCTCCTAGACAGCACAGAACAGTATTTTAACCTCGTTGGACTTGTTGGTGACAATCTTAAGAATTCAGCATCACACGAATTGGTCATGCCGTCGCAGGCACACAATAGTTGCTAATGACCGTGACTTGTCATGGCTATAACCAGCTGATCTGTATATGCTTTTATAAGAAGGCAACACGGGTGACTGTAAAACGTCCCCTTTGAACCATTATACAAGACTGTGCTTAAACTGACATACAATATTTTTAGCGCAACGCAATCTGACTTTCAAAAATCCCTGCAAAAGAATGGCCCTGAGTAACATTAAACTATACCTTTTAGAAATCACTTACCTCACAAAAATCTTCATTACTCGAACTACTGCAGTACAGCGAGCGCCACTACTGCCAGCTAAATAAAAGATTCAAACTACGGAAGGCACTAACTACTGATAGGGATAGTTAGCAAATGAAAGTAATTAATAGAGAACAAACAATGTATTTACCTTAGTATCATCAAAAGTCATAATATATATAGCAGTTCATGACAAATTACAAAACTCCGCCATCTCTCTCCCCACATCCACCACTGCTGGCGGCTCACCTCCAACTGCGCAACGCTACCCGCTGTTCACATCCAGCTGCCCAACACTACAATGGCAGACAACAATGCAAACTAGCCACAGACTGCACACAGCACAGCCAGTGATTTTCATACAGAGCGCTACGTAACGTTGCCAATAAGAAAACATAAACAGCCTACTTACAACTGTAACAAGTGATATGGACTGATATAAAAAATTCATCGAAGCAACCACGACAATGTAATCCTATGTACTGTGTAAAGCTCTCTGTTTGCTGAAAAAGTTCGTCGAATAAATCCTCGTGATTGTAGTGCTGCACGCACACATATAAAGAACCGAAAGTCGTTTATTCGCACCTGAAATAGAACAAGTATTTACAGACATTAGAAACTACCAGCAGAGACATGGGACGTACGAATTGGTGCAAATACTCACCAGCAGGTACGCACTGGCGCTTCTGAGGCCGTAGAAACGGGTGTCGCTCCACTCGTAGAACGAGTTCACTGGGAAGTACGGGATGACGGGTATGTCGGAGATCTTGAGCCGGTACAGCCGCTCATTGATGATCACGGACGGGTAGTAGGTGTGGCGGCGCTCTGTCGCCACGTAGTCTTCGCTGAACTCTCCCCAAACGAATTGCTGCGAAGCAAAAAGGCACAGCTCCAGCAGACCGGAATCTCATCGGCTCTGTTACACACAGAATCCTATAGTTCGTAAAAAACCTCGTTTATTCCTCAGTCTCAGTTGCACATTTTTAAACAGATGACATTTTTCGAACTCATATCAGAAAACTATGATATGGGATTCTGGCACAGACACGATGGGTGACTGACTCAACTACACCGATCTGAAGATGATCCAGAGGGATCGAAACATGTCGTGCATTTAAAGATCGGCAGCTGACGCCCAAGACTAAATGTTGAGTCGAAATCAATACCAGTACTATGTAGCAAAAAGACTGATTCCGAGGTACTCATTTTTTTTTTCAACAAACATTTTAATGAAAACATTCCAACAATAGTTTTCATTTATTGTCTACTATGAAAGTCACACCACGATTGCAAAAATTTTTACCAGTTCCCTTCCCTTTATTAATATAAATAAATATATTATTCGGGAAAACAAAGAACGTGCAAATTGCCATACAGGTCTCCACAAAAACGAAGTAAGTGCCAATGAAAAATCTCAAGCATTTATCACTTTTGTTAATATTAAACATTTTACAAATAAATATTACAAATACATTATCCTATGATTACATTATTTCCAATCTTTCTTTTAATTTTATAGAGCACAAAACAATTTTTTGATTAATTGTTCTAATTTTTAGTAGCTGCATTGAAATAGGGCAGCATATCTAGCATATCCTTTTTTTTCACCTGAGAATCTTTTTTCTATTGTTGTTACGGTAAAACAAATTTATTTATTGAATCAGTGGTAATCCGTTTCTTTAGAAATTTTAGGTTCTCCAGTCTTCATGTTCTTTAACCTTTTTTCTTATCTTTACGACAACATGGGCAGTTTTTTTCACATGAATCAAATTACATCTAGAAACACTTAATTTCTTTGTATTAATAAGTGTATCGGCTGCCTTTTAAAATAAAAAAGTCCTGATGCTGGAGCATAGTAAGCACAAATGTACTGTAATGTGTCACGTTATCCATAAGGTTTACAAGTTCCTTAGTTATTTGAGACTCTGACAGTCTTCCAGCATCAAACTTTTCATATCATGCGACCATTCTGGCTCTTCCGATCCATCCCATAGTACATAATTAGTTTCGCACGTGTATCGTCGTGTTTCAAGACGACAGGGCACCTGTCCACACAGCTGGCATCTCCAAGACTGATTCTGTAAGCTTGAGGGTGCATTGTCGCATTTCCCCTGGTCACCACAGTTACCATGTCTCGGTATTATTGTGCCTTTGTGGTATGCTTTGGAGAGAATGGTGCATGTGATCGCTGTCTACCTCATCATATTTATCGGAACTTACAATTACTTTGAGGGAAGAGTAGTGTACTATAAAATAAAGAGTCCCTTAAAAACAGTACAGGACCGATATTAATCAATTCATGGAGGACTGGAAGCTATTTTGAATACCAGTGATTTTTCTTACACTGAATCACGTGTGGTAAAGCCTTGTGCTTGTGGTGTTTTCATATATGAATGCGCCTTTTTTAAAAGGCCATAAGTCACTACATTGTCTACATCGCGTTTTATAGATATTCATATATTACGAAGGCAGATCCATTATTTATAATGTCTGGATGATTTTTAATGTGAAATTGAAAATCTCATTTTCTTTTAAATGGCCTTAAGTAACCGACATGCGCCCTTTTAAAAGCGAGCAGTTGGCAATTGTCCATTGAGTGCAAACATTCAGAGGGTAAAAAGATGCCAAGCACTTTGTATATTTACCATGAAGGAACCGGTGGAAAGTCTGTTCCTCTTTATAAAGTATGTTCCTCTTTATATTCATATCTGTAGCCTATGCTCGAAAACAGCAATGAGCATAGAGTGTTTTGTGATAACTAAAAGAGACAGAACAAAAACCAAACGCTCTGTAGAATCTTACTTTCCCTGACGGATTGTCAAAGTTTCGAACTTATCAGACTGTATTTCCCAGTGAGGACCTAGCTGTTACACCTGAGATCGAGACGTTAGTATCATTTTAAAGCAGCTTCAACAGGATGGCAGGATATTCACAGTTCGTGAAATAACACGGCACATTCTATAAAGTAGTACAAAATCTGGAAAACTTATAGTTCCAGAATGTCAGATGTGTCAACTTCTGTATATGAAGGGTCCTGGACAAAACGGTATAAGAAGCCGCCAGAACCTGAAGAAACAAGGACCAAGGCAAGATGTGACATAACTTTGCAATCAGCATATCTTTCAATTTTTGTATTCGAGTGCCAGAGTGGGACCTGTATCGACGGGTTAAAGAGGCACACATCCTTTATGGAACGTCAGCGACAACATGTTCCGCCACCAACAAACTTTCTCAGCAGGACGAGGGCCAATTAAAGTGCGAAAATTCATGAGTTAGAAAAGATTTTTTTTTGGTCATCAGTCTACTGACTGGTTTGATGTGGCCCGCCACGAATTCCTTTCCTGTGCTAACCTCTTCATCTCAGAGTAGCACTTGCAACCTACGTCCTCAATTATTTGCTTGACGTATTCCAATCTCTGTCTTCCTCTACAGTTTTTGCCCTCTACAGCTCAATCTAGTACCATGTAAGTCATTCCCTCATGTCTTAGCAGATGTCCCATCATCCTGCCCTTCTCCTTATCACTGTTTTCCACATATTCCTTTCCTCTCCGATTCTGCGTAGAACCTCCTCATTCCTTACCTTATCAGTCCACCTAATTTTCAACATTCGTCTATAGCACCACATCTCAAATGCTTCGATTCTCTTCTGTTCCGGTTTTCCCACAGTCCATGTTTCGTTACCATACAATGCTGTACTCCAGACGTACATCCTCAGAAATTTCTATCTCAAATTAAGTCCGGTATTTGATATTAGTAGACTTCCCTTGACCAGAAATGCCTTTTTTGCCATAGCGAGTCTGCTTTTGATGTCCTCCTTGCTCCGTCCGTCATTGGTTATTTTACTGCCTAGGTAGCAGAATTCCTTAACTTCATTGACTTCGTGACCATCAATCCTGATGTTAAGTTTCTCGCTGTTCTCATTTCTACTACTTCTCATTACCTTCGCCATTCTCCGATTTACTCTCAAACCATACTGTGTACTCATTAGACTGTTCATTCCGTTCAGCAGATCATTTAATTCTTCTTCACTTTCACTCAGGATAGCAATGTCATCAGCGAATCTTATCATTGATATCCTTTCACCTTGTATTTTAATTCCACTCCTGAACCTTTCTTTTATTTCCATCATTGCTTCCTCGATGTACAGATTGAAGAGTAGGGGCGAAAGGCTACAGCCTTGTCTTACACCCTTCTAATACGACCACTTCGTTCTTGATCGTCCACTCTTATTATTCCCTCTTGGTTGTTGTACATATTGTATATGACCCGTCTCTCCCTATAGCTTACCCCTACTTTTTTCGGAATCACGAACAGCTTGCACCATTTTATATTGTCGAACGCTTTTTCCAGATCGACAAATCCTATGAAAGTGTCTTGATTTTTCTTTAGCCTTGCTTCCATTATTAGCCGTAACGTCAGAATTGCCTCTCTCGTCCCTTTACTTTTCCTAAAGCCAAACTGATCGTCACCTAGCGCATTCTCAATTTTCTTTTCCATTCTTCTGTATATTATTCTTGTAAGCAGCTTCGATGCATGAGCTGTTAAGCTGGTTGTGCGATAATTCTCGCACTTGTCAGCTCTTGCCGTCTTCGGAATTGTGTGGATGATGCTTTTCCGATAGTCAGATGGTATATTGCCTGACTCATATATTCTACATACCAACGTGAATAGTCGTTTTGTTGCCACTTCCCCCAGTGATTTTAGAAATTCTGATGGAATGTTATCTATCCCTTCTGCCTTATTTGACCGTAAGTCCTCCAAAGCTCTTTTAAATTCCGATTCTAATACTGGATCCCCTATCTCTTCTAAATCGATTCCTGTTTCTTCTTCTATCACATGAGACAAATCTTCACCCTCATAGAGGCTTTCAATGTATTCTTTCCACCTATCTGCTCTCTCCTCTGCAATTAACAGTGGAATTCCCGTTGCACTTTTAATGTTACCACCGTTGCTTTTTAAAGTCACCAAAGGTTGTTTTGACTTTCCTGTATGCTGAGTCTGTCCTTCCGACAATCATATCTTTTTCGATGTCTTCACATTCTTCCTGCAGCCATTTCGTCTTAGCTTCCCTGCACTTCCTATTTATTTCATTCCTCAGTTACTTGTATTTCTGTATTCCTGATTTTCCCGGAACATGTTTGTACTTCCTCCTTTCATCAATCAACTGAAGTATTTCTTCTGTTACCCATGGTTTCTTCACAGTTACCTTCTTTGTACCTATGTTTTCCTTCCCAACTTCTGTAATGGCCCTTTTTAGAGATGTCCGTTCCTCTTCAACTGTACTGCCTACTGCGCTATTCCTTATTGCTGTACCTATAGCGCTGGAGAACTTCAAACGTATCTCGTCATTCCTTAGTACTTCCGTATCCCACTTCTTTGCGTATTGATTCTTTCTGACTAATGTCTTGAACTTCAGCCTACTCTTCATCACTACCATATTGTGATCTGAGTCTATATCTGCTTCTTGGTACGCCTTACAATCCATTATCTGATTTCGGAATCAGATGTAATCTAATTGAAATCTTCCCGTATCTCCCGGCCTTTTCCAAGTATACCTCCTCCTCTTGTGATTCTTGAACAGGGTATTCGCTATTACTAGCTGAAACTTGTTACAGAACTCAATTAGTCTTTCTCCTCTTTCATTCCTCGTCCCAAGCCCATATTCTCTTGTAACCTTTTCTTCTGCTCCTTCCCCTACAACTGCATTCCAGTCGCCCATGACTATTAGACTTTCGTCCCCCTTTACATACTGCATTACCCTTTCAATATCCTCATACACTTTCTCTATCTGTTCTTCTTCAGCTTGCGACGTTGGCATGTATACCTTAACTATCGTTGGCGGTGTTGGTCTGCTGTCTACTCTGATTAGAACAACTCGGTCACTGAACTGTTCACAGTAACACACCCTCTGCCCTACCTTCCTATTCATAACGAATCCTACACCTGTTATACCATTTTCTGCTGCTGTTGATATTACCCGATACTCATCTGACCAGAAATCCTTGTCTTCTTTCCACTTCACTTCACTGACCCCTAATGTATCTAGATTGAGCCTATGCATTTCCCTTTTCAGATTTTCTAGTTTCCCTACCACGTTCAAGCTTCTGACATTTCACACCCCGACTCGTAGAACGTTATCCTTTCGTTGATTATTCAATCTTTTTCTCATGGTAACTTCCCCTTGGCTGTCCCCTTCCGGAGATCCGAATGGGGGAATATTCCGGAATCTTTTGCCAATGGAGAGATCATCATGACACTTCTTCAAATACAGGCCACATGTCCTGTGGATACACGTTACGTGTCTTTAATGCAGTGGTTTCCATTGCCTTCTACATCCTCATGCCGTTGATCATTGCTGATTCTTCCACCTTTAGGGGCAATTTCCCACCCCTAGGACAGGAGAGTGCCCTGAACCTCTATCCGCTCCTCTGCCCTCTTTGACAAGGCCGTTGGCAGAATGAGGCTGACTTCTTATGCCGGAAGTCTTCGGCCGCCAATGCTGATTATTTATCAAAATTTAGGCAGTGGTGGGGATCGAACCCGGGACCGAAGACGCTACCCCTAGACCACAGATACAGCAGTAAATTCCAAGTGAGGATGTGCAATTATATGAGGAACCTTTCAAATGTTCTACTGACAATGGTACACAATATAACGATGACTGAGGAACAGTTCATAACAACTGAAAAGACATGGGTTTTATATACCTTTTCCAATATGTCTACTTGTTTCTTCTGATAGTTTAAGTATTATGACCATTTTCTGCATCTCAGAATCTTTTTTGTAATATGGAAGAATGCCAACATTTTGTTCTGTGTCGTCTTCCTATGAAACCAATTTTTTTAAGGGTGGATCTTATCACATATGTCCATAACATTGTATGTATTTGTATTCATGAAGGAATTAACATATACGCCAATCAAGGGGTACATGAACTACTAGTTAATATGAGCAGGATTTCTTATATCCTGGTATTCTTTTTTCAAATTTACTACTGAGTTGGTTTTCTTGACTTACGTCCTTTTAAAGAAAGACCGATTCATATTTGTTCACCACCTGTAGGGCCCCACCAGTGATGCATCTCTAAATACACTCACTACTATCACAATGGCGTCGCTCTTAAGACAAGGTGGCAGGAAATAAATATTGTGTGCCAACAGACCACTGATGTCAGCTAAACCAGATATCTACTACGAGGGTAATCCCAAAAGAAAGGTCTCCTAATTTTTTATAAGTACATAGACCTGTTTATTTCTACAATGGTTTACATCAGCTTACAGCTTGAACATTTAGCTATTTTTCGACATAAACACCATTCCTGTCGATGCATTTTTGTAGACGCTTTGGCAGTTTCTGTATGCCCATGTCATACCAGCTCGTCGCCATGCTGTTCAGAAAGTTATGAACCTCTTCTTTCACCTCTTCGTCAGAGCTGAATCGCTTTCCGATCAAATGTTCTTTTAACTTAGAGATGGGCACCAAGTCAGGACTATAGGGTGGATGGGTGATTACGTTCCACTGTATCTGTTGCTGAGCGATGTGTGGGCGAGCGTTGTCATGCCGAATTTGTAGGTTCTTGCTCAACATTCCGCTTCTCCGGTTCTGAATTGCCCATTTGAGTTTTTTCAGAGACTCACAGTACGTGTTAGTGTTAATTGTGGTCCCAGTCGGCATAACGTCGACCAACAATGCCCCTTTCCGATTCCAAAAAACGTTTGTCATGACTTTACCGCGGATTTGGCGAAGAAGGATGCCGCCACTGGCGTGATTGTTGCTTGCTCTCAGGTGTAAAGTGATATGCCCAGGATTCGTCAGCCACAAAAATTGAGTCCAGAAAGTTGTCCTGTTCGGCTGCAAGGCGGTGAAGAAATGCGCGGGAAGCATCAACTCGTTGCCGCATGTGGTCCTCAGTTAGCATGCGTGGCACCCCTTGCGCACACCTTCCGTTAAAATTCTGTGAGCAGTGCTTCCGGGAACCTCAGGAACCAACGTGCAGATATCATGCAGAGCGATTCGCCAATCTTCACGCATGCCTTGCTCAACCTTCTTCACTGTCTCCTCATAAATTGACGGTCTGCCGCTCCTTTGTTCGTCGTGAATTTCGGTCCGACCAGCTGCAAACTCTCTACACCACTTACGAACATTTTTGACATCCATGCACGACTCACCATACACTTTCGTCAATTGGCGATGGGTTTCAATCGGCGCAGTGCCCTTTGCGTTCAAAAACCGAATAACTGCGCGCAGTTCGCAATTGGCCATAACATCCAACGGGAGCTCCATTCTCAGCGGCTGCCAAGCCAAGACTGAGCGCCTCAGCGCGGCGTGCGCATGTTTACACACAGCGCGTAAGCACTCTTCATAACAGTGTTACGAACTGCCACACAAACAGAGGAGACCTTACTTTTGGCATTACCCTCGTCGTTTTTGTGAAGCATTAAATTTTTTATCTGTTTTTGAGTCTCGTTATTAATATTTGAGCCGGCCGAAGTGGCCGTGCGGTTAAAGGCGCTGCAGTCTGGAACCGCAAGACCACTACGGTCGCAGGTTCGAATCCTGCCTCGGGCATGGATGTTTGTGATGTACTTAGGTTAGTTAGGTTTAACTAGTTCTAAGTTCTAGGGGACTAATGACCTCAGCAGTTGAGTCCCATAGTGCTCAGAGCCATTCAACCATTAATATTTGAACGTCGGCGGCGAGGTGCCATTTGTGAAGGAATTTCGACCCCATTTCTACACATTGGACTGAAAAAGTGAAGCCTGAGCAGGTCTAATTATGAAGACAACTTTGATGTTTAACTATCTAGTGTAGGCACTTGGTGATAACTCTCAAATGTCAGAATAGAGACGGTAACGTTTTGTAAACGGAAAGGGAAACGTGGATCGCATATTGTCTTTACTGGATGAGGAATGTAAGCAAATTATGATCAGGTGAAATGATTGGACACTGACAGGAGTTTCGGCGCTCGTTAACGACTTACCTGCACGATGGACGTCTTTCCAACAGCCGAGGCACCCAGGAGGACTACCTTGACGAGGTCCACCGAGTCCGGACTCTGTTCGACATCAGGGCTGGCCTGATGGCGGCCGGCGTCCGCAGAGCCTCTGCGTTCCAGGTAGTCCAGGTCAAGGTCTGGAACGTGACATCACAGCCTGCATAATTATATATACGATACGTTATTCTATGAAACGTGATTGAATTATCCGATACTTTCCAGCAAAGTGATTAATTTTTTCTTACACTTGATACCTGTAACTCTTAAACATATACAACTTGTTCCCTAGAACAATTAGCCAAGTTGTTACTACTCTCGAATAATCTGGTTACATCTTCGGACGTGAAGTTCTACGGTAGTTGAAGTTTGTTTTGCCTGACGGGAACGGGATACTTCATCCACATGAGTGGACACATTAGGAGACAAGTATAAGTCCACAATATCTAGTACTAAATATTGGTCCTCAGATTCCCCAAATCGTAACCCAATTTGAGCGTGTGTGGAGCTACTGCTATGTGTGAATATAGACCTAGGTAGAGCAGCGGTTAACTTACCGGCCTCGCGTGATTAAAACCTTCCTTCATGTATCCAGATATGAGTTTTACGTACATTCCTTAAATCTTAGGCAGATAATGGAGTACGTCCTTAGAAAATGACATGAGTTTCATCATCTCCGACCTGTGTTGAATCCGAGCTGGTGCTCTATCACTCATCGTCTCGTTTTCGGTGGGACCTTAAATCCTAATCATCCTGTATCGGAGGGAAGGTTTTTTGTGGGACATACTTTGATGACATCTCCACGGGTTATCAGGTGAGCGGTAGTGCCTTTTGCAAACTTTTCAACGAGTATCCTGACCGTTATCTTCTCGCGAAGTTGACGAACAGGAAATTCATTGAACCGTTGGTACAAGCCACTGTGACTCACTTGATGTCGCTAGGATTCACCTAATCTACCTTTCGTTTCTTTCCTTCCTTAAGAAGAACATTTCAGAGAGAAAACTATAATTAGAGACCTGGCAGCACCAGCGGAACACTTATAGGAAGCCAGCCGATGTGACCGAACTGTTGTAAGCGCTTCAGTACGGAGCCGAGCTGCCGCTACGGTCGCAGGTTTGAATCCTGCCTCGGGCACGGATGTATGTGATGACTTTAGGTTAGTTAGGATTAAGTGGTTCTAAGTCTAGGGGACTGATGACCTCAGATGTTAAGCCCCATAGTGCTTAGAGCCATTTTTGAACTTGTAGGAAACATAACCACAGTCTGTGTAACAAACTGGTATCTATTTTGCTTTATAAGAGAGGAATATAATAAAATATCGCTTAGAGTAGACCTACAGTACTCTGCAGAAGATTCATTACGCAGCTAGTGAGGTAAATTTTGTATTTATGAAAGATCATTTCTTTTTTCTCTACTTATTGTAAAATGTTAGACAGTACATATGTAATTATACCCAGTTTCAGATCTGAAGATGATCCTGAGTGACCGAAACATGTCATACAATTAAAAATGTGCAACTAGGACTTAATAATGAATGAGAATTATATTAAATAACAATACAGCTGTTCATTATAAAGAGCTGAATATATCGACTGTAGTGATATACGTAATGCTTTTGCGTTTACGAAACGTAGTACCTGTGACGAATGCTCTTCTCTCGAGCTTCTGTGTTCTGCAAATTGACAAAAATTTGTAAGAATAGTTCTTACGCATCTCGTTTTGGCAGCTACATTTTCCACGATTACTTTTGTGTCGTAGTAATGTAAATCACCCGTATGCATACTTAGCAAGCGGAAAGACTACATTCAGTCATTATAATAAGGCCGTGGACATACTCCTTATCAAAACTGTATAATCAACACTATAAATAGTCTTTCGACCTATCTGTGCGCAGCACGATACATTTGTTTATGTTGAAAGAAACTGCCGATAGCTAACTCATGCGTTGATCCTCTGCAGGCCTTCGAGCAGTTCACTACACATGCCTGGTCTGGAGACTTTTCTGTGAAAACTGCATCATTTATGAACAGCCCTATGGAGATTCCGACGTTATCCATTTATGAATATAATGAACAGTAATGGCCCTATAACACTCTATCAAGGCACGCCCTCAGCTACGTTTACGCTTCTCATGTAGGAAGCTCATGAGCTAGCTCTCGTTAGGATTCTATACTCGACACCGCGTTGTCTCCAGTGGCCTGGAGCTTTGTAGACAACACGTTGTCTAGTGTAGACTCATGCTGAAATCTAGCCCACGCGTGCTAGTGACAAGGACCTCACAGTAAATGCGTCAAGGATATCAAATACTCATGATGGTGGGGCTTGAGAGTGGCGGTACTGAGCCACCGAAACTAGTCGTATGACAGAATAAAGACACTCTCAAGACACATCTATGGTGGTATCTTTTCTCATACAATATTCAAATTTCGTCCATTTACTCTTAATATTTTCAGTCTCCGAGACGAATTTTCGAAGTTTCTGGCTCCGGTAATCTGAAATCTGTTTCTAGTCGCACTTACTAATTAAATCAACCTTCCTTTGCATTCATATTCACAGTAGTGCTACAACGTAATTGCGATGTTTGATGATCTGCTGTACGTTGACAGGAACGAAATGGTCCTCCGTTTCTCTAGCCCGGATATCTAAGATGTTACCGTAACGAGACTGATCTCTGATTAACTCTTCAAGTTCCTTTTGGGATAAGCCATTGAGAGCAGTTTCACAATGCTCCTCGTCGCTATTTCCAGTCCTAATCATTAGAGTTCTATAGCTAAAGATTTGATCTTGATATTTTAATCATTTGTTTAATCTTTCACATTTATTTTGTAGAGAAGTCACTAAAAGCATGGTAGATGAATAATTAAAAGATCCCCATTTCAGCTAAACAACGTAACAGGATAACTGTCAGGATCTGTATAAAGTCTAGCGTCTCTCAACAGGCACGCATTGTGACAAAAGTTGTAATAATATTTAATCTAGTTAGAATTCGCGGATTAATTGCAAATGAGTTGAATTTTTACAATGCATGTATATAGTATTGTTCATGCAGTTTTAAAATACCACCTGCTTAGTTCATCTGACCGTCGAACACGGTAATGGAACACAGAATCGGGGTGCATTGTATAAAAATGCCGAATTGTTTGCTGTAAGTGTTTTCGTACTGAGCTTAAAAATTAACGACTTGATTAATGCCGAAATACTTTTCTATTACTCACAGCTACTTGCAGTGCTTTTTCGATTGAAGAGTAAAACCGATAACTCGCTTGAAAGAAGCAGCTTTAATAATGATGAAAAACGTGAGCCTGATACATAGAAATATCAAAGTGTGTATTTTTTTCCTTCAGAAATAGGGTCGACTTACATTTCGTATGGTTGTTACAGCTACAAAAATGTTATCTTTGTAAATCCTCCGCTATAAAATTCGGAGGGAAACTTGACAAGAGACTTCAAACGATTGCTCTGAGTAACACATTTCCTTTAAAGCAGATTACTTCGATAAAAGTCGTCGTCGGTGTTGACAATTATCGTCTCAAACTAGCTCAAGAATGAGAATGAAGCGTCTGACTGAAACGCTGAATAAATCAGTGTGCTGAGTGGCAGAATCTGTGTTGGTAATTTCCTTTAAATAACGCAGACAGCGGCCTGGTTAACACTGAGGTCTATGGAAGAAATATCCGAATCACTCAGTTCTGAAAAGCATTACCTCAGCTATCAGAATGTGTAACTATTATATCACAGTAGAATAAGTTTCATTCGGGAAACAAAATTTTAACTGAGTTCTAAGATTTATTTGTCAACGTCCCACCGAAGCTGCGTTGCAGACACTTGCAGAAAACTTCTCAACCATAACAATTACTAAATCTTCAGTTGTAACTAGGTTCTTCAGTACTGAATCCTATTGTTGCTACTATTAATAATTTGTAGGAAAATTATCCTTACCGAGGATTTTTCTAGAATTCTTGGTACATTTCGCAGCAGGGGAGCACATTGCACTTTCACAGGAGGTTTCCAATAAACGTCTCTAACACAAAGGCAACCACATTCATCAGGACAATATGCAACGTAAATTTGTTAAATTTGATCATTATTCTCACACATTCTATTACAGATTTCTTACAAGCACCTGCACATATCGATCGATGTAAGTGTGGCTGAAAAGATGTTACACTTAGATGACTTAAGTGGCTCGAGTGATAGTTGAGATACGGAGAGATGCCATGTTTGGAATAGGATCTCAGGTACTGCCCGAATGTATACAGCTGTGAACTTATAGAAGGCATATGTCTTCCTACATTGATCATAACATAATTATTAAGGAATGAAATATTCTGATTCGAGGAAGATCCGTAATAGAAAGGGACCATTTTGAAGGGTGCGCTTCACATAAGACGTAAGGCAGTATCATTTATAACGTGGTACCCCAGATCACATAAGAAACAAATTGCCCGATCGCTTGGTCTAGCAGGCAACCCTTGTCAGGGAACGGCCACGAGGCGGCAACAGCGTCACACCCTTACTTGTGGCACCAACCACTAGATGGCACTCCGTTCTGTCAAATATGTGGCAACATCGTCCGAACGCGTGCAGCTTTCCACCATTTGGCGTCTGCGAAGTACAGCTGTTTCTGACATACAGGTGGTAGTGGATCGAGTCGACATGCCTAGGGCCTGCGAGTATATCAACTGTGGAAGGAGTAGACGGACAAATCCCGAACTAAAAATGTTCATATTTCCGGTCAAAGATAAAGAAAGGTCACTGGAGTGGATTTTAAATTCAGGTAAATCAATAACTTAGTTACGAGTAAGAATTAATAAACAGCCCTAAGCATTCAATCCTATCTAAATTTTGTCGATCTTATATACTGATATAACGTGACAGCCCTTCCTGTACAAGAATCGTATCATACAATTTTTAAATGAAATCTTTGCTGCGATTTGGACTTTTTAAAACTGTTTATTTACTTCACTATCGTAATTTTGGCTGTAGAGGCATTTTTGTGTGCTATGTGAAAACTGAAACTAATATAAGATGTGGATAACAAAATGTAAAGCATAGTGTGGTAACATTTGGTAAACAATTTAAGAAGCATTACCTTACAAGACCTTTCCCTTGGTACTTGAAAATGGCTGTAGAGCTGAAATCGCAACAGTGAAATTAATGAATAATAGCCGTCATCTAACTGCTAGGTCACCGGTCCCTCTAAATCCTGGTATATACTAGAGCGAACGAAGTGAACGAGTGTAAAACCTCGTTTACACTGCTGCAAACGAGTATTCATAGATAATTCGCCAATGTTCACTGCCATTCGTTTATACTTATGAACAAGCGTTTACACTGTAATGAAGGGAGGAGAATAGAAGAGAACGAGCATAACGTGCAAACTATAGACGCTGCATATTTTAATTTTTTTTTATCTGTGCGCTAATAATCCTCACACAGCTTTCACTCGAAAACAACACTACTTATAGTAACAGGTCTGCGCGAGTGCGGATATCCCAAGTAATAACTGCGTTGCAGATAAAAGCGTACGTCTGTTGCGAATATTTGCGGGGTATCTTCAAACTGTACAAAGTAAATTTTTAACATAATTATGGTTTGCCGTCTGTGGTTCTTCAAAGTTGACACCGCCAAAATATGCTCGAAAAACACGCTTTCACTTGTATATTACCGCGTTTGCAGCCCCCTTTCAACAACAATCCAAAATTCATCGTTTTGTGCCACTCTTATATCATTAAAGATAAGTTACATGCAACGACAAAGAATTTAAATTTGAAATGACTGTCACTGAAATATGCCCAGCCTTAATTCACATCATAACCGAGTGCGGATTTTGAAAACATTCTAGAGTTAACCTGCACGTGGAGATCTTTTTTAGCACCATAATCCGTATCAGAAGAGCTGTATAGCAAAGCGGAAATAGACGACATGGAAGGCGAGTGCAAAACCTATGTGACTACAATACAGTCTGCATTTAAAAAGTAACTCGCGAGAAATGTTTGTGTGTTACTGTTCATTTATTTCATTTCGCATAAGATTGTGAGAAATAAACTTGGTTTGTAGAATTACAGGAGCTAATCTACGAGGGCTATCCACACAGTACATTACGTTTTGGAATTAAAAATAAATAAAGTATTGGAATTTTTTTTATTATATACAGATGAAAGCCACACTTAAATACTACTTTTCTACATAGTTGCCATTTAAATTAAGGCACTTATCGTAGCGATGGACGAGCTTGGAAATTCCTCCGTCGTAAAATTCGGAGAACTTAACTTGTTTACCTCTGCATTTCTGCTACTCCTCGTAACTTTGTTAATCAGGATTACATATCCCTGTCAACCCTTTTCTTATTTTCCCTTATCTGCTTCATCCCGTCGTATGACAGCTCTTCTTGCGTGCCGTGACATGTGTCCCACTAATTCGGCCTTTCTTCTGTTAGATAAAGTCCAGAGACTCCTTCTATCGTCTATTTTATTTCTTGCTGATTTCATACTCCGTCAATCCACTTAAATTTTTACATTTAACAACATATGAAATAAATGAAATTGCTTGTACCTACTTCCTATGGCTGATATTTCATTAGAACGTCGTGATATGGACGTTCAGTGTCACTAACTTATACATCATCAATAATATGTCTCTTCAAGAGAATACTGCTTTGGCAATCCCAGGCTGATCATTTGTTTTTCCTCCCTATGGCGATCCTTTTCTTTATTAATTAGAGATATCCTTCATCTTTTCTTTACTGTATCCTTCTAAACTGTGTTCCATATTGTAACAATATTCCTCTTTTTATTAGCTTTTTTTAATACTTAATCCAAATTGACTACTCTACACGCTGCCCATTAAATTTAGCAGTTTTAACAACATACAAAGTGTTAAAAAAGTGTCAAGCATTGTGAGAGGAGGCAGCAACAATGAAAACAACAAAAAAGTCCGATAAACATGTGCTGTGAACTGCATATCTTAAGATCTTCATCTTCGCTACTGTGAAACATCTGTTCAATTGAGGAAGTGTTCACAGCTCTTAAGGCATGCTTTTTAGAAGCTGTGTTAACTAGACATTCTCTTTCTATTTTCATCCACACTAACACTAACTACGGAAAGCAAGGAGGATGTAAGAGAAGAGACGTTTTCGAAAGAATCGAAGATAAACAAGTGCTAATAGCTCGTAATATAAGCATTTCATAGCCTACATTTATCAGACCTTTTTTCTTGCTTTGATGGTTATTACCACCAGTCAAAATATTCGACACATTTTTTAACACTCTGTATACACGTTGCTTATGAATCACCCGTCTCTGTTCGCCTAGTTCATTTGACCTTTCCTAAAGGTTAGTTTCAGGGTATCATTTGTTGCTTCTCTATTCAACGCAATCCATCAGCTTTGAATAGCTCAGTTCATAACTAGGCACGGTCCTAGTGAAGGTGGTATGCTTTTGCCTATCTGGTAACTTGATTGGCCTTATATAGAGAGAACCTGAAAATTATATTTATCCCTGTAACTCGATGGAATTTGGGAACTTTTCCTCTTGATATTCTTCTTTCGTAAAAGGCATCTGTTTTTGCATGCTCTGTTTTCTGCGGTAAGTTTGCATTTGATCTCTCCACCTCTGTTTTAATCGATGCTTTCGTCTTTTCCCTGTTGATCGATAATTCATTGATTTACACTTTTCATTTTTATTGAGTTTCGTAATTTGATCACTCTGTTCCTTTAAATACTCCATGATCTGTTTATATGTGCCTTTAAATCCTAGCTATTTTCTGAGTGCAGTATTCCCTACTGCTGTTCTTGAAAACCTCAGCTCCCTGCTTCGTCCATGTCTGTCATTGTCTAAGTCACAATGATATAAAATATTCATGGTATAGCCATTGTTTTGTCGAACATCGTTAGTATTTCAGTCCTTACCATTTTATTTAGTACTATGTAAGCCGTCTGATTAATATAACTGACTCTTTCAGTAATTCTGGTACATCTTCTTCGTTTGTAATGGAGATGGTGTTTTGCAACCTTTAAAACCCATGACTTTTGTTATTTTTGATTTGGGATTGTTCAGTTACAGCTCTTGGAAGCTGTATTCGATTTATTAATGATTTTTTGAAGGGTGTTCTTAGCGTTGACTGTAACAAGTTAGTCATCAGAAAAGAATACTTCCATTAGTTAAATTTGTTGATCAATATTATTGGTGCAGAGCTCTACTTCTTTCAGTCATTATTTCCACAATTCACCAACACAGTTTTTAAAAGGTACTAGACACAGTGTATCAATGTCGTAACCCTAGACTTTTGGCTACTTTAAAATTCTCTTTTCAGGCAGTGGAAATTAGAGTCTTGGTACATCTCTTAGTGAGAGCTGTGGTGTGCCTCTCCTGCCTATCGTGTCAACGTAGTCAAAGGCTTTCAAGTGGTCTGTAAACATCAGATCTTTTTCTCTGTTAAATTCTACATAGTTTTCAATAATTGAGCCGACAACAATTAGTCTTTTCTCAACAAGACCTACCTTTCATGAACCCAATCTGCCTCTCCAAAAAGACACTTTCTAAGATTACTGCAAGTCTTTGTATTACTATATTTAAAATTATTTTGCATCCACTGTTGAGAAAAGAAATAGCTTTATAATTTTCAGTGTTTCTCCTCTTCTTCCTTAAATACAGGTGACACTATGGCTGCTTTCAGACTTTTCGGAATTTCGTTGTTCAGCTGTTCTTGCCGGCTGGAGTGGGCGAGCGGTTCTAGGCGCTACAGTCTGGAACCGCGCAACCGCTACGGTCGCATGTTCGAATCCTGCCTCGGGCATGGATTTGTGTGATGTCCTTAGATTAGTTGGGTTTAAGTAGTTCTAAGTTCTAGGGGACTGATGACCTCAGATGTTAAGTCCCATAGTGCTCAGAGCCATTTGAACCATTCAGCTGTTGTTGCTGGAAGAACGAAGTTCACATCTCATGAAAGGAGATGGATACTTCATCAGTCTGGTATTTACGTCGTCACTTTCTGGTGTCCTGTTCTTTTTTATGCAGCACATCCTGTGATTCTGTCCTAACTAGTCTGTTTACACGTACAGGTTATACTAAGAAATGAAACAAGCAATAAGTGAGACTAATATACCGGGACCCAGTGAGGATTCAAGACCATGCCTTTGGAATCAATAGTGATGGATAAAGTTCGTGGGTGCATTAGGCGTTACGACCTTGCGCCGTATGAAGGCACATCTGGCGTTGTCGAACAAGATCGACTTGCTGGTCCCGGGCGTACTGAGCTGCAAATCTTTGTAAATGGTGTACTCAGCGGTCAACGTTATTGTAACACCGTACTCCTTCCCCATGTCGACTTTTCGGGCATGCGTTCGACTCACTTCATTTGACAATGCGCGACGAGAACGAACAGAGCAGGTTCAAATGGCTCTGAGCACTATGGGACTTAACATCTGAGGTTATCAGTCCCCTAGAACCTAGAACTACTTAAACCTAACTAAGGACATCACACACATCCATGCCCGAGGCAGGATTCGAACCTGCAACCGTAGCGGTCGCGTGGTTCCAGACTGAAGTGCCTAGAACAACTCAGCCACAACGGCAGGCGAACAGAGCAGGTGCAAGAGCTATTTGTAAGACAGGCTATTCCGCAAATGCACTGGCCTGCCCATTTCCCCTATATTTATCCCATCTAGCACGTGCGGGATGAGTTGGGGTGGCGTGTTGCAGCATGTCTACATGCAGTAGTAGTAGTAGTAGTAGTAGTAGTAGCAGCAGCAGCAGCAAAAACAACAACAACAACAACAACAAGTCCAACAGTTGTCAATCGAGCTGGTCGAGGAACGGAATCCTCCACCATAAGAACTGCTTATCAACCTTATGAACAGCATGGGAGCACATTGCAGAGAATTCTTTGCCGTCCGTGGTGATCACACACCATTTTAAGACAGGCTGTTAGTACTGGTCAAGAGACCACCATGAATCGCGGTGACTTCAGTGAAATTACTGTATTTCATTGCCAGCGGATGGTGCTTTTGTAGTGAGAGTCGCTAATTCTCTATCACGGGGCCGGACGTGTCTCGGATTTTCTCCGCTCGAAACTAGGCGTATTTGTGTTATCATCATTATTTCATCATCATCGAGATGAAAGTCGCCGAAATGGCGTCGAACAGAAAGACTTGCGCCAGGCAGCCAAACTCCCCAGAGGAGTCTCCCGGAGAAATAAGCCGCACGCGTATTTTCTTTGAATAAAACAATCATTTCTGTTCGTCTCATTTTGTGTCTCTTTCCATTATGTACTACCGTGTAGCGATTCTTCCTACGAGGGCGTGCTGAAAACTAATACATCAGAATTTCTTATGTAAAAACTCCTAGAGATACTTTAAATAAAAATAAAAAAACGTTATCAACATCGTAGATTTTGGTTTTTCATGTCTACGTATTTGCAGCCCTCTGCCGCTACAGGGCTACGAATTGTAGCGTGTAACAAGGCGGTGTGTAACGTAGCAGTATCGCTGCGTGAGAAAGAGCGTGCTGTAATCGAGTTTGGAATTCAAAGAGTTAGTCCACACATGGATCATCCTCTCTTTCAGCATGACAATTCCAGGCCAGACAGGAGCGCTGCGGCGCTACAACAATCCATTGTTTTATGTAAATTGTCATCGATCATCCTCAACGCAGTCCCGAATTGGCACGATTCCGATTTTCAACGTTTCCCAAAACCTCTCGTCGCCATGGAGGCTATGCTGAGAAATAAATATGTAGTCACGAAGGACAAGGATGCAGAATTATAAGCCTTGTTTTATTTGAAGTTTTCAAGCAAAAATTTCGGAACTATTGCTTTTCAGCATGCCCTCGTATATATGGTTCAAGTCTCACCGAGTTATGGTACTTAACAGTGATACATCATACTTTCGTCCTTACGTTTAGCGCACCAGTGTATCTACATTACTGAACGATTGTCACGGTTCATAGCTCATGACTGATATTCCTCCTTTTGATTTGCCTATCTCAAGTTCCAGGGGAAACTCAAATTTTATTTCTAACGTTTCTCAGAACCGCTGACCGAATTTAAAACACTGTCATTATCTACTCAATAAGAGGTGTAACCTTATGTTAAATGTCCGACAGAATAAGACAAATATTGTAGTTGGGAACTGTGTACATGTTTTGATATATCATAACTCGATATGTGCAGGTACGTAGAGTACATTAATCCGGTATTTGAAAATGAGAGCACTTAGTGACATGCAACGAAGTTACACCCCATTTCAAACATTTTTTTTCTCGCTAACACTTGCAACAAAATAATGAAAGGGAATCATTTCGTCGATTAGTACATTTTCGCTGTTTATGCAATAAAACAGGCGCATTCAGAATGTCGTTTTAATTTGTTACTTCACTACTAACTGTACTCAAAACACATTTTTCCAACAGTACATCTGTACACCAGTGAATGTATCTGCAAAATTATGTAGAGGAAACATGGAGTCATAAACATTGATACGCGTGAAAAACTGGCTTTTGCTTAAAATGGAGCGCGTATTACCGAGATTATACTCATCCAGTGTTTGATACTGTAAGTACTCGCCGACTTCCACCAAACTTTAAAAATACTTGCAAAACTTCTGTAAACTTTTTTCTCGCTGACATGCTTAAGGGGAGACGGAAGGCAAGTGGGCTTCAAAAATTCGATTTTCAGATTTTAGCATATTTTTAATGTATGGTCTTTCCTGCGTGAAACAGTTTTTGTATTATATAAATACGACTATTTTTCCGTGAGATACGATGGTTTTCCTGACGCTGTGTGCAATCTGGGAGCGGTGACAGTAAGGCTTATGACCGCGCATGTGCAGAGCAACCCTATGGTCCTAATGTCACAATTTCTAAATTAGAGTGCATTGGGCATGTCCAGAAGAGAATGGGGTCCAGGTTGAGAAGACTATAGAAAGAAAATTCCAAAATAGTATTGGAAGATAGTAAGAAGATAGGTGGTAAAGGTAGCCTGACAAATGTTGAAATAGATAGATTACAGAATTATTATGGGTTGGCCATAATAAGAAATGTAGGGATTTTAGAAAACATGAAAAAAGCTGTATGGGCTATCTTTTTCCATAAGCTTTCCACAAATGAAACTCCAGTGCACGGTCTTTGCCCAAATGATCCTTACACTTGGTGGAAGTACAGGAGAAGTGCCAGATATGACCACAAACATTCTTTACCTACATCAGTAATGAATGAAATTAAACCCATATTTAGAGACCTTTGTAAAAATACCTCGCTGAAGAAGTGTCTTCATAGGAAAACCAAAAATTTTAATGAATTCGTGAATTCTGTTGTTTGGAACCGGTTACCGAAAACCGTATTTCTTCAACTTACAACCCTCAAGTTTGGTGTTTATGATACTATTTTATGCTTCAATGATGGTGTGATCAGAAAACTCGATGTTTTGGAATTATTCGGCCTCACATCTAGTGGAAATGCTGCATAATCCTTGGTGCAAATAAATGAAAAAGGAATCCGCGAAAGCTGATATTGCTAATTTAAAATTCTCAAAACAAGCCAGACAGAAAAGAAGAGGGACAAAGAGCAGAAAAGCAGATCAGTATGATTCAGATGATTCTCAGTATGGTGCAGGAAAACATTAGTGGTAAGTAATTCTTATCAATAACTGTAGTAGAGTTGCAATATTAAACTTTAAATGGATTTTTTTCAAAACTACATTTCTTTCACTTTCAGTTACCATTATTTGATAAACTAATGGGGGTTAGAAAAATGGAATTTGGTCAATTTGTACTGCAGATGGTAATATGTTATTATAAGTAAATTGAGAACCACCAAACAACCAGAAACTGTTTTATAATAATTAATGTACAAAATAAGTTAAATTTTACTAGTGAAAGTACAAAAAAATTTTCTTCAAAACCGTAACAGGTATTATGTTCATTTTACTTGTAAATTGAGGCATATATGTTATATATATCCAGTAAAAATTTCATTGTTTTATCACTTACAGTTCTTTTGAGAAATGTACCTATTCAAATGGTAAAATAGGATTGGCAGAATAGGGAAAAAAATTGCCTTCCGTCTCCCCTTAACGGCAAAGTACTTCACAGGCAATTGAAAAGTAATCAGAAGTTTGAAGCTGTCTCAAAAATTAACCTTTGATTCTTTAAAGAACATTATGTAAAATATGGGACTATTTCTGGGCTTGAACAGTTTCAGCATTAGCTGCTCTTTCAGGTTTGCAACCATCACAATAAAATAACATATCTTTTACCTGGCAACTATTTTAGCACACCAAGTGTGAAGAAGCACACTACTGTTGATGAACTTAAATATTTGCTCCTCCCGGCCACTTTCGTTGCTTCGGCGGAACCAGCACTTGTCACTTTCGGTTTTGTCAGTTTCAGTTTCGTTGAAACATATGTTTTTCTTAGATTCTTTGTTATGGAGAACTATCAGTGACCTTAACAACAGGTGGTGTTTCTCTGCTTCTTACTCTTCTTTGTAGAGTTGGCACTGGGGTGATTTATTGGGGCCCACTGACACTTCCCTACTACAGGGTTATTTTGTATTTGAAATGAGGGACTGAGGAATGTGCAATTTCTATTTATTTGTCTTTATTTTTCAGGGAGTTGTTGACTTGCCTGTTCACTCATTTATTCTTCCTGGTGTCTTGTTTCTGACTACTGGTAGGATTTAGTCCCCTCGAAATCTGAAAGCCGAAAAGTGCTTGAATTCAATGGCCAGATTCTTGTTATGGAGAAATCATTGATAGCATTTAGTACAGTTACAGCCCTGTCATATGATTCGCCTGACAGCTGATGAATCCCTGACTGATTAACACTCCGTGAGAATTTGTGCGAAGCTATTTGTCACCGGCATTTTTTAAATAAGCTTTCAGACGCAAATGTACCGTCTAGTGGTTGAAGCCTATGAGTCGTGCGTGGATACATGCAAAGCGTGATTACACCATTATATCTAGCTATTGCTATGGCAAGTAAGACATATATTAGTACCATTAATCTATCGAATCAACTGTTAAACATATATAATGAAAATTATTTTAAAATGCACCAATAGAATATATAGGAAAAGTGATGGTATAATTTGCAAGAGGACGACGTACATTTTAAAAAAAACCTTTTCTGCACAGACTCTAGTGTCATTTTGAATTCTACCTTATATTAGCACTGAATAAGTATAATTATGTCCCATATAAATTATGAATAGACTTTACGTAACTGTAAGAGCACATATGCTTAGCTTAACGAACAAATATTTTCCTCCCCAATACACGAAAAATGTGAACTCTCCCTCACCAAATTATCAACGATCTGTCGAACTGGTCACGTACAATAGTTAGATACAACCTAATATACATATGAAATATTTTCAAATTTTCAAACTATTACAGTCCTCTAAAAAAAAAAAACTTCTGGTAACTGTATTGCCTGTTAGTAATTCCTTTCTTACACAATAATATAAGAAGGGTTTCGTGGTGATTTAAGCCCATTCTCATGTATACATCTATAAAAAATATAATGAGAATAAGTAAATGTAATAATGGTAAAAAATATGGCAATTAAACCTCGCATAGCTAATTTAACATTGGGTCGTTAAAGATAGACGGCCTCTAAGAGTTCGGACAGCGTTCGAATTCTCAGATCCACTTAGATCGAGTGGTTGCAAAATGAAACATTCAAGATCCAATGGGTAGCAGACGCAGATAGTGTACATGAGCACTGGGAGCCGTGGGTATGGTTCTAAAAGCTTGGGCACCACACCAGGGCGTAAGATGTGAACGCCCCCACACCTCCGTAGCCCTCAGGAACAAGAAAAAAGTGTAGTGTTGTCAGACCTTTTCTTTAAAGAAAATAATTCAAATGTCGGTATTAAGCACGCTTCTAACGGGGTCGGAATTAGATCTGTTTTATGGCTGCTTTAAAGTAGCCATTTGCCTACCAAAATACAAAAAATACCCCCAGGTCTAGACCACCCTCTACCTACCGTAGGAGTGCCGTTGCTTAAAAAGGAGTTCATATAGGACCCTGGATAGAGAAATATAAAGGCACAACATATGACCGGAAAAATAAGAAGGTTGAAACAGGATCATGTCTGAAGTTAAATGAGTTGCTTGAGGGCTTGGCCTTCATACTTCAAGCATAGTCACGTCTCTATCATGTGGCTTTTGAGGTCATCTGTCGATTTTTCATCCCTGGTGAGTGGTCATTTTTTCTATCCAAATACAGGTCCATTCCGTTTAGTTTCCTTGCTGGGTTTTATTTGAATTCAAGTTCTTATCCGCCAGGGCTAATGTGCACTATATGCACCTGCTACCGACTGGAATTTCGGTGTTTCACTTTTAACCATCAAGTTCAAGCGGTTCTGACAGTTCGAACGCCTTACGAACCTTGGGAGAGCATGCAGATTTAATAACCCAGTGCTAAATAAGTAACGTATCTGCTCCACAATCTTTCTGGTTTAGCTGCCTTCTTTTTCACCACCGAATACCTGGTAATTCTCATTATGTTTTTCGTAGATTATACACCCATTGATACGGTCAAATCATCGCTAATCCGTCCGTGTATGATCCTGTAATAAATGAACTATTAACAGCTAGTGCCTCTACCACAAGTTTTTCAGGAGACTTTAATAGTATATTTTTTAAAATTTTAAACATGTTTCTATTATCCATCTAAGGTGTAAATGCCCAAACTATAATATCGTATGTTCTAAAGCACATTTAGCCCAACATTTGGCATCTACATCTACTTCCACACACCGGAACCCACCGTATGGTGGGTGGCGGAGAGAGTTGCTATGCAGATGGACTGCCTGATCTGTTAGTAGTACAATTTGAAAGGTGATACGATTTGTAACACTTTACCATAGAGCCGGTGACGACATGTCAGCGGACAAGAACAGATTAAATTGGGACTGCAAGAGATCAAGATGTGCATTATAATAGATGGTAGGTGACTAAATTATTAAGAGCTAAACTGTTATGCTAGAGTGTTCGTTAGCACCCTGTTTAGTGGTTGGCATTCCAAGTTCTGAAGGCTTCGCTACTCACCGAGCAGGGGTGGCACCCGTCGGTCGGTCGCATCCCGCTCCTCCTGGAGGCGGCTGCTGCTGCCGTTTGCGGGGACGGAGGCGGGGGCGGCGTCTCCCGCCGCCTCCAGCTCTCCTCACCGGCGCCGGGCCGTGCCATCCGGCGTTTTCAGCGATGTTTCCTCTGCAGGTGGTACCCAGCCGTTTGGCTTCACCTGTACAATAATGAAGGTGTGCTTATTTCACTTATACAAAAACTGACTAGTCGGACGTCCGAATTTCGTCTCTTCGGAACAGTCTTGCTGCACGGGAAACTGCCTTTCTTCAAGCTGCAAATGATGCATCATTCCTAACACCTCATATTGTCCTCCACTGCCTGAATTTTACCATAACTGAGGTTTCCGTAAAAGTCAGCTAGCTCAGCTTTGCGATCCAAGATGGATGGCAGCAACTATTTTTTACAACCAGACCAACACTTCCATGGATTACGAAAACAGTGCTCAGAAAGAGACATTTCCGCCATTAGTGTCAACTTATACTACGTCTGACGGATGGTCCAACCCATCTGCAATAGCGGAACAATCAATACTCGGGACGTTCAATAAGTAATGCAATTAATTTTCTTTATTGGCCAGTTTCGGTTCAAAGAAATGTGGTATTTGTAGCGACACATCACGAAATATTCCGCTTCATCCCCTATAGTGCCACGAAGTTCCGACAGGTGAAGGCGCTATGCGTAGCCTTAAAAATGTCGTCGTGACAGAGTTGCCTTCAAAGCAAAAAGCAGTCTTTGAGTCTCTTTTGGCGGGAAACTAGGACATTGCGGATATGCATAGGTCCTTGCAGAGTATCTACGGAGACTTGGCAGTGAACAAAAGCAAGATGAGTCGTTGACTGAGGCGTCTGTCACCATCGTCAGAAGGTCGCGCAAACCTGTCCGATCCCTCACCAGCCGCCCGGCCAGCCGCACACAGCTGTTGCTTCAGCAACGCTGGAACGTGCGGACACCCTCATTCGATGTGATGCAAACTAACTTCTCCTCGAGCATGACAACGCATGGCCTCATAAATCCGCGCAGCATGGAGGAGCTCACAAAACTTCATTCGAGTATTCGTCGTCGTCATCCCTATAATCCAGATATCGCACCTTCCGACCTCCATCTATATGGCACAGTGACGAATGCACTCCGCAGAAAGCAGTACGTGGATTAGGAGGAGCACGACGTTAGCTCAGACGTTGCCTACTAGAGCAGTACCCTACCAGCATCCAGGACCTCCACAGAGGTGACATAAGGTTGTCGCAGTGTACGTAGCCCAAAGTGTGAGGAATAATATTGTGTATTGGAATCCTGAATACAACCAACCTATTTTCAGAAAAAAAATGTGTTACCTTACTTACTGAACGCTCCTTGTACAACTGACCACATCATACCGGACTGTTCGACTTACGGGACCGTCATGAAACAAGGGAGGCAGCAGGTTCAGGGCACTCCAACCGACAACGCACTGCATCATCAGGCAAAATTTGGTTTTTGACTGACGAGAATATAACTGAAGAGAATCCATCGTTAACTGCCACATTAAATGTTTAAGAATGTTCAGCCCACTATGTAGCTCCGCTGCCAACTCCATTATACACAGGACCCTCTCTTCACTTGTCCACAACATGGAAGCACACTACGAGACATTAAGTATACAGACGAGACGTATGTCAGGAAGATGTCACTCCTCAAGCAGATGAAAGTTTCTGATAAACGTATCTTGTCAGCTGCGTTTGTTAACGTTGGTAATATACAAGCCGTGAGAGGCATGCGGCAGTTAGTGCGTTGGACGCCAGCGTTTCCCGTTTATTCCAGTTTTAGATCTGAAGAGCGCTTATCTCGCCCGAATCTATAATTAAAGTTATACGAAGGAGTGATGAAAAGTAGTGCCTCCGAATTTTTAACACGAAAGCTCTTAAATGTTGTTTTTTAGATAAAACGAACTTTGTTAACAATCTGCACCTTCAGTCTTCGTGTCTGCATGTTTACAGTTCTCAGCCGCTAGAGATTACCGAATTGCAACGTGTAGCATGGCGGTAGCGGGAGGAACAGAAATTAGTCAGATGAATACAGGGTTATAACCACAAAATCAGATAAGGGTAATGCAGGAGTAAGTTCAATAATGAATAAAACAACTCGAACGCAGATAAACTACTACGAACAGCATACTGAACGCTTTATTGTAGCCAAGATAGATAGGAAGAAGCCCACGCCTACCACAGCCGTACAAGTTTATATGCCAACTAGCTCGGCACGTCGGACTAAATTATATGACTCCACTCAGCTACTGTTCAGTTTCTACGTTGTTTGGCAAACTGAAAACGAAAAGCTTTAATTTCCAATGTGAATTGTGGCCATTTTTCGGGATATCAAACTTTAGACGCACATTTTGTGCAGTTTCCTTCGCAAACTTAGTTCGGAAAGTGCTTGCGATGTTTCTGCTTTCAATAAGAGCATGTGATTATCGGCATATAATATTGTAAAATTAAATGGCGATGTGTTGTTCTTACTAACTGTGACAGATAAATAACTAATAGCAAATTGAAACACTGCTACTTCCATGAAATATTGATTCGTCTGCCCCTCGTGCAGCAGCACGAATTGTTGTTGTTGTTGTTGTGGTCTTCAGTCCTGAGACTGGTTTGATGCAGCTCTCCATGCTACTCTATCCTGTGCAAGCTTTTTCATCTCCCAGTACCTACTGCAACCTACATCCTTCTGAATCTGCTTAGTGTATTCATCTCTTGGTCTCCCTCTACGATTTTTACCCTCCACGCTGCCCTCCAATACTAAATAGGTGATCCCTTGATGCCTCAGAACATGTCCTACCAACCGATCCCTTCTTCTGGTCAAGTTGTGCCACAAACTTCTCTTCTCCCCAATCCTATTCAATACTTCCTCATTAGTTATGTGATCTACCCATCTAATCTTCAGCATTCTTCTGTAGCACCACATTTCGAAAGCTTCTATTCTCTTCTTGTCCAAACTATTTATCGTCCATGTTTCACTTCCATACATGGCTACACTCCATACGAATACTTTCAGAAATGACTTCCTGACACTTAAATCAATACTGGATGTTAACAAATTTCTCTTCTTCAGAAACGCTTTCCTTGCCATTGCCAGCCTACATTTTATATCCTCTCTACTTCGACCATTATCAGTTATTTTGCTCCCCAAATAGCAAAACTCCTTTACTACTTTAAGTGCCTCATTTCCTAATCTAATTCCCTCAGCATCACCCGACTTAATTAGGCTACATTCCATTATCCTTGTTTTGCTTTTGTTGATGTTCATCTTATATCCTCCTTTCAAGACACTGTCCATTCCATTCAACTGCTCTTCCAAGTCCTTTGCTGTCTCGGACAGAATTACAATGTCATCGGCGAACCTCAAAGTATTTATTTCTTCTCCATGAATTTTAATACCTACTCCGAATTTTTCTTTTGTTTCCTTTACTGCTTGCTCAATATACAGATTGAACAACATCGGGGAGAGGCTACAACCCTGTCTTACTCCCTTCCCAACCACTGCTTCCCTTTCATGTCCCTCGACTCTTATAACTGCCATCTGGTTTCTGTACAAATTGTAAATAGCCTTTCGCTCCCTGTATTTTACCCCTGCCACCTTTAGAATTTGAAAGAGAGTATTCCAGTCAACATTGTCAAAAGCTTTCTCTAAGTCTACAAATGCTAGAAACGTAGGTTTGCCTTTCCTTAATCTTTCTTCTAAGATAAGTCGTAAGGTCAGTATTGCCTCACGTGTTCCAGTGTTTCTACGGAATCCAAACTGATCTTCCCCGAGGTTGGCTTCTACTAGTTTTTCCATTCGTCTGTAAAGAATTCGTGTTAGTATTTTGCAGCTGTGACTTATTAAGCTGATAGTTCGGTAATTTTCACATCTGTCAACACCTGTTTTCTTTGGGATTGGAATTATTATATTCTTCTTGAAGTCTGAGGGTATTTCGCCTGTCTCATACATCTTCCTCACCAGATGGTAGAGTTTTGTCAGGACTGGCTCTCCCACGGCCGTCAGTAGTTCCAATGGAATATTGTCTACTCCGGGGGCTTTGTTTCGACTCAGGTCTTTCAGTGCTCTGTCAAACTCTTCACGCAGTATCATATCTCCCATTTCATCTTCATCTACATCCTCTTCCATTTCCATAAAATTGTCCTCAAGTACATCGCCCTTGTATAGACCCTCTATATACTCCTTCCACCTTTCTGCTTTCCCTTCTTTGCTTAGAACTGGGTTTCCATCTGAGCTCTTGATATACATATAAGTGGCTCTCTTTTCTCCAAAGGTCTGTTTAATTTTCCTGTAGGCGGTATCTATCTTACCCCTAGTGAGATAGGCCTCTACATCCTTACATTTGTTCTCTAGCCATCCCTGCTTAGCCATTTTGCACTTCCTGTCGATCTCATTTTTGAGACGTTTGTATTCCTTTTTGCCTGTTTCACTTACTGCATTTTTATATTTTCTCCTTTCATCAATTAAATTCAATATTTCTTCTGTTACCCAAGGATTTCTACTAGCCCTTGTCTTTTTACCTACTTGATCCTCTGCTGCCTTCACTACTTCATCCCTCCAAGCTACCCATTCTTCTTCTACTGTATTTATTTCCCCCATTCCTGTCAATTGCTCCCTTATGCTCTCCCTGAATCTCTGTACAACCTCTGGTTCTTTCAGTTTATCCAGGTCCCATCTCCTTAAATTCCCACCTTTTTGCAGTTTCTTCAGTTTTAATCTACAGGTCATAACCAATAGATTGTGGTCAGAGTCCACATCTGCCCCTGGAAATGTCTTACAATTTAAAACCTGGTTCCTAAATCTCTGTCTTACCATTATATAATCTATCTGATACCTTTTAGTATCTCCAGGGTTCTTCCATGTATACAACCTTCTTTCATGATTCTTAAACCAAGTGTTAGTTATGATTATGTTGCGCTCTGTGCAAAATTCTACCAGGCGGCTTCCTCTTTCATTTCTGTCCCCCAATCCATATTCACCTACTATGTTTCCTTCTCTCCCTTTTCCTACACTCGAATTCCAGTCACCCATGACTATTAAATTTTCGTCTCCCTTCACAATCTGAATAATTTCTTTTATTTCATCATACATTTCTTCAATGTCTTCGTCATCTGCAGAGCTAGTTGGCATATAAACTTGTACTACTGTAGTAGGTGTGGGCTTCGTATCTATCTTGGCCACAATAATGCGTTCACTATGCTGTTTGTAGTAGCTTACCCGCATTCCTATTTTCCTATTCATTATTAAACCTACTCCTGCATTACCCCTATTTGATTTTGTGTTTATAACCCTGTAGTCACCTGACCAGAAGTCTTGTTCCTCCTGCCACCGAACTTCACTAATTCCCACAATATCTAACTTCAACCTATCCATTTCCCTTTTTAAATTTTCTAACCTACCTGCCCGATTAAGGGATCTGACATTCCACGCTCCGATCCGTAGAACGCCAGTTTTCTTTCTCCTGATAACGACATCCTCTTGAGTAGTCCCCGCCCGGAGATCCGAATGGGGGACTATTTTACCTCCGGAATATTTTACCCAAGAGGACGCCATCATCATGTAATCATACAGTAAAGCTGCATGCCCTCGGGAAAAATTACGGCTGTAGTTTCCCCTTGCTTTCAGCCGTTCGCAGTACCGGCACGGCAAGGCCGTTTCGGTTATTGTTACAAGGCCAGATCAGTCAATCATCCAGACTGTTGCCCTTGCAACTACTGAAAAGGCTGCTGCCCCTCTTCAGGAACCACACGTTTGTCTGGCCTCTCAACAGATACCCCTCCGTTGTGGTTGCACCTACGGTACGGCTATCTGTATCGCTGAGGCACGCAAGCCTCCCCACCAACGGCAAGGTCAATCGTATATTATTGAAATAATATTTGTCTGTGCGTTGGTGCAAGTACGCTGACCAGCATCAGGTGTTCGGTTAAAGTTTCGAATATCCACGAAAAATAGTTGAAAGTGCTTCAGCACAAATATGAAGTAAAAATTGCGTGATCGCGAACTAATGATATTTTCAGTGCAGTTCGCCGTCGGAGTGAACTGTAGAAAAATTTTAGCTAAGTCGCCTATCCTCATTCTACACCTAATTATAATCTTGAAAAGGTTTCAAAGTACTCGTGATCGACACATGCGAAACATTAAAAAGTTCTCAATGCAACTATTTCGCCCGACGTGAATTTCACTCAAACTGTTTCAGATTCCAAGCGTTCGACAAATATGAAATTTCAAAAGTTCACCACCAAACGCTTAGAAATGCACCGGCGGAGAAAAAATCACAGTAGCGAGCGCGAGTTTTGCGACGTAAAAAAGTTTGTAGGCGTGTTTCTACATCTGAAAGATGATGTACACTCAAGTTTCACACCAACCACGTAAGAGTGGCGCAAATAGCGCCAGTATGAAAATGCGGCTCAGGTTTGCTTTCAATACACAAAATATGATAGTCATGGGCGTTGGTTACTTTCGAGAATTAACACGGTGAGTTGATGTTAGTCAAGAATGCCTTTAAGACGACTATTACGCCATTATCAGCACCTCACTGAATTTGAACGAGGTCGTAATACAGCTACGAGAAGCTTAATCTTCCTACAGCGATATTGCAGAAAGCCTTGGTAGGAATGTAGCCACTTTACGTGACTCCTCGCACAAGTTGTCAAGAGACTGTACTGTCGGAAGAAGACCAGGCTCCGGACTGTCATGCGACACTACCGAGAGTTAAGACCTTCCTATTCGGCGTATGGCTGTGGGGGCATCATACTGCACCTGAAGCAGCAGTTCGCGCAACAGTCACACAAAGAACTGTTACAAATCTGTTGCTTTGAGGACAGCTCTGAGCCAGTCGCAGCTTAGCGTAATTCCACTGATCCCAAACCGCAGCCATTTGCGACTTCAGCGGTGTCTAGTGAGAACTCATTGTAGTGTATTGTGGAGATCTATTGTGTTTTCTATTAAAATATCGTTCTGTCTCGCTGCCAGTGATGGCCATTTGTTGGTTTGAAGATCGTCAATTGCGGACCTGCAACCGACCTGTGTGTCAGACACACTGGACCTATCACTGGTCTGCAGTGCGCTTTCGTATGGCAACAGATCATTCTCGTGGTTATCTCACGCACCCGGACTGAAAAGTGTAGGTCAGTCTGGTACTTCGATCCGACGTGTTACCATTCGTTAAAAACATGCCATATGGTATTTGCAACAGTGTAACCCTCGCCCACCTATCGCTGTTGTAACCCAAAATTCTCTACAGAGTGTCGACATGTTGGCTTAGCCTGCTCCATCACCAGATCTTCCCCCATTTGAGGACATATGGGACATCATCAGTCGACAACTCCAGTGACATACACAACAGCACTAATCCCCTTCCCCCCAACCCCACCCCACCTTGTGCTGACCGTCCTAGTGCAACAGACACGGAACTCAATCCCACAGAGTGACATCAGGCAAGTCTACTACATAATGCAAGCACGTTTGCATGCCTGCATTCAACAGTCTGGCTCTTACACCAGTTATTAATGTACCAGTATTCCAAGTTTGCAAAGAACTTATCTCACGCTTGCATTAACCTGTAGTCTTGCAATTTTATTGAAACCTGTTGGTCAAGAGAAGGCAGGAATTGGTTACGATTGTGGACGGGGCTGTAATCAGTTACTATTGATTGCCTTTTACAGATACACACATTTAAAACAGTAATTCCAGACTCAACAATAAATAAAAAATACCACATGTTATTAAAAAAAATGGCTCTGAGCACTATGGGACTTAACATCTATGGCCATGAGTCCCCTAGAACTTAGAACTACTTAAACCTAACTAACCTAAGGACATCACACAACACCCAGTCATCACGAGGCAGAGAAAATCCCTGACCCCGCCGGGAATCGAACCCGGGAACCCGGGAACCCGGGCGCGGGAAGCGAGAACGCTACCACATGACCACGAGCTGTGGACCCACATGTTATTACTGAAGGAATAAACAACTGTGTAAGTAATAGTGTTTTCAGTGTGTTACTATTTAGCAAACCACCATAAAATACAGATACAGGTAACGTTTAAAAAAAAAAAAGCCACTATGATGACGGCTGAAGGCCTTAAACGCCAAGAATGGCAATAAATTAAGAATGTTTAAGAACTTCTTGCACCTACAACTTACATGTACTGAAATATTAAAAGGTAAGTGGCCACAAACACAGCAGTAGGTATAAGACGCCAGGAATGGCAGTAAGTAAGGTTTTAAGGCTACTGCTAAAATACAAATATCTAATTATTTTGTCAAAGCAAATGACCACAACCACGGCCGAAGGCCTCACGCGTCAGGAACGGCAATTATACAAAAAAAATTAGAAACCTGCTGTAAAACAGCAAATACAAGAAAATGTTAATTAAAAGAGAAAGCAACTGACCACCAAACGCGGGAAATAAGATGATGGTAACCTTGCAACACAGCCCATACACTGCTAGATTTACTCCAGGAGGCAGCCGGAACTATTGACTAGACATACATAACCTTTAAAGTATGCGTTACAAGGTATGGTAGGAACAGTCAAAGATGGTGCTCCAGGAATCGACCTCAGAGAAGGTACGGCAACAAACATTTTTACGAGCGATGGCGTAGGCAGCCAAGAGTTGCATTCACTTCACAAGATGGTAATTCAGACTGGAGGCAGTCTAACTAATGACTAATGATAATCTTGCTGAAGTTACCTGACGTCCAATAAACCATATGCAAGAATGGAACAGCACGCCAAAGCCGGAACCAGTGGACTGCACTATGCCCCCAGAATATTATGCTTGGAGCGCCCGGAATGAGAAAGGAATCACTACCACCAGAGTAGAAGACTCACAAACGGCCTACAATCAATAAAGCTGTGAAAACACGCCCCGTGCGGTTAAAGGCGCTGCAGTCTGGAACCGCAAGACCGCTACGGTCGCAGGTTCGAATCCTGCCTCGGGCATGGATGTTTGTGATGTCCTTAGGTTAGTTAGGTTTAACTAGTTCTAAGTTCTAGGGGATTAATGACCTCAGCAGTTGAGTCCCATAGAGCTCAGAGCCATTTGAACCATTTGAAAACACGCCGCGCGGGATTAGCCGAGCGGTCTCGGGCGCTCTAGTCATGGACTGTGTGGCTGATCCCGGCGGAGGTTCGAGTCCTCCCTCGGGCATGAGTGTGTGTGTTTGTCCTTACGATAATTTAGGTTAAGTAGTGTGTAAGCTTAGGGACTGATGACCTTAGCAGTTAAGTCCCATAAGATTACACACACATTTTTTTGTGAAAACTCGCCTTACCGGACAGCAGCGGCAAGGCGAGGAAAAGTACACTGCCGTTACATACACTGAACCCCAGGGCAGTATAGCGTCCCCAGTGCTATATTACGAAAAGACTTAAAAAACAGTATTTATAAAGAAGAGATATTTAAAAATTGAATAATATATTTTTATCATGTAGCCGTAAAACAATAATTTCTCTGTGGAGAAATGCAATGCAAAGAAATAATTTATGACATAATGATCTAAAGAGACGACAAGATACGCTCTTTTGTTAATTTTTTTAGTCGACTTCACTTCCTATCTTGTCTTTGTTGTGTATAGAAGGACATCTTTCGAGTGCTGGCAAATGTAAGCATATTTGTATGAGTTAAGCAGATAATATATTAACTGAATATTATTGTGCACTTTTAATCTGTAAGAGGTGATCCCGATTTCATGTCCGCCTTCCTTGAATTAACCTGCATTCAAGTAATTTAGAGTTCAACAATCGCAGCGGCCGATGCAGCCAACGACGCCATTACGTGGCGATATTAACTTATGAAAAATTAGCGGAAGCGGAAAACTCGCCCGCTATTAACATAATATTAATTTTTCTCCACAGCCGCATGAAGTTGCAGAAACACGTAGCTTTAAGATTCTTATTTTCAGTACCATAGGCGAGACCCAGAGCCAGGACTCCGACTACAATACAATGGTTAACGGAGGTAAGAAGAATACTCTCGCGCGTGTGTGGGTCGCAATTGAAATTATTAACTAAAGCTTTCTTGCTTTAAAGTGAACTGACTAGCCGAGGAAATTAATATGAAAAGTTTACTACATTATTCAGCTTGTATGCTCATGTTTTAAGATGCAGCGAGTCTAACATTCATTAACGTAACAAATAATTTGAGATTAATATTGTTAAAAAGGAGAACTTCAGGAAAGCATTTAATCGTAAATCAAAATTAAATGAAATATCATTTTTATTAAGGCCCACCACGTAAGTCGGAAACAATCAAAATATAATAATAACATTAATAATATATTAAATTACGACGGCCGACGGACGCGAGAGCAGGTAACTGGGGTGTTAGCGGCCACCTGGAATGAAAAATATCGCTGGTTGAACTTAACAAATTGTAACAACCTGAACAGAGTAAATAGCAATAAGAACCGGAGGAAAGCTGATCAGATCCGCCGTTCCCAAACACTCCACTAGCTGCTCTTCGCCTCGGCGACACTACGAGCAGCAACACGAACCCGAGTCACTGGAGAATCGCGATGTGTCACAATGGTGGAGGTTTCTATACTGGAATTGAAATTCACTCATCTTAAAGCCTGCAGGATCTGGTTTACGACGAGGTCGTGCACCCTCGTGATCATAGCCTTTCCATCTGGCAGTCAAAGTACGCCGCCAGCGGTCCCGGCGTGTTCCCGCACTGTGCAGACCTGGTTCCCAGCTGAAGTGCTCACTCACACGACACGGAAAAACAACGACGTCGCCCCAAATATATGGCAACTGTTACTACATATCGATAACCACCACTGCTGCCACTAGCGGACAGGCAACGCTTGCGAAACGAGTGGCGCCAGTCAAGACGAGAAGAAGTCAAACAACCGCAACTATGTCAACTGAAGAACACGGTCTGTCCTCCAACACTGGGTGGAAACCTACAAATAGCACCAACGCAGCCACAGAACGGCTCATTTATCAACTGAATGTATTACCTAGACGTATACCCGAAATTCCATTACTCTATATTAATTATGTTTTCGCGTTTCGATTTTTTTCAGTTAGTGCTTTCCTGCGCAAGATAAGGCAAATTATAGCCGCACATACGACCTTTCTGTTTTCGGTCTGCAGACAGCTAAATCAGTGCCAAGTAACCCCTGCGCGAAAATGATCTCTTACAGGTTGGCACTGATGTGAGTCAAAAATCGCATACCTGACTTCCGAAACCATTCATAAAGTATAAATTTAATTATATATATACATATTACACGTAAATGTGGAAACAAATTTCATTATCTTTCCAATGCTGACGATGGAGCAAGGCTTGTGCGGTCCAGCATGGCGCCCGCAGCTGTCAAAATACTCTCTCTTGGCTGTCACGACACTCACCGATTCGGCTCCTGTCGTTACAACAACAGACACGCTCATGACCACGCCTGTTGTTCAGGTTTTTTATAGCCAGTGCCACCCTGGATTAGCCGAGCGGTCTTGGGCGCTGCAGTCATGGACTGTGCGGCTGGACCCAGTGGAGGTTCGAGTCCTCCCTCGGGCATGGGTGTGTGTTTTTCTCCTTCGGATAACTTACGTTAGGTAGTGTGTAAGCTTAGGGACTGATGACCTTAGCAGTTAAGTCCCATAAGATTTCACACACATTTGAACATTTCTATAGCCATTGCAGGTATATACCATCTCTAGCAGCAATTCCCATCGGCTACAGAACGAATTGTTATTGACGTGGAGTGATATTAGTAGTCGGTCCCTGTCGGGTTTTTCATCGTTTGCTACCACTGTTCTTACGCTTGCAGAGTAACAGCAAAAATGACCAATATGTTGCATTCCATTATTAAAAATATTTAAAAACTACAAATGGGCACCGTTCCTTGTAGGCACTTTGCACAGTTAACTTTCACATACCAATAAATCGGGTCCGCAGCTCGTGGTGGTGCGGTAGCGATCTCGCTTCCCGCGCCCGAGTTCGCGGGTTCGATTCCCGGCGGGGTCAGGGATTTTCTCTGCCTCGTGATGACTGGGTGTTGTGCGCTGTCCTTAGGTTAGTTAGGTTTAAGTAGTTCTAAGTTCTAGGGGACTGATGACCATAGATGTTAAGTCCCATAGTGGTCACAGCCATTTGAACCATTTTTGAATAAATCGAGCGAACTCAATCATGGTCTGCTCACCGACATCCAAGTTTGATAGCTCCTTTCTGCAAAACTGTCAAATTTCCGCGCCGGCCTATCTGACTGCATACAATCGGTTAACATGTACACACGACCTCCGTCCCACCACTTCGACGCGCAAGTCGCGGAAGTGGCGTCAAATCGAAAGACTTGCACGCGGCGAACGGTCTAGCCGACGGGAGGCCCTGGTCACACGACATTATTATTGGTCCCATTACTTACATCGACAATGATGGAGGATCAGATGATCCCTTGAAGCACTACTGCACCATCTAGAATGACCTAAAGTCACATGTTAACTTCTTTTTAAAAAGGGAGTGAAGCTTCGATTTGGTGGTATTTCAATGTTTGTAATAGCAGGTCGAAACGAATTTTTCCTTTTTGCTGTTACTCAGCAGTCTTATTGCCACTGAGAATATTTTCTTTACAACTAATTCCGACTTCCCGGAAAAGCAATTATGTTGCACCAGTGGCTCCGAACCTTGAGGTTATTACCCCCTGAGGGGTAAGATGTAATTTTCCTAGGGACTAAAACAGAAAGTGCATTACTAACATCATTGTTTCGTAAGACTGGATACTGGTTACTTCAGTTATCAATTACTACTAATTACAATTTCTTCAAATACTAGTGTTAACGTGTGACACAATGTGGTTGCGGTTACAGCTTATTAAACGAATGTATGACCAACATCTCTTCGCACAGTCCGCCCACTAGACACATACTTTGTACCAACCATCTATGACAGCAAAATTAAGATGCAGTGCTGCTATTTCTGTACAGTTGGAGAACCGCCGAAATGCTGTTCGTGTTTCGCAAGGATACGAACAAGACTGAGGCGTGAATGAGAATTTGGAATGAGGAGGTAGGCATGCTCGTGCAGTTCTGCAAACCAGTGTGCCAAGGTGGCCTGCCGGCCGCTGTGGCCGAGCGGTTCTAGACGCTTCAGTCTGGAACCGATCGACCGCTACGGCCACACGTTCGAATCCAGGCTCGGGCATGGATGTGTGTGATGTCTTTAGGTTAGGTTTAAGTAGTTCTAAGTTCTAGGGGACTTATGACCTCAGACGTTAAGTCCCGTAGTGCTCAGAGCCATTTTAACCAAGGTGGCTTAGTGGGTGGCGCAAGTATCTAGTGAATGGGAGACCTGAATTCGAATCCCAGTCTTGGAACAAATTTCAGTCGTCACTTCAGTCTGCATATATACCTCATAGATGTTTGACACTTGAAAACGTCCCTAGTACTTGAAAATTTCGTTTGCGACCAACGCATCATATATGCCTAAATACCTTATGAAAATGCCGCTGGCAGTTGTGATCGAGCGGTTCTAGGGGCTTCAGTCCGGAACCACACTGCTGCTACGGTCGTAGGTTTGAATCCTGCCTCGGACATGGATGTCCTGTGTTGTTTCTTTCGCTGCGCTGTCCATTTGCATCCTGGTCTTTCCTGTGTTCCTGAATTCAGTTCTATTTTCTGCATCGTTTACTGTTATGTGTGCTTGTCTGAGGTCCTCTTCAACTTCTCTTATCCATTTTGTATTTCCCCTGCCTGAGTTGATGACTTTAAAAATCCGCTTTGAAATTCTGTTTTCATTCTTGCTGTGGATATGTCCGTAGAACTGCATTCTTCTTTTCCTTATTGTATCCGTAATCTTGTCTGTGTAGTTATATAATTCTGATGTTGGTCTCTTCTTCCAGATTCCTTGCTCTTGTATCGGGCCAAAAATTTTCCTGAGAATTTCCTTTCTTGTTTCTCTATTTCTTTGATTTTAGTTTGCCCACCTATTTGTGTTGTTTCAGATGCATACAGTGCCTCCGGAAGTACGACAGTGTTGTAGTGCCTCAATTTTGCGTTAATGGATATGGACTTTTTGTTATAATAGTTCCACGTGAGTTTATATTCTTTCTGTAGTTTTTTTATTCTTTCCTCATTGGCCTTTAGGTTGATCCCTGATGCCTGGATGATCTCTCCCAGGTACTTAAAATGTGGTACTTGTACGATTTTCCCATGGGTTGTCACAATAGGCAATTTGTCTTGTTTCACTCTTTCTATGTACTGGGTTTTCTCATATGAGATTTGCAGGCCAGTTCTTTGTGCAATTTCGTGTGACTTCTCTATGGCGTTAGTGGCTTCTCTTCTATTATTTGTGAGGATTGCAAGGTCATCCGCAAAAGCTAAACACTTCACATTGAATCTATTATCTTTTCTAATGCCAATTTGGATTGCTTTGACTTCTTTTTCCCTGATAATTTTTTCAAGAATGATATTAAAGAGTAATGGTGAAAGTCCGTCACCCTGTCGCACTCCAGTTTGGATTTCAAATGGCTCTGAGATATGCCCCACAAATTTAACCTTGGAGACTGTGTCAGTTAATGTTTCCAGAATGATTGCTCTTGTCTTTCTGACAATGCTGAATTCTTCCAGCGTCTTGCAGAGCGCTACTCTGTCTATTGAGTCGTAGGCCTTATTAAAATCCACAAAAGTGACGTGTTTCGGGTGTTTCTCATCTGGAGAATCATTTTCAGATTCCAGATTTCCATTCAGAAGGGATCTGTTCTGTTTCCCAAATGTTTAATATGATTTTGTGAACTTTTCCTGTTAATCTTTCTTCATTTAGTTTCCATAGTTCTGCAATAATTCCATCTTCTCCTGGGGCTCTATTGATTTTCAGTGTCTTGATAATTTCTACTATTTCGTTGATGGTTGGCAGTTTAGCGTCAGGATTTGGTGTAGACGTCTCGTAGTGAATGTCCTCTGTAGGTCTTTCGCAGTTGAGGAGTTTGTTGAAATAGTCTGCGAGGATTTGGCAGTTATTCTTCGTGTTAGTTTCTAATGAACCATCCGGTTTCTTGAAGCAAAGATTGGGTGGCTGGTATCCTGTAATATGTTCTTTAAACGTCTTATAAAAATTCCTGGTGTTGTTCTTCCTAAAGTCTTGTTCTATCTCATCCAGTCGCCGTTTGTCATAATTTCTTTTTTCCCTCCGAATAGTTCTCGATGTTTGTTTTCGGATTACTAGAAATTGTTGCCGTTTTTCTAATGTTTATGACTTTTGAAGTTTTTCCAGGCATTGGTCCTTTCTTCTTTTGCTTGGTCACATATTATATTCCACCACCTGCGTTTTCTCCTTCTCGGGGGTTGACCCAATTTCATCGTGGATTTGAGGACGTCCACAAGTTCACTTTGTGGTGTTTGTCTGGCTAATTTCCTGTAAGATGTTTTCCTTGTTGAGTTTTATGTATTCGGGGTCTGGTCTCAGCACTTTGTTTAGTTTTGGCTTTTTTCTATTGGGTTGTAATCTGGTCTTTATCTGTAGAATATGGTGGTCTGAGTCAAAAAATCCTCTTTTCGTTTTCACATTCAGAATTTCTGCTGTGTTACTCTTGGAGATGGCCACATGGTCTATCTGGAATTCACCCAACATTGTGTTGGGTGACTTCCAAGTATACGGTTTCTTGTTGGGTTTTTTGAATTGTGTTGACATAATTACGAGGCCGAAATTTTGGCAAAAGCTTATCAAACTTTCCCCATTCTTGCTAGTTCTCTTGTGAGCTTATTATTATTATTATTATTATTATTATTAGCTAATGTGATTAGTCACAAAGTATTAGCAACCACAAATCTATCAGTTTATAGCTGTTCAGAAGTAAAGAGTCTAGGAATAAAGCGATTTAGAAACAATGATCTTAATTATATTGCACAGCTTCTAATTTAGTTGATTTTAAATGTGGGCGAAAGGTGTGGATTCGTTAGTGGTTTGCTAAATCACCTGCAAAAAGTAACTATCATTTACCGACATTTTAAAAATGAAATCGTTCAGTGTAAACTCTTTTTCATTCTTAAGTTTACTTAGGCGTTAAAGTTAATGATATTGGAGGGTGGAGGGTGATAGCTAATATCTGATTCCACTTACGGGCATTGGTCAGAGGTTGCGAACCACCGTGTTATAAAGATGAGACGCACTAACACACGCAGTACGCTAAGCATGATGCATTTACAGTTGGTCATAAAGGCAATTCAGTTTTCGAAAATGAGTTTTTGTCGAGTCACCTGTCTGAGCTACCTAACGCCGAGTGCGAACTCAGCTGCACCAGTAAAATAATGTAGTAATCTTTTCCGAATAACTAATTACTGAAGAAATTTCGTGAATGCAGTCGTATGTAGTGAATATGTTCCGCTGAAATTCCAGAAATTTCATTCATCAATTTTCATGGAATTAGTCGGTCTCTGGCAGTTCCACATCGACAGAATTCCAATAGCCAGGCGCCAACTCGTGGAGAAGGAATTGTAGCCAATCCCATTAGGACGGTATTCGCCGCAGTAGTCGTCCTATGAAAAACCTGTTGTAAAACCCAGCCACTGGCAGGTTGCAGTCATCTGTTCCGTATTGTGGATCGGCGCGCCGTAGCAAGCGACGAGGCGAATGTTTGCGAAGTAAAAATACGAAGAACAGAAGGTGCAAGGTGAATCTAATATACGCTGTTAATCTGCTGATATCTAAGCTGCAGCACGTTTTAAAATATGTCCGCCCGCATCCGCATGCAAACGAATAGGCGTGTAGGGAAACGGAACATAACACCGGACTCGTTGAGCTGAAGCTGTTGCTACCGTTGGAAAATCGTGTGTGAGCAAAAATTATGAAATGTGCTCCAAGCGCTGCCCGCTGGATAAATGTTTCAACCACAAGCTCCGAGGAGAAAATGTGCTTATGACTGCTTTCAGAATACTGTCGATAATGCACCGCGTTCGGTAGACAATTAATAGACATAACCACAGACAATGGCGAGCGTGTTAAACAGATCTGGGCTCAGTATAGGCGGCTGCTCTGACGCGAGTTATTTAGTAGAACAATCGGTGATTAGAGAGATTGTAGACGATCCAATCACAGTAGTGTGACCACCGCCTATATTCGACGTCAGCGGGCGACAAACACTAACACATGGCTCTCGTAACAAGGGTGGAAGTATATCCGAAACGACTAAGTTTGTAAACCGTTCGCGAAACCTCGTTGTTAAAGAACATGGTGTGTGGCGAAATGAGGCTATCGGAAACACTTTCCTGGGGCTGCTGTTCTGCACTACGGGCCATAGACGAGAGGGGTCAACGACGGTTGCGGAGATGTGTAGGGACGAGCTGACGTGCAAATGTCGAGCAGTTGACCGCCAGGATAAACCAAGGGCATACCGACAACGTCTCCTCGACGAGCGTTGAGCGTACTTTGCTGCTTAGGGTGGCCTCTGTTTTTAATGTTCCTAAAAGTTTATCTCCCAGCATCCTACTTTGCTCTAATCAATAGAAAAGGGTCCGTGCAAAATTTTACTATTATTATTATTATTTCTTTCCTTTCTCAGGCGTTATGTCTGGTTGAAAATGGAAAGTGACGCGGACCTTGATCAAGCGTGACTTCCTTTTCACTGTACGGTATATGTTACATTGCATTTAGGAACTTTCGGGTAATTGAACCTGTATCAATAATTACAGATTTCTGTAGTTGTATGTATACGTTTGGATGTAGCTGTATTGCGTTGATGTACTGGTGGATATTGTGTGGTATGACTCCTGTAGTTGATAGTATAATTGGTATAATTTCAACTTTATCCTGATGCCACATATCCTTGACTTCCTCAGCCAGTTGGATGTATTTTTCAATTTTTTCTCCTGTTTTCTTCTGTATATTTGTTGTATTGGGTATGGATATTTCGATTAGTTGTGTTAATTTCTTCTTTTTATTGGTGAGTATGATGTCAGGTTTGTTACGTGGTGTTGTTTTATCTGTTATAATGGTTCTGTTCCAGTATAATTTATGTTACAGTATAATTTGTATTCATCATTCTCCAGTACATTTTGTGGTGCATACTTGTATGTGGGAACGTGTTGGTTTATTAGTTTATGTTGTATGGTAAGTTGTTGATGTATTATTTTTGCTACATTGTCATTATTATTATTATTATTATTATTATTATTATTATTGTTATTATTATTTTCCTTTCTCAGACGTTATGTCTGGTTAAAAATGGAAAGTGACGCGGACCTTGATCAATTATTATTATTATTATTATTATTATTATTATTACTATTATTTACTATTATTATTACATAAAGTCTCATTATTAGAGACACTTGTTTTAATAACCTGGTTATAGGGTTTTAATTATGATCTTGTAATTCACATGCAAAAAAGTTTTGCATTAGCTCGGTTCTGAGAGTTCCGGCACTTGTACAGAAAACTGGAATAGAGATCAACATAGACATCATTTCGGCGTTTTTTGTTGCTCATGGAACCACACATTGCATGTTGTACCACCATACGGCGAGACCTTCAGACATGGTAGTCCAGATTGCTGTACACAGCAGTGCCTCTAATACCCAGTAGCACGTCCTCTTACATTGACGCATACCTGTATTCGTCGTGGCACACTACCCACAAGTTCATCAAGGCACTGTTGGCCCATATTGTCCCACTCCTCAATGGTGAGTTGGCGTAAATCCCTCAAAGTGGTGTCACGTCGTCCCTTAACAGCCCTTTCCAATCCATCCACGCATGTTCAATAGGGTTCATGTCAGGAGAACATGCTGGCCACTGCAGTCGAGCGAAGTCATTACCTGCTGGAAGTCATTCACAAAATGTGCACAATGGGAGTGCGAATTGTTGTCCATGAAGACGAATGCCTCGCCAATATGCTGGCAGTATGGTTGCACTGTCAGTCGCAGGATGGCATTCAAGTATCTTACAGCCGTTACGGCGCCTTCCGTGACAACCAGCGGACTATGTCGGTCCCACATAGTGCCACCCCAAAACAGCGGGGAACCTCCACCTTCCTGCACTCTCTGATGTCTAAGGCGTTCAGCCTGACCGGGTTTCCTCCAAACACGTATCCGATGATTGTCTGGTGGAAGGCATATGCGACAATCATCGGTGAACGTGGTGCCAATCCTGAGAGTTCCATTAGGCATATTGTTGGGACCACCTGTACCGCACTGCATGGTGTCATTTTTTGCAATGATGCACCTCGCCGTGGACGTCGGAGTAAAGTTGCGCATCATGTAACCTACTGTGCATAGTATGAGTCGTAACACGACGTCCTGTGGCTCCACGAAAGGCATTATTCAACATGTTGGCGTTGCTCTCAGGGTTCCTCCGAGCCATAATCCGTAGACAGCGGTCATCCAATGCAGTAGTAGCCCTTGGGTGGCCTGAGCGGGGCATGTCAGTGGCAGTTTGTGTCTCTCTGTATCCCCTGCATGTCTGAACATCATCTCATTGGTTCACTGAGAGACGCCTGGACACTTCCCTTGTTGAGGGTCCTTCCTGGCACAAAGTAACAATGCGCACGCGAGCGAACCGCGGTACTGACCGTCTAGGCATAGTTGAACTACAGACAACACGAGCCGTGTACTTCCTTCCTCGGAATGATCGGCTATTGGATCCCCTCCGTCTAATAGGCGATGCTCATGCATGGTTGTTCACATCTTTCGGCGGGTTTAGTGACTTCCCTGCACGGTCAAAGGGACTGTGTCTGTGATGCAATATCCACAATCAACGTCTATCTTCAGAACTTCTGGGAACAGGGGTGATGAAAAACTTTTTTTGGTGGGTGTATATAATAAATATCATAATTCTATATACAGTGAAAGGCTAATAGTGTAAGGTGAAGAAAATGGCAGCTGTACAAACCTAGAAATATTGTTCGGAGGTGACCTGTTTTAACTCCCTTGCTGTCATCACAATTTTGAGTTGTGTTCAGAAGCTGCTTTGACTCACTAATGGAGAGCAAGTTCTGGCCCAGACATGGCACTTTTCAAGAAATTTGTAACGACTTGGAGCAAGCTCGACACGAATGCTTATACATATAATCGGTAGCAGTCAAGTAACACATGATCTGCGGTTATCATTCTCGGATATCTTGAAGAAAGAAAAATTTTCTACACACAAAAAACTATGATGTGATTTCCAAGAACTGCTGGAGTGAATGATAATCTTTCTGGATGGCATTCCAAAGAAAGAGGTATATGTTTGATTCCCAGGAGCTGTAAATCTCCTCTCAAACTGCGCAATACACTGGTTCGACAGCTACCTCAAAAACAGAAGTCAACAAGTCATTTGTGGGTCGGAAAAGTCATCATGGAAAAACGTGCGCTCTGGAGTTCCCCAAGGCTCCGTCCTTGGTCCATTACTCTTCTCACTGTACATTAATGATATTTCTTCAGTGATTCACTCCTGCAACTACAATCTATATGCCGATGACATCCAACTGTACATAAGTGCAAGCCCCAAGAACATTGCTGACGCAGTAGCGAGTATGTACGCAGATCTTTGCTCTGTTTCTCGATGGGCACAGAACCTAGGTCTGAAACTAAACCCCAAGAAATCCCAGGTCATACTTATATCTCATCCAAAGTTAATCAGTCGGTACTTTCGCGAAACAGTCCCTCAAATACTCCTCAATAGTACCCAACTACCATACCAAAAAACAGTAAAAGACCTTGGAATAATCTTGGATGAACACCTAAACTGGGAAGAACAGACAGTCACAGCTTGCCGGAAATCGCTCTCCTCCCTACATGCAATTCAAAAATTTAGAAAAATATTTCCAACCCATGTTAAACAAAAATTAGTACAAACACTAGTCTTGCCTAATCTTTACTACTGTGATGTAGTTCAACACGGCACAAATAGTGAAAATTCGAGATGCCTCGAGCTAGTGATGAATGCTTGCGTTAGATCCGTATGCAATATACGGTTGTATGATCATATCAGTCCTTCATACTCCCAGCTAGGTTGGATACGCCCACATAAGGCACGCGATCTCCACACGATGTGCTTACGTCATCGATTTCTTAGCCACTGGTGCCCCCAATACTTATCTTCTCACATTAAACACCTATCATCATTCCACAACCGCAATACTAGATCGGATACGTCTAGCATCTTGGCTGTACCTTTACATAACACAAAATCTTTCTCCGTGTCATTCTCCATCTCAGCCATACGACTATGGAACGCGCTCCCCTGTGATCTGTGTCTTATCCAGAACCACTCAACATTCAAGAGGGAACTCAAGACTTACATATTAGGGACGGTATAGCCACCATTGTTGTGCCCCTCTCATCTTTTTCTTTCTCCTTTCCATCATAGCTTCGAATTTTACCATTCTATTTCTCTTCCTCTGACCTATCTACCTCTTCTATATCTCTTTCACCCCATTCCATCGTCTTATGTCTCTGCTTGATGAGAATAACTCACAAGCTGCAAGAATATAACGAGAAAATTCCCAACTTGCAATACGACTGACATTCATAAAAGAAAAATATGTTTACTTTCATATACATAGTCATTATTATTATTATTATAATTATTATTATTCTTGATTGTTATAATTATTTTTTGATTGTTATAATTATCATTGTACTACTTTTATAATCTATATTTTTTTTTCTTTAACATTAATACTTATAACATGTTATATGTCCTTAATGTTCTGTAGAAACTGAAATTTGTTGAACCTGAGTATGCCTGGTTAGGTGTAAGAGAGGGCCTGAAGGCCCTAATCTTGCCAGGTAAAATAAACGCATAAATAAATTAATAAATAAATCTAGGTGGACGGCAATGGCCATATATACGTTTAAGTTCTAGAAGTTTCAGTATCAGTTTTCCTTATCTGATATGTACTCATTAACAAGAGCCTGGTCTCTGCCAACAGAAGCAGCTAAGGCATGTTACTGTGATTTCCTATTCATGACTCAATTGATAAATTATCAGGATATCGACCCACAAATCAGCAAGGCTGCCTTTGGTACTTAGACCCAGTAAATGGCTTTAGCTTTGTTTGAGGACATTGTCCCTTTTTCTGTACCACATTTTCTCTCAATACTCATTTTCTCAACAAAGACCATCCAACATTGAAACATGACTACCATTACAAAAGTTGTTGAGGAGTTCGCTGTTGTGCATGATGCTGTTGAAAGACGTGTGAAAACTCCTGTAGCATTACAATAACATCCTCACGCACCACGAAACTGAGCAACAATTTGCTCAACAGATTGAAAAATGGTTATTGTAAATGAAAATGTTTCTCAGGTCGAAAATCAGTGCATCATGAAAAACAAATTTTATCTCTCTTAAATTTTTCGGGTATTTTTTTGAATTCCTCAGTTAAATAATATTAGTCAAAATGATTGTAAACAATTGATAGGTTAGCTTGACTGTGTCACGTACAGTACTCCCACGAGAGACAAGTGTACTGTGGAGTTAAGCCTGCCGGAGTGGCCGAGCGGCTCTAGGCGCTTCAATATGGAACCGCGCGACCGCTACGGTCGCAGGTTCAAATCCTGTCACGGGCATGGATGTGTGTGATGTCCTTCAGTTAGATAGGTTTAAGTAGTTCTAAGTTTTAGGGGAATAATGACCTCAGAAGTTAAGTCCCATAGTGCTCAGAGCCATTTGAACCATTTGTGGACTTAAAGAAGAAGACACAGCGTATTAACGGAAATACGTGTTGTGGATGCTATCTGTAGCATTTTGTGATGCAAAAACTCATAAATAAGGTGCGACGGAGTATTAATATGACGATAACCGTAAAATACCAGCGCGAGAAATAAATCCAACATCTCCGTGCGAACTCGATAGCAAAGATATACAGACGGTATTAAGGCCATTCGAAGAGAGATTTTATATGTCGGATTGAGAGGAGATTGTTGGAAGCCGCCATTAAGGCAGTAATCTATGTTTTATAGTTTTGAAGAACATAAATACATATAAAAGCGCAAAAGGGATATCAGGTGTGTAGAGTTCATAACCCTTAATCATTTCAAAAGAAATATTCAGTGATTATAAAAACGCAAGTCGTTCGGAAGTGTTGTGCGGTTTGATGGTGCGAAACTGCAGTTTTACACGATTTTGGAATTCGTAGAGAATATTTCTCCGAAGACCTAAGCAATTTCATGAAATAAAGATGGACGCCACATTACATACACATGACACAGCAAAGCACTTGGCTGTAACGATCGATTTTCGTAGAGCGGTAAATTATCTTCAGCGATTTCATGTGGAGAAGTTCCAGCAAGAAGACTCAACAAGATCTGCTGCTGCGAGATGCATATGGTATTACCGTATTCTTTAATTTACGGAGAATATTAAGCAAAACAGACTTCATAACTACCGCAGACATAATTAAAAGGACTCATCTTAGCCACGCTGGATTATGGTTCAAATGGCTGAGCACTGTGGGACTTAACATCTGAGGTCATCAGTCCCCTAGTACTTAGAAGTACTTAAACCTAACTAACCTAAGGACATCACACACATCCATGCCCGAGGCAGGATTCGAACCTGTGCCCGTAGCGGTCGCGCGGTCCAAACTGAAGCGCGCGGGATGTTTGTTACGGTGGGCTGAGCAGTCACGATCCCTGCAGAACTTCACACCACTGCACGCTGAATAAGGCAGGCATGCACAAAAATTTCACAACCTTTACTCTTTATGTAGAAAGAAATTAATATTCTCAGTCTTTAGAGGAAGAGGTAGTTAGATTTTTCATTTTGTTTCAGTATTGCAGAAGTAGATATAGAAAAATATATGTTCATTCTTGTCAGGTGTAATTTCATGTTATAGTGTATCAAAGTGCGTAGCCTGTTAGGTATTTCATGTGTTTTTCGATTTGTCACGGTAGAACCTAGAGCCCAAGTAGTGATGATAGGGAAAAATTTCCAGACATTCATGAAATGAGTGGTAATTCTGCTGTAGATGAAATAGCAGCTTCGTCTCACCAAGGGACACAGCCCATGGCTCAGATTTTAGAGAAAGTTAAACTTTTGTCTGTAGTGGTACAGGATGTATCCCAGAAGGAGGTGGATATGTCACAAAAGCTAACTGACATGTCAGCTGTAGTGCAAATCACGTTACAAAAGCAAATAGACATGGCACAAAAGCAGTCTGACATGTCAGAAGCAGACAGATATGTCAGCGGTTATTCAACAATTAGTGACGGAGTGGCCGAGCGGCCCTAGGCACTTCAGTCTTGAACCGCGCGACCGCTGCGGTCGCAGGTTCGAATCCTGCCTCGGGCATGGATGTGGCTTATGTTAGTTAGATTTAAGTAGTTCTAAGTTTCTTGGGACTGATGACCTCAGAAGTAACCCATAGTGCTCAGAGCCATTTGAACCATTTTTTAATTAGTGACGCAATAACAACAACAGATCTCAAATGAGATAAGAGAGTTGCCCGAGGCCCAAAAGCATTTTACTTTAGAGTTGCAAAAGGTGACACAGGAAATTCATACAATGAAGTCGAAACAGGAGGAAGCGGAGAATTCCGTAATCGAGTTGACTGAAACGGTAACAAATATAGCTTCTGATTGTGATAAACTCATACGCGAAAATTTCAACGAACAACAGGAATTTTCCAGTAAGCTAGACGGATGGGCATCTGTGAAAGAGGATCAAGTGATGCTATGTGTGGATGCTAGAAAGCAGTAAGCAAATTGTCCATCGAAAGTTTACCCATGGCTGAGAGTATTAAAGAAGACTTAAAGGACGTTAAAGATTAATTAGGAATGAACTTTAAGCAATGGAAAGACGTAATAGTTCATTCTGTGGAAAACGTTACTAAAGATCTCGAACAAATGCAAGGGGCAGTAAAAGAGCGCCGGAATGAATTGCGTGAGGTTGCACGTACGCAGAATTCAACACCAGGATCTTGTAACGGGAAAGGACATGCTTCGCATCCTATGAAATTGAGTTATAACGGAATGTAAGCAGCGCCGCCCAACAACAATGTTTACGCTGCGATGTTGATGGAAGAGAAATTACGTAAACACAGACAATTTTAACCGTTCTCACCCGACAGGAAGTCAATAAACCCTGTAGTGTTTATACGAGGATATCGAGGTATATTACCCAGGGAATGGACAAAAGCACAGAAAATAAGTTATGTCAGGATACTTTCAGGGTGACAGTGCATTGTGGGCTACAGACGTGATGGACACATTGAGACCTACGAAGAGTTTGAAAAGGCATTATTGGTGAAGTATTGGTCGCGAGGCGTACAGGAACGTTCACGCGAGGAAGCATTTAATCCTTAACCGTTCTGTATAAAGACAGGCAGCCTACGCAGATACTTCGAGAAGTATCTAAATAAAGCCAGGTATTGGGACGAGCCCATCACACATAAAGGTATCTTACGCATTCTGAAGGCAAAACTTCCTGCAGAAACTAGGGAAAAATTAATTCACGCTTCAGAAGAGAATCTTGAAGAATTTATGTCGGTAGTAGATTCAACAGATCTAATCCAATAGAATATTAAGGCGAGAACAGATAAGCACAGCACTTTCTCGCAGTCAAATAATAAAAAAAAAGTGGCGTGTGACGAGGGCCTCCCGTCGGTTAGACCGCTCGCCTGGTGCAAGTCTTTCAATGTGACGCCACTTCGGCGACTTGCGCGTCGATGGGGATGAAATGATGATGATCAGGACAACACAACACCCAGTCCCTGAGCGGAGCAAATCTGCGACCCAGCCGGGAATAGAACCCGAACCCTTAGGATTGGTGTCGTGCTGACCACTCAGCTACCGGGGGCGGACAGTCAAATAATGCTTACAGCGGATGGGCTGGTAATCAACTGATTGGCGAGACAAACGCCAGTCGTATTTCGCCACAGAATAACAACTACAGCCAGAATAGAAATACACGGAAAGGCTAAGGAAATAGCTTTCGTTACGGCTGTAACCGACAAAACAGACAAGAGAGACGATACAACCCAGGGTACAATGTAAATGCTAATTCTTCGAATTGGTATAATGCAAGTTATAGTCGTAACAGGCAGACAACAGTCGAGACCTGTAGAGAATGATTGGCGACAGATCACCAATATTTACCGAATTGAGAGAGGGTGCGGTTCATAGAAACGAATCGCCTTTGGAAAACTAACGCCGACCAAATCATACCCCGGAGGAGCGGTCGTGGACAAGGATAGGGGCTATGTGCAGAAAGTAAATATGTTGCGCTATAATGGACAGTTCATGCAAGAGCAGCTTTGCACGGATACAATGAAGTGTAAAGAGAAATATTCATCTGCGCCTATTTCTGCCACGAGAGTGAAGGTAGAGGGTACCCCACTTAATGTAGTTTTGGACACAGGCGCATTGGTAAATACAATTTCACTGAGTTTATTTATCCAGATAATGAGGAAGACCCCGTTGCCTACATTTCCTATGCAGCACTGTAAGATAGTCGGAGCGTTTGGCACGCAATCACAACCTGTGCAGACAGAGACGATGTGAAGTTGGATTTAGGAAGTTTAGCGATAATACGCGCGTTCCTAGTTGTGGAGAAATTGATAGTCATCTGTGTTCTGGGAATTGAAACTGTGCGGGAGAAAGACGACAGATATTTGACTTCTTGACAGGTAGTGTGAATTTTTGGATCGACGGAACCCGAACCCAAGTAGATTTACTGAGAAAGGAAGGCAAACATGGAAGATGATGTACAGGGGCGAAATTTCAGTTAATTACCAAACAATCAAGGTCATGCAAATAGTTGATCAAATAAAACATAAGTTGAGCGAGCCAGAGCTCTTTAAAGACGAACAGAGGACACAATTTGCCTGTCATATTAAGCAAGTTTATAAAGGTATTCGAAGAACAGCCTGGTATAATTAAAGGTTATACCAGTCATTTAAATGTAAAGCCACACAAAACATACTGCCATGGTTTTTATCCCATTCCATGGAAACAAAGAAATTCAGTCGACCAGGAAAAATGAGAATGTTGGAGTGGGATTTAATCGAACCCTCAACCAGTCCGTTCTGCAGTCCGTTTCTCACTGTATCGAAACCAGGTGAAAAGGTAAGTCTGGTACAAGACGTTCGTGTGAAAAATACAATCATAATACGAGTGTGTACTCACTCTGAGAACATTGATAATACATAAATACAACAGAGAGAAATATTTCACGGCGATTGATTTACGTGCATCCTATTCGCAAGTTAAGTTAGATGAAGAGTTCAGGAAATATACTGCACTTGTGTATGCCAGATGAAGTTATCACTTTAAGGTTCTTCCATTTGGACTGAACATAAGTGCGGGAGTATTTATATCAGCACTAGATACAGCATTAGGACCGGAACTAAGCAGTCCAGTTACTTTGTTCGTGGATGACATCTTAATTGCTACTAACACATGGGGAGAGCATATAAGAATTCTGGCACGAGTGTTGGATAGATTTGCGAGCGTGGGAAAAACAGCCAGTCTCCAAAAGTCGCATTTTTGCCTGGAAAGGATAAAATTTTTAGGTCATCTGATTACTGCAAACGGCATATTACCTGATGAGAAGAAAATAAGTGGTAGTTAAAACTTTCCTATTCCTAGGAATAAGAAGCAATTGAAAGGATTTCTAGGTCTCGCGTCGTTTTTTCGCCGATTTATCGAGGATCAGTCAATGAATTCTGAGCCGTTTCTACCTTTACTGAAGAAGAACGTGCACTGGCAGTGGGCTGACGAATGTCAATGCAGATACGATGCGACCAACAAGGCTTTGCAAATCCTAGGATTTTATACCATCCGGATATGTCACTCAAGTTCGGATTGAAGGCGGATGCCTCATCTGTCGGACTTGGGACTTTGTTTCAGATTAGAGAACCCGATGGCAAACCCACTTTTTGTCCAATAGCATTTGACAGTAGAACCCTGTCTAGCTGTGAAAGATCATATACAACCACAGAACAGGAAGCTCTTGCAGTAGTGTGGGCATTCAGGAAATTCAATTGTTATTTGTATGGTGCAAGGAATACCGTATACTGTGACCATCAAGCTCTCAGCTTTCTGCAAACTTGCAAACTCTTACATGCAAGTTTAGGAAGATAGACCGTCGCTCTCCAAGAGCATCAATTCAGAATTGTGTATATAAAAGGGAAGGAGAATATCATAGCTGATCGTTATTACGTCTTCCTGAAGTTGTAGAAGAAGGTATAGTTGCAGATGAGAATGAAGATGAATTCCCAATAGTATTGATGCTAGACCAAGTTAATAGGAGATATTATTTGGAATTATGTGGTGACATGCCAAAACTTCAGCAAGATGATCCACGATGGAGAAGGATTAGACAAAGACTGGAAGATCAGCAAGAAGAGAAGATAACCCAGTATTACAAAGTAGTAAATGGTGTTTTATTTCATCGTCAGAATGATCAAAGTCAGAACTGGTGTGCTTGTATACTGGAGGAATTTGAAGAAAAATTGATGTGGTGTACTCACAATACTTGGGGACATTTTGGTGTTGCAAAATGTGCTAATAAACTTAGAATGTAATGTCATTTTCCGGATTTAAGAAGGAAAGTGTGGGGAGTTTTAGGAAAATGTTTGATCTGTCAGAAAACAAAACCAGATAACAGAGGCAGTGAAGGCCTGTTACTCTCTATTTTACCGGAGAAGCCGCTATCTCTTATCAGTAGATGTATTTGGACCACTACCCAGAGAGAGAAGAGGGTGTAAATACAGTGTTGCTTTTCTGGATGTATTTACCAAGTTCATGAAGTTCTATCCAATAAAAAATTGCTACAGCAGCGCCAATCCTTAACCGTTTGTTTAATGATTATATTCCAGGTTTTGGAAAGCCAGACGTGAGACTATCCGACAATGCTACGAATTTTACTGGAGATAAATGGAGAAATACATTATCACGAGCTAACATCTAGCAGATATTAACGTCCAGATATAATCTGACCGAGAACCTGATCGCGAGAACGTTTCGCAACCGTAATCGATTTATGCAAACGTATTGCCATAATAAGCAAACAAGATGGATTGAATACTTTGATACGTCTGACGAGATAATGAATAATTTTCCTCATGTGTCAACTAACTTCACACCAGCTGAACTGATGTCTGAAAGAAGAGAGGGGAATGAGTGGATAAATAAGATACCCAAGTTATCACAGGGCGAACTACAATAGCAAGACAAAATAAGAACAACTCTCATAAATCTGACAGAGAAAGCTAGGTAGATAAAAATAAATCATAACAATCATGTTCTACGTAAACAATCTTATGTAGTTGGAGATAAAGTATTGCACACATCCACAAGCGTGTTTGTTAAATAAAACAAATAAGAAATGGCAACTAATGTATCAGGGGCCATATGAAGTCATGAGAATACCAAATCCAGGAGCATATGTATTGGGTCATCCTAAGAGCAGGAATGTAAGGGGTTATACCCACATCATGACTTGAAAAGGTTTCATTCATGAGAATGTTGGACTATGAGAAAAGGAGATAATGTTGTAAATAGTAGCATAAGTTATATTTTCTTAGTTTCAAATAAGACGATGATGGATCGAGGAAGATTCATGAAAAATGAGTTACCATGTTGTATATAACAAGATATATGTGTGTGTTTTCCTTCAACATGTTATGTGGTTTTAGGAAAAATGAATTATGATATTTTCAATTTCAGTAAAGACTTAAAAATAAGAGAAATTTATTTCAATTTTCATTACGTTTTTAGTTTTAGGAGAACGAGAATATTCATCCTAAAGACATGGAAAAGTAGCTATTCAAAGTAACGACACAGTGATATTGCTGACTAAAGATTTCAGTGATTGAGGTCATTCCACTTGCTGGAGTTTTTGAAGTAATTGAGATAGATTATTCGTAAGATGATCTGGAAGGTTAATGCTGGACCAGATTGGGAGAGGATTGTGTGGTCTTTGATGGTAAAATGTAATAATTTGCAGGATGTGGTTGGATGAAAGGAAAATTGACTGAGATGAATTTGTGTGGATGTGGCGGTGGTAGAGAATTTATAAAGACATTCTGAGAAATGGTGAAAACTATTTTGAAGACTGAACAAAGTGTGAAATAGTGTGAGTGAGCCATGCTCTGGCTCGTGTTGGTGCTGTTGTAGGTTTACGTCCTCTGTTGAGTCCAGACTGTATTGTTTAGTTGACATCGTTGCTGTTGTTTGTCTTCTTCTTTTGTTGACTGGTGCCACTTGGTTTCTCAAGTGTTGCCTGTCCACAAGTGGCAGCAGTGATGTTATCAATATGTAGTAACTGTGGTCCTATCTTTGGGGTGACCTGGTGGTTCTTCTGTGTCGTGTGAGAGAGCAGTTCAGTTGGGGAGGAGCCAAGTCAGCCCAGAGCGAGAACATGCCGGGACCACTGGTGGCGCACATTGACTGCCAGATCGAAGGGCTGTGGTCACGAGGGTGCACTATCTCGTCGAAACCGAATCCTGCATGTTTTGAGTGCATTTCAGTTCGAGTAGACAAACGTCGACCATTGTGAAATCTCGTGATTCTCCAGTGACTTGGGTTTGTGTTTCTGCTCGTAGTGTTGCCAATGCAAAGAGCAGCGATTGGAGTGCTTGGGGAAGGCGGATCTGTTTAGCTTTCCTGGGCTTCTAATTACTATTTACTACCTTCAGCTTGTTACAATTGTTAAGTTCAATCAGCGTTATTTTCCTGCCTGGTGGCCGCTAACGCCCCAGTTACCTGCCCTGGGGGTTAGTGTATGTAACGGCAGTGTACGTTTCCTCGTCTTTACGCTGCTGTCTGGTGAGCTGTGTAAGTTTGACAGCTTTCTTGATTGTAGGTTGGTTGGCGATTCTTCTACCTGGGTGGTAGTGATTCCTTTCTTGTTCTGGGCTTTAAGCACAGTATTCTGCGGGTGGAGTGCCGACCGCCGATTCCGGATTTGGCGTATTTTTTACGTCTTTGCATTTCGTTTATTGGACGTAAGGTAGCCTCACCAAGATCATCATTAGTCACTCGTTAGACTGCCATTAGTCTGAGTTACCATCTTGTGATGTGAATGCAACTCTTGGCTGCCTTTCCCATCGCTCGCGAAAGTGTTTTTGGCATGACCTACTCAGAAGCCGATTCCTGGAGCACCGCCTGTGACTGGCCCTTGTGTTTTTTTATTGTGTTATTATTTTATTATTGCATTACCAAGTTACCATCATTTGTCTCACCTGTTTGGTGATCAGTTTTTTGTCCTTTAGGATTAATCTTTGTCATTATATTCGCTGTTTTATTGTATGTTGTTTAACTTTTTTAATAATTGCCATTCTTGGCTTTTAAGGTCTTCAGCCGTGAAACAATTCTTAATTTATTGCCAATAAGGCCTTCAGACGTGAGCATGGTTACTTGTTTTAAATTCATAATTTGGTAACTCTGTTTTGGCAGTGAGCTTTAAGATCTTTGGTGATTTGTCTTTTATATTTCAATAACTGTAATCGTAAGTTACGACAAGTTAAAAGCATTCTTAATTTATTCCCAGTAAGTCCTTCAGCAGTGAAACAATTCATAAATTATTGCCATTATTTTAATTTGTTTTTGATTTCATATTTAAAAGAAAGCCAACCAATAGTAACCGATTACTGCCCCGTCCACAATAGTAACCGAATCTTGCCTTCCTTGAGTACCAGGTATCAGTGAGATCCTGTGAACAGCAACGAACTTCCAGGGAAGTATTGTGTGTTTTCTGGCGTCTATGGAATTATTAACACGTGCCTGGGCAGTGTCGTAAGTTAGACTAGTGAGGCGACACACGAGTGACTATCTAGGAGCTGAGAAGCAGAGATGCACTCATGTGCGTCATGTTTGAACTAGTGATGTGAGTAATCAAAGAAACAGGAAAGTCATACGTACGAATAATCACAGCGGTTTACCCAAGACAATTAAGGCAGATATGGTACTCTGACAGTGATGGACGATTTTGCAAAAATAGAAGGAACAGAGGGTTGTAATGATAGACTACCCGACTACGAAGTGATAAAAGTGTATCTTACCTCTCCCGAATCACGAAATTCAGACCAGTAACCTGAGACTGACAAATACTCTGTAGTAATCCATTCTCTCACAGCCCTTTCCCATCAGTGATTATGACTTCTGATACGGGTTATAGCCGACCGCTCTGATCGAGCGGACCCGCGCTGCTGCTACGGTCGAAGGTTCGGATCCTGCCCCGGGCATAGTTGTGTATGACGTCCTTAGGTTAGCTAGGTTTAAGTAGTTCTAAGTATAGGGGACTGATGACAGATGTTGAGTCCCATAGTGCTCAGACCCATTTGAACCATTCCGCCCACTAATACGCTAGGGAGCGGTAGAATCATGCTGTGGATGTTTTGGTTGCGTATGGTCTTACACAGAAAATCCCCGTCCAAATAGGGGCTTCAGTGGCGTTTTATGATGCAAAATCGCATAAATAAAGTGCAACGGACTATTAATATAACGATAAATGTAAAATACCTGCTCGAGAGATAAATACAACACCTCCGTGCGAACTCGATAAAAAATATATACAGGCGGTATTAAATTACGGCAAAGAGATAATTATTCCATGTGGGACACTGGAAGAGAGATGTTCTATGTCGGATGGAGAGGAGATTGTTGGAAGCCGCCATTAAGGCAGCAATCTATGTTTTATGGTTTTGAAGAAAATAAATACATATAAAAGCACAAAAGGAGCATCAGGTATGTAGAGTTCATAATCCTTAATCATTTCAAAAGAAGTATTCAGTGATTATAAAGACGCAACTCGTTCGGAAGTGTTGTGCCGTTTGATGGTGCGAACTGGCAGTTTTACACGGTTCTGGGATTCGTCGATAATATTTTTGCGAAGACCTAAATAATTTCACGAAATAAAATTGGACGCCACATTCCATACACATGACACAGAACAGCACAGCACTTGACTGTACCGATCGATTTCCGTAGAGCGTTAAATTATCTTTAGCGATTTCAGGTGGAGAAGTTCCAGCAAGGAGACTCAACGAGATCTGCTGCTACGAAACGCAGACTTCATAACTACCGCAAACATAATTAAAAGGACTCAGCTTCAATAAAAGGAGCAAACAGTAAAAAGAAATCGCTAAACCAAACCATAAATAAAAATCAATTAATAACAGTACGTAATCACATTAATAAAACGCTCATTAAATAATAGAGAAAACGAAAATAAGAACTTTAAAAAGGCGTTGGATCCTCAGCCGAGAAACCTAGCGCAACTGGTGACAGTAGTGGAGTTGCCATGGCTCCACATCCACGGTTGTTTCACTGATTTGGGCTAGGGGACTGAAAGCCAGGCCATCGGCCCCATCGGATTAGGAAAGGACGTGGAAGGATGTCAGCCGTAACCCTTCAGGGGAACCATCGCGGCATTTGCCTAAAGCGATTTAGGGAAATCACGGAGAACCCACATCAGGATGGCCGCACTTGGGTCTGAACCATCGTCCTCCCGAATGCGAGTCCAGTGTGCCAACCACTGAGACACCTCGCTCCATCCCACATCCATGTCGGTAGTTTCCAGAAACTCTCTGTCACTCTTCCTGCACGTCTCTCAGCGGTTCCCGCCGCAGATGATGACTATTCAGGCTTTTGTCGGATGATCACAACAACGTAACTGGATAGCGAATTTAGCAGAACAGTTTCTGATAGAAGAAAGACCAAGACCGCAGAATGTCTCATTTACTAAAATGACCAGTCTACGCACGTTTAAAGGGTCATTTTCACATCATGAGCACTGTGAAGAGCTAATGGGATTTAACATACGTATAAAAAACTACAACATGTTAATAAAATGTAAAATTATTAGGACATTTGTATGTATAGCATTAAATTGATGTTATTGTTCAAACAAATAATATAACATGCTTCCTATAAATGTATAGAACAGTTTAAATAGGAAATCCAATATAAATAAGTGTAGGATCCTTGAATGCCTTTTATGACGGTTTTTGCTACATCTAGCGACGCCGTTTCCATGGAAATACCGGTAGGATGGCTACTGAAAGTCAAAGATTATGCTGTAAGATGCTATTTCCATGGAGAGGCTGTATAATGACCGCTGGAGACCATAGATGTATGTGTTAGACGCTATTACTGTGGAGACGTCGTTCAGATGACCGTTAATGGTCCAAGATGTATTTATCGGACACTGATCCCACGGTCATGTTGTTATTGATATAGTCGTTGGCCGCCGTGGACGCATATAGAAACGACGTGACTACTACAATGAAGGCACCTTGTATCGGTGTAAAATACCACTCGAGGCTTAAGGTGACATTTTTCCGTATGTTGCTTGAAGTTGCTAGCACTAGACTTCCTGAAGTCATAACACGGTGGGAGAAAAATAGAAAAAAAAAGTTATTTCCAAATACGACGGTTGGAACTTTAATAGTGGTAACTATTTGTTTACAGCTCGTACAAAATAGATACGTGTTTCAAAGTTTTACAACCTCCACAGTAGTCACCAGCATTGTGTGTAACCAGTTGCCAGCGATATGGAAGTCGCAGGGTACTCTTAGCAGTGCCAGATGTGTTGACAGTTCAAGCGGCGCGGCCTACTGCCCGACGAATTTGTAGCAATTCTGAAGCGAATGCCGTGAAGTGTTTCCTTTAGTTTAGAAATCTAGTTGAACTCATGAGGGCTTAAGTCAGGAGAGTCCAGTAGGTGGTATGGCACTTAGCAGCCATATCAGTCAAACAAACCAGTAACAGCTGGCACTGTACACGCTTGAGCATTGTCCTGCAAAATGATGGTCAGGTCCTGCAGAAAGTGTCATCACTTCTGTCTCTATGCTGTTCATATTTGGAACACAACCTACGAGCAGCTTACAGACAGAAGTGATGACACTCCCTGCAGGATCTGACCATCATTTTGCAGGACAATGCTCAAGCACCTACAGTGCAAGCTGTTACTGATTTTTTTGACTGATGGGGCTGCTAAGGGCAATACCACATACTGCACTCCCCTGACGTAAGCACTCGTGAGTTCAACTCGATTTCTAAACTGAAGGAAACACTTCACGGCGTTCGCTTCAGAACTGCTACAAATTCGTGGAGCAATAAACCGCGCCCCTCGAACGGTCAACACAACTGGCATTGCTAAGAGTATCCTACGACTTCCACATCGCTGGCAACGGGTTATACACAATGCTGGTGACTACTTTTGAAGGTCATAAAACCTTGAAACACGTATCTATATTCTACGAGCTGTAAATAACTAGTTGCCGCTACTGAAGTTCCAACCCTCGTAAATACGAGTATGAGTAAACTCTTTATAGCATGAGGGTTTTTGATTATAAAGATACTGATTATAATGATTTGATTATACGGATATTGAGACTTGTGCGTTTCCTTAGGTGAGGAAGTAACATGAAAAGATCCTCGAGACCGGCATTTAAATTTGCAGCCTTAAGTCCCTAGTAGTAGATTTATTCGTTCCCGAAATTTTGGAAATATGGTCGCCTTCTTTGAGCTCCTATTGATTTCCTCTTTTCATCAATACCTCTTGGGCGCCAGTTTCTTTTGCAATACTATCGATGGGCCGATCACTTTCCCACAGACAGAAAATGTGGCAATTAGTTACCTCATTTATGTAAACCACAGTTCGACACAGGAACATTCCCATTATTCTTTTACATAGTAGTTGGCGCATATCACGCTTGAGGAAATCTTCCACTTCAATGTTCGAAGTAAAGAGTGCGCGAATTTCGCGTTTATTGGCAATTCTGAGCTAAATCACGGGCGGTCCGCAGCTGCGACTCCAAAAAATATCGCCGAAGTATATTTCGGGTAGTAACTGTACAGCAGTGCACATCGAATTTTGATGGGACAGTTTTATGAGATTTATGTAGAGTACGCTGTGTCTTGTTGAGGTGACTATGTCGTCGAATCTTTGCCTTGCTTTGTACTCTGATCTACTCACTTAAGTTTTTTGAAAAGTATGTTGATTCTCAAGCTCTATCTGTTCGTCTTCATGTGACACATTTCAATAAGATTCCTTCCATTACTTTTCAATGATTTATATCTGTAGATTTTGAGACTATAGTAATGAGTATTTGGTACTCGGACATCTTAAGTGTTCAAGCGCACACTAAATAGAGTAATTTGGTTGCCGAATGAATTGTAATTCAGCTTCCCAGAACATATCAGCATTCCAAGTAATCTCTTGCTATACTGGCTCGATCTGCTGATACTATGTAATATAGCGAAGTACTCGTAATTACGTAACTACACTCGCGTATGTGATGAGCGACGTTCTAGCCATACATGTTCGGTGCCTGTGAGTCATCGAACTCTATTTAGGAGCTACCGTGATAGCTAATTCACAAAACTTGCCGTCTTCGAGCAGTGCTAATTCACCGTCCTTGCTGCTGTAGCAACGCATAGTTACTTGGACTGGAATAACGTCCTATATATCCGTCGTTCAAACGATGATAGGTTAGGTTATCGTAAACATTTTCCTCATTATATGGTTGATGGTCATAAATAAAACTGTCTTCAAGCATACATTGTAAATTTCAGATCTACAAGACTGTTTCAGTATCAACGATAGCCAGAGGTAACTTACGCGTGTCGCAGGAATAGCAGTAACGAAAGTCTTCGAAGACAACTATGGGTTTAGAGAAGCAGCGTTTAACTTCTATAGACTTTTGCGTGCACAGAAAACTAATTACAGCATGTTTCGCACATGGATAAAGTTACGAGCGTCATTTTCTACTTAACTTACTTATTTAAGTGACATAGTTTACTATAAATCGTTCTAATTGCGACTTCCACAATTATTTGCTTATCTCTTTTACTGCTTTAAACAGAATTAACACCCTCAAAAAAACTTTCATCTATTTGGACGTATACTTAAGCGATACGTAATACGAATTTATTTATTGTGCACTAACTAACATTAAGAATGGAATGGGAATTCCACTGGTAAATCCTGAGCAGAGAGCGGACCGGGGGAAAAAGTACATTGAAGGCTTCCACGAGAAGGAAGATTTTTCTGATGACGTGATAGAAGTATAGAAAGGAGTCGATGTTGAAGAGACAGGGGAGGAAGTATTATAATCAGAATTTAAAAGAGGTTTGGAAGACTTAAGATCGAATAAAGCAGGAGATAAGTAACACTCCCTAGGAACTTCTAAAATCATTGAAGTGGTAAGAAAACGGCTATTCACGTTGTGTAGAATGTATGGGTCTGGCGATATACCACGTGACTTCCGGAAAAATATCATCCACACAACTTCGAAGACTGCAAGAACCGATAAGTTCGAGCGTTATCGTACAGTCAGCTTAATAGCTAATGTAACTTGCTGACTAGAATAATATACACAAGAATAGAAAAGAAAATTGTGGATATGTTAGATGACGATCAGTTTGGCTTTAGGAAAGATGAGGGCACCAGAGATGCAGTTCAGACGTTGCGATTGATAATGGAAACAAGACTAAATAAAAATCACGACACGTTCACGGGATTTGTCGACCTGAAAAAAAGCGTTGGTCAACGTAAAATGGTGCAAGATTTTCGAAATTCAGAGAAAAATAGGGCTAAGCTATAGGGAAAGGCGGGTGATTCACATTACGCACAGGAACCAATACGGCATAATAAGACTAGAAGAGCAAGAACGGAGTTCTCGGCTTAAAAAGAATGTAACACAGACACATAGCCTTTCGCCCTGTTGTTAAGTCTACACATTGAAGAAGCAATGGTGGAAATAAAAGAAAGTTTCAAGAGTGGAATTAAAATTCAAAGTGAAAGGATATCAATGAGAAGATTCACTGATGTTGCCGACCTCAGTGAACGGCAACAAGAGTTACAGGATCTGCTATAGGGAATGAATAGTCCAATGAATACAGAGTATGGACTGAGAGTAGGTGAAACAAAGACGAAAGTAATAAGAAATAGAAATGACAACAGCGAGATACTTGACGTGACGTGTTGATTAACAAGTAGATGATATTAAGGAATTCTTCTACTTAGGCAGCGAAATAATCCATGACGGATGGAGCAAGGAGGACGTTTAAAGCAGACTGTGACTATAAAGAAAGGCAGTCCTGGCCATGAGAAGTGTGCTGGTATGAGACATAGGCCGTAACTTGAAGAAGGAATTTATGATAATGCACGTTAGGAGCACAGCATGGTAGTGAAACATGGATTGTGGGCAAACCAGAAAAGTTTCAAGCGTCAACTTTACGTTACAAATTACTCCGGATGTACTTAACATTTTACAATATAACAAACAGCATTGATGAAGTATTTGTTTCTATGTTCAGTTGTGCTAAAATTAATAACAGGTTTCCATTTATAAAAACATAAGTATGTGTTGAAAAGCATACTTCCATACATTTCCCAGTGGTTTGTATTAACCAATTGCACTAGCCCCTCTCCTCACTTTCGGTCTATGGAATTGGTTACCCAGTGTTTGTTGTGGTTTGGGAGGTGTTTTCAGTGGTATTGTTAGGTGACTCACCCTGTATATCTCTTTGTGTTGATTCCTCGATCCCTTCTCAAGAGAAGTCACAGACATATATAGCACTATCAAAACAGATTGCAGTTTTTCACTCTGCAACGGAGCGCGACGTGGTTTCAAACTTCCTGGTAGATTAAATCTGTGTGTTGGACCGCGACTGGAAATTGAAGTTTGAAAGGTATAAGGAAGGCTCTGGCGGGAGTAAAGCTGCGAGGGTGGGTCACGAGCCATGCTTTGACACCAGTTCGGTTCCAGCCACCGTCGAGGCGACGTGTGCGGCTATGCTCGCTCTGGCGGAGGTGAACACTGCCTGACTGCTTAGGAAGTTCTGTGTGATTCAGCGTGTGCGTCCGTTTTGATTGATCGCGGAATGAACAGTGCGAGAGTGTACCATTAAGTTCGCTTTTCCTTTTGAAAGCCAGCTGCTCAGAGTACCAATAATGTAGATACCAGGCTCAACGAGAAAAAGCGAAACTTTTTGTTCCAGTAGGAAGTTTTTAGTAATGCAGTTTATGGCGCAGACAAAGATGAAGTTTGGAGGCGTATTATGTAAGTAACAGGTGATTCCAATGACTTTGCAGTATGTAGGGGATAAAATATGACCGTCAGTATTACCTTTGCGGAATTAAGACATATAACTGACCGTGTCTCCAGTGAATAGTTCAACTATGTCTTGGATGTTATTAAATTGGTATAAATAGTTTTTCTATTTTATTTGTCGTGCACTTGAGTCTATAAAAACCCGTCAAGAGTTTCTAAGAACTTAAAATTTCTTAGTTAATTATTTTGTAAATTAACAATTTATTGGAAAATTACTTAGTTTTGGGACCAGAAAATATAAGGCTTCAAAGCTATGTTCTTGAAAGTTTTACATTTTAAGACTGGTACATTCTAGAGTTCGATAACTTTGAATAAAAATAACTTTTGAAACACTAAGTTAAGCTATCTTTAAAATTTCCATAGAGATAAATAGGACTTTTAAGTAACGTATGTCACTTTTGAAACAAGTAATCACTAATAACATCGAAGTGTCTGGAAGTGTACATTATCTTAAATAATCTTTAATTTCGAATTCCCTCTAACAGGTACGTTACTATCGGGACGCTTTATACTTCTATTACTTGCAGGCTGTAAATTATATACTATAATAAAGTCTTGAAAGAACAGGTTTTGTAAACAATTTTGCGGTTTCTTGTACTGAAAGTACATATTTTATGCATGCAATAGAAAACAGAAAAAAATGAAATATTTATTGACTAGGGTTACAGTAAGTGGAGGTATTTCACGTTGCTGTGTTCGAAAGGGTATGGCTGGTGGTGACTTAAGTGATCAATGGTCAAAAATACTGGATCCTGTTTTGACTGGACCAGAGGCGGGACTCTTCCTACACGTCGGACAGAGGGCCTGAAGCTATTCTCTTAGTGACAGCTGCGTCCTTGGATTCGCGTACGTGAAGGACAACTATCATAGTAATACGTATGTGCCTAAACGAAACTGCCATTTCAAACCCCATGCGGAAAAGAGATACTATTTTTATGTTTTCTGATCACTTGATTCAGCATGTGAATGTTTTCTACCATAGCCGAGGGCTCAGCACGTCTGAATATCATGTAGAGGACCTGGGTTCAAATCCATTAAGGTCAGCGGTTTGTTTTCGTAAGACAACATGAATGCTTCGAACACGCTCTTTTGAGGCAGTAGTGTGTTCGCCTCAAAGGGAAGTAGCGTCTATGAAATCTAGTTGACTTCACGTCCATATGATGCCATATAACAGATGCTGACTTGGCTGCTTGGTATCGAGTGGTCTCTGGGTGTTACTGTGAAGGCACATTTCTTTTATCACGGAGCATCCACCGTAAAACCGAAATAAACACACTAACTGTGTAACATTAATCTTGACGTATTCAGTTAACTGCAGATAAGATAGCATCATATATCAACTTTTTTTTTTTTTGCATCGCCGGTAGTCCAAATGGCACACCAAGTGACTTGTGTACTTCGTGGATGTTTCCTGAGCTCGTGGCTGAGATGTTCGGTTTGTCCATATCATAATTCTCTTTGCGGGAGTTTGTTGCATTTTGTGAAGCCCTCAGAGATATCAGGGGTTGTCTCTAGCCGTTCACGAGAGGTTATAGAGATGTCAAATGTACTGAAGAGACGAATAAGTATTTGTGATAGTAGTCCAGTGATTTTTTTTCTTTTTATGTAGTTTGAAAGGGATCTCAGTGTCAACCACATCTAGTTCCCAGAATGGATATACACTTCCAAACGAGCTATAGTCGCCAGTCACTTTGGTACATGGGGCTAAGCTGCACCTACCATGGCCAAACTAACAGCTCAGAAGTTCCCTTGACTTGAAGTTGTCCATCTTCTGTGAACTTTGCTCGTCTTAATTTAATGCAAATATTCCTGCTCAAATAATTTTTCAGTGACTTATTACATATCTTGCCTTTCCCGATATGTTCACCTACATACATTTTGGTCACACATATTCAACACAACTCTTCTTCCCCCTTTCTACGTCCACCTCTCCTCGATCTGTCTGTACACCTCATCGTCACACTTTTATCTGTCTAACTCCACTTCTCCACTCTCTCTTTCTCTTCATCTCCCCCTTCCATATCCTCCACTGACCCTCTCTAACTATACCTCCAAACCTCTGACCATATTCTCTTCCCCCCATCTCTTCTTTCCATCTCTACCTCCATCTCGCCCCCCAACCCCCCCCCCCCCCCCGTGATCCTTTTCCACCTGTGCACTGCTCATCTACACCTTCCACCTGCCTCATTCATGTTCCTCTCCTCCCCTCTCTGTCCATTTCCTTTTCCTTCTCTTTCTCTCTATCCCCTCCTCTAGCCATCTCAACTTACTCTCAACCAACCTCATCAGCACGTGTAGCCCCTGCAATATAGTTTGATAAATAAGGTCAATATTACAATCGTAACACAACTGTTCTGCAGGGCAGACTACTTCTCAAGGGATTGAAAATAATTTATTTGCCCCTAGAAAACAGGCTGCATATGAAGCAGATCGATAAAGTAGGCTGACAGTACTCCAACAAAACACTCCCATCAAGCAAGGCAGCCTACATGTCTTTGCATGGAAAACCGTATCTTGCCCCTGACATGAAAGCAGCCCTGGAAAAACAGGATGATTTCCAGCCCTATACAATTCCCACGTAACATGTATGTTGTGTATCGGGCAGCCTATCGACCAGGGACTGGAAGAAACAGGTATTTCCCATACCTCTGCTCTTTATGGAGTTAGGAAGTTACAGATACCACCATGCTGATACTTGTAAGGCCAGCTGTAACTTAGGCAAATTCGGTTGAAATTAACTCAGCGGTTTGAGATGAGATCCTAGACTCACACACTTACAAGGATCTTATCTACATCTATAATCCACAAACCACCTGACAGCCTATCTCCAAGTGTATTTCATGTAGCACTAACCAGTTTCTACTATAGTCATGAAAGGTGAATTGGACTGCCGGCAGGCCTCCATGAGAGTACATATCTCGCTAATTTTATCTTTAGGGTTCATTCACTCTTAATTAAATGGTGTTTTAACAATAAAATACACTGTGGTTCACAACACCTCTCTCGTAGCATGTGCCACGAAAGTATGATCAGCTCCGGCGTGTCACTTCCATGCTAACAAATCTTAAGCGTTATGCTGTTCTCTACTCTCGTCAGCATATTCTTTAATGCTTCTTTTCAACTATTTTTATATCTAATCAAAAAAAGGCTACGAAAATATCAGTACTTGTTTTGGTAATACCTGAATTTTAAGTTGATTCATTCGAAAAGAGAAAGAAAGTGGGGCTAACAGACACTATGAGAACGGTAGTAATGTGTTATGTTTGAATCCTGAACCGACGTCTGACCTTTGCACGAAAAACAAGCTGCCAATAGGTATCAGAACCGAGTTGAGGAACGACTCTTCAGTTTAGCGAGAGAAGCGAAACGAACAAAAACCCACATCGTCACGGAAGCGCAGGTACGGCACCCACCCAGTAATGCAGTTTTAATTAAAACATCTCCTACAGCTCGTAATACTGTCTGAACCAAGCGCGTCACGTTTGAACATAGTACAAGGAATTTTCGTGTTGTTAATTTTCGAAACAAGGCCGGAAATATAAACTTGCGAGTGTTCTTGTTGGCATTTAAAAGCACTGTTAACATCTTCGTAAATAAAGATTTATGTCTTTTTTTACGGTGATCTCATTCTTGAATAACGCAGAATTTAAGTAAGGTAGCAACACAGATTCCGAAAATGAAGTAGGTGAGCAACAGTGCGTTTCAGCCATTAGATACGATTCAGACATCGAAGAACATGCAGATAAAATTTTGTAACTGCCTACTCCAAATGAAAACCTTGAACGAAATTGCTTAATATAAAAAGAATTCTAACTTCAGCTAATACGTCAGGTACTACCAACTTATTTGACTATGTAGACTGTATCTAAGGAGATGCAATTTAGTCACAACTTGGAACACAAATTACAATCATAAACAAAAAAAGGTATTGTATCTAGCGGTAATACAGGATATACATTGATAAATTATGCTTTTAATTACGGTTCCAATGGCCTTCAAGAACCTCTAACTACTTTTTACCGTCCCATTGGAGCAAGTCACCGATGGATATGACCGAACAATACTCTATAGAACTTTTCATATATGCTTGTGCGATTTATGTCGTTCTTTGTAGCAGGCGAACCTATAAGCAGATTTTTTTTTCTTTGCTACTGATGATAAGTCGCCCTTAAGGTGTTGTGAATGAGACCAGGCGAGATCGTTTGCTAAAACGAAGGAAGGAAGTTCTATTACGCAGAGATTACTCGCTCACCAGTGTAGGAATAAGGGAGGGAATGGGATATGAACATGTTGAACTATCCTCACGTTGGCATCAACTTAATACAGAGAACAAGGGGAAAGGTAAATCTACATAGTTGGTGATTTTGATGCGTTTCCTCCCAAATAACACATCAGTGCCTAACCATCCTTAAATCTTTGCCATCGACGGATGGAGACGCATAGATGGCAGGTGCAGTGGACAAGATCTGTGGCTGCGCCATAGGCGTTGGTAACTACACCTTGTAACGCTGGCCTCGAACATCGGTCGTCTGGGGAACTATACGGCCTAGTCACATACATTAATGTGCCCACCTGTCAAAAGACTATCTGACAGACTTTTGAAAAACGGACCACTGCTAGACGTGCAGGACGGGAGTCAATGAGATTCTGGAATGTACCAACATTGATGTGGATTCATTCCGAGTCCACAGTAGCGGTCAGCCCCGCTGGGTTTCTCGGTTTAGGACGCACTGCTCGAACAGCCCGATCGAGGTAAACCTACAGATTCTAGATTCGGTTTAAGCCCGGGGAGTTCGGTGGCCAGGTGAGTATGGTAACCTTATAGTGCTGAACATCCATGTGACCAACGCACAGATACTGTCAGTAGACATTGGGCTCATTTCGGCGGTCAGTTTCTCAACAGTTGCTCGTGTATTTGTCCGTACGCACACTCAAAACTGCCGTTCACCCCTATCCTCTGTGGCTCGCGATGCACCACAGTTTCTTCCACTGCTAGTGCTGCCGTGGTTCAAATGGCTCTGAGCACTATGGGACTCAACATCTTAGGTCATAAGTCCCCTAGAACTTAGAACTACTTAAACCTAACTAACCTAAGGACATCACGCACACCCATGCCCGAGGCAGGATTCGAACCTGCGACCGTAGCAGTCCCGCGGTTCCGGACTGCAGCGCCAGAACCGCACGGCCACCGCGGCCGACTAGTGCTGCCGTCTGTTGTCTCTGAATGGTTATTGCACGTCTGTGTTGCCGCTACCTATGAATTTCCACATGCTACCATTAAATGTTGAAGCTTGATCCTCTGAGAGACACTGAATTCCTGGTACCACAAGTGTCAGTTCCTCCTTTTCATTAATTATTTATGAGGACTTTAATTTATCTGGATTAAAGGACGGGGTTCAAATGTGTGTGAATTCCTAAGGGACCAAACTGCTGAGGTCATCGGCCCCTAGACTTACACACTGTATAAACTAACTTATGCAACGAATACCACACACACCCATACCTGGGGGAGGAATCGAACCTCCGCCCGGAGGGTCCGCGCAATCCGTGACATGGCGCTCTAAACCACGCGGCCACACCGCGCGGCAAGGACGGGGTGATTTAATTTGTACGGTTTCTTAAAGGCTAGTGAGTAGTGGAGTGTAATAGTTTTTCTTTATTGCTGTAGATTACAGCACTTATAGGGCTACGATTACTGAACTATATGAAAAAAACCTCAATTAGTAACAAACTACTTCCTGCACACAGTTTATTCAACATATAAACGTCACTACAGATATTCGGATTTAGATTGTCACATGTTCGATATGCCTGCCATCATTGGCGATGATGTGGCGCAGACGAATAAAGAAATTCTGCACGATACGCTGAAGTGTCGGAACCTCGATGCTGCCGATGATCTCCTGAGTGACTTTTTTCAGCTCGTAAACGATTTTGGGGTTATTGCTGTACACCTTGTCTTTAATATAGCCCCACAAAAAGGAGTCACATGCGTTCAGATTCTGGGAATATGGCGGCCAATCAAGGCCCATGCCAGTGGCCACTGGGTACCGCAGAGTCAGAATGCGGTCCCCAAAGTGCTCCTCTAGGACATCAAACGCTCTCCTGCTTCGATGGGGCAGAGCTCCGTCATGCATGAACCACATTTTGTCGAAATCAGAGCCACTTTGGATAACGGGGATGAAATCATCTTCCAAGACGTAACGTTCGGTACTCACTGTGCCATCAGCGAAAATCACACCGATTATTCTGTGCCTGTATATTGCACACCACAATCAGCCGTTGATGGTGAAGATAGTTCTTGATCGCGAAATGCGCTAATATTGCTTATTGACGAAACCATTCAAATGAAAATGGACTTCGTCACCAAACCAAGCCATACAGCGCATACTAATTCCCATCATTCCCTGCGGCCAGCCGTGCAGTTTGAACGTCCTAACGCAAACCGTTCAGAAGCTATGACAATTTTATTTCATATAGTTCTACAGTTGTCACCCTGTAGCTTCACTTTGTCCGGTCTTGCAGAACAAAAATCATCATCCCATTCAGAGGCAGAAGTACAGAAACAACAAAATTTCGTTGTATACGTCGCTGTTTAGGACCTAATTCTCAGATTACGTGAGTACCTGTTGGCTGATGTACTGTCCTGAAAAATGACACTTCTTTTGCTTTGCATCCTGCGCCTCCTCGCCTGTTTATTTTCCTTCATGTAGGTCCAGGAAAAAGACACAGTGATCACCATTTATTATCTCCATGTTCCTAGGTAATCAACAAGAAATAATGCTTGTGTCTTCCGCAAAATACAGGATAGCATACTGTACTGATGAAATAAACCAGGCTTTTCACTATGCTCGACCACTGTCTTCTAGCCTCTACTTTAATTCTATTACGTTTTGACGTGAAGTAATAGACCTATTTTTCACTCGCATTTACACAAGGCAGCATAATTGGCTGTTTTAAAAAACCATCCTGACGTGCATGGCCAATCTGTTTTTACGTATGTTTTAGTCAGAATGCTAAAAATGTATCAACCGCCTCATACGAAGTTTTCTCATTAGTAATTCTGTTGTCTTCTGATATGATAATGGGTTTCATGTACATTCAATCGCTGATTTTCCGATAGTGTATTGTGCACTTTGTGGAGCTTTCTTTGTAAGAAGCAGTTTCGAGTCTTTCTTCAGACAGATTATGTTAAAGATGGGTACGAACATGATTAAACTCAGCTTCCTAATTCTTAATTTGAAAAATTGAAACAGCGCACATCTCATACACTCCCAAGAAATTAAACGAAGTTCAGTTGGTGCTGCCACAATAATAGAGTTTTATACAGTAATCAAGGATTCATTTGAAAGAAAAAAGAAAGCATCAACAGGTGCTTCAAAAGTCGTGCAAAGAAACTTATTTCACCGATGACTGTAACTCTCGCATGTTATTCCGCAGCTTTACAGAATTCGCATCGATGTTTTGAACTCTTTAACGTCTTAACACAAAGCGCTGTTCGTTTCCCATATGCTAAGGATGCAAAACTGCGCCATCTTTTGGTTCTCAAAGTAATGTGGAAGTGCATCCTCGCCGTACGTAGTGGACCACGGAGTGCTACGGATGCGTTCAGACATGATGTCCTACATGTTTAGTCCAAGTATTCGGTGATAGCCTACTGATGGTTCCAAAAAATATGAAATTATAAATTTAAGTGGCTCCAAGCACTATGGGACTTAACATCTGAGGTCATCAGTCCCCTAGACTCAGAACTACTTAAAGCTAACTGACCTAAGGACATCAAACACATCCATGTCCGAGGCAGGATTCGAACCTTCGACCGCAGCAGTAGCGTGGTTCATCTACATCTACATGAATACTCTGCAATTCACATTTAAGTGGTTGGCAGAGGGTTCATCGAACCACAATCATACTATCTCTCTACCATTCCACTCCGAACAGCGCGCGGGAAAAACGAACACCTAAACCTTTCTGTTCGAGCTTTGATTTCTCTTATTTTATTTTTGATGACCATTCCTACCTATGTAGGTTGGGGTCAACAAAATATTTTCGCATTCGGAAGAGAAAGTTGGTGACTGAAATTTCGTAAATAGATCTCGCAGCGACGAAAAAAGTCTTTGCTTTAATGACTTCCATCCCAACTCGCGTATCACATCTGCCACACTCTCTCCCCTATTACGTGATAATACAAAATGAGCTGCCCTTTTTTGCACCCTTTCGATGTCCTCCGTCAACCGCACCTGGTAAGAATCCCACACCGCGGAGCAATATTCTAACAGAGGACGAACGAGTGTGGTGTAAGCTGTCTCTTTAGTGGACTTGTTGCATCTATTAAGTGCCCTGCCAATGAAACGCAACCTTTGGCTCGCCTTCCCCACAATATTATCTATGTGGTTTTTCCAACTGAAGTTGTTCGTAATTTTCCGTACTGAAGTGCCTAGAACCACTCGGCCACAGCGGCAGGCTATGAACTTCTAATAAATTAAATTTTAATACACTTTTTTGTTCACGAATCTCGGTCCAAAAGGGCAGACACGGCGAAGAATACTTGAATAGATGAAACAAACGGTTTCTCTTAAACAAAAAAAAAATCATAGGTCCGATCGGAAAACGTTAAATAAGAAAGATTTAGGGTTTAAAAATACCGATCGGTTACTTTTTTTATAAACATCGATTCCTTTGTTACGCTTTGCGATGTCTCGAAAAAAGTTAAAAATCGGGTTCTGTATAACTCGTTTACATCTCTTTCTCATAATTGCTAATTACCGTAAGACCAGCCCGTGGAAAGTCAAAAAAGTAATTGTTTGGAAAATTATAAAATGTTAATAATCCTTCAAACAAATAACTTTTTTTTAAAAAAAAAAAAGAGGGTGCCTTGGATTATTGGCTAGATCTTCTCACCGAATGGCCCTATGGTAACGGTTTTAGAGTTATTTTCTTCGCAAAAAGTGGTATTATTAAATAACTTTTAATATTTTACTAATAGAAAGGACAATAAAACACTTAGAAGAATTTATCAATATAGGAAAAGTGTATAACATATTTTATACATATTTATAGACAGTTGTGTTATTCAATTTTTGTGTAAGTAAGTAAATTTCTTTGAACTTATCCTGATATGTTGAATTTATTAAATTTTGTTTGAAAAATATTACGTACGGAGTAAGGATTACAGGCCACGAGGTCAAAGGCGCTTCTTCTCGAGTGGAAAGATTAGTGTCGAGGTCCACTGTGCTGGCCAGCATGTGGATGGTTATTAAGGCGGTTTTCCATCTGAGTGCGTGCTGGTTCCCCTTATTGCGCCTCCGTTACACTATTTCGGCGATTGCTGCGCAAACACTGTCTCCACTTACGCGTACACCATAATTACTCTACCACACAAACATTTACACTCGTCTGCTATGAGACATTCCCGTAGGGTCCACTGGGGCCTCAACTGCTCAATAACCCTGAGTTCGGTGTGGGGTGGCGGTGGGGTGGGTGAACTGCTGTGGCCTCTTGTGGGGTTGTGACCCAATGAGAGCTACAGCGGGACGAAACCCCTCCGTCGTTTCTGGGTCCTCAGTTCAATACACACAATATACAATACACAAGGCTTACAGAAATACGTATAACATACTGTTAACAAAGCAAAACCTTTAGGATATTACATGAAAAATACTTTTGTAACAGTATTATTATTATTATTATTATTATTATTATTAAAATTAGGATAAACATAAACCAAATGGAAATAAAAAATATTTCCGTTGATATTTAGCTTCTAAGGCGAAAATTATTAACATTCATTTTTATCTCGTTAAGCTACCCCATAATAAGCCCAAAAGCATTTTTTTTACGTCGCCCAGAAGCCGATATATCACAGTGTATACAAGCGCAGGCCGTTATAGAAATCTGTTTTCAGAGCAAGTGCCCACCAGTTACAACCCGCAAACCCCCTCCCACCCTACAATTGCCTCAGTCGGCGCTAACATACATCGCTTTGTTACCCAGTTACTTATACTGAAAAATTATCAAACATCATAGTATTTATTTCCTGACAATATAAGTATTAAATATTTACCTTCATCAAGCGTATCACAGTAAAAGGTTCACTACATCCATCAGATATTTCAAAAAAATTGTGTCGGCTCCACATGGTTGTAGGAATAATTCTTTTATATATATATATATATATATATATATATATATATATATATATATATATATATAATTCTTTAACGAATGTCAGCCATTTCTTTCTTTTAAAGCAAGGTTTCGTAAAATTAAAATTGAGATAGGTATTCAAAGAAATACGCACGACAGAGGTGCAAGTTTTTTGACATCTTTTTTGAACCTTAAAATAAAATAATAAAATAATTTGATAGCATGGTAGCACAACGCACTGCGAAGAAAATTAGCCAATTATTGGGAGCGTCATTTTTTATAAAAGGAGAAAGGGCACATATCGAAAAATATTTAATGATTTATAGTTTTCCAAACAAGTTCTGTTTTGAGTTACAGCTGGATATACTGGAAGTATACAGCAAATGTAGGAACACGAATTATAGAGAACCTGCTTTTCTAACAGTTTTAGAAACATAACAAAGAAATCCATACTTCTAAAAGAGCCGACGGTAGATCCTTTTGCGACAAACAACTTCCTCTTTTAATAATCAGAGCTATAATTTTTTAATTATTCTTGCAACGATGTGAATTTTTTTGCTATGTTCGCCATCTTTGATCGAGTTTCATGAAAAAAAATTCTATTTGAAATTTAATTTTCTATGCGCTCATACCTTTATTTTATTTTCTGCCAATAATTTTTGCAATCGCTTCAGGCAGCTACAATGCGACATCAAGCGTAATTGCTAACGGCTTATTATTATAGGTTTTGCAACTTTTATACCGTGTGAACTTTAACAATTCCTTATCGGACGCGTAGCTCAAGCCAAGCGTCTCCTCTGTTTCACAGAGGCTACACCCTGATAACGACTGATGCGTATATCAACACGGAAACGCTGAGGGTGCAGTCTTCGCCCTGACCTAAAACTGGGTTCTAATGGTGGAAAAGGAGAAGAGTTATATTTCATAGAAATAAAACTATTCCATTACAACTATTATACCAAACAGCCAAAACCGGAGGGGCGTCATCTACAAAGCCCCGTCCTTGCTAGTGGCACAGTACGAGCATGCAGTGCTTACCGGAGACAACTTTATACTTGCATGCGTATAAAATACCACTCTGCAGACAGTTGAAGGAGACTGCACCACTCTAACAACCCGCACAGGCCAAAACAAACACAAACACTCGCGGGCGGGTGCGCGCACAAAAAATATATATATTACCAGGTGAATGTGGGATTGGGTATCCCCTTTCAGATATTCCATATTTCCATTTGGGATCTCCTCCTCTACTCTCCGCGCAGCGCCACACTCAGACAACTGGGAAATTAGGGTGAACAGAACGAAGTTATACAACAACACGCCTAAGGACATTAATCTGTAAGGAATGGATAAGATGGTGTATTACTCCTATGGATCCAGCCTATTACATCATTCGCTGTTACATCCTCACGATATAATAGCAACTAAAACTATATATGAAGCAATTCGTGCCAGTCAGGCATTCTGTCCATGATGTGGTCTTCTCAACGTCCTTCATGATCATTCTCACCTAATAAGATATAGACCCCCGAAACTTTGAGAATTACACCCTATGTAACGACTGCCCAGATTTTCCGTACCAGGAGATAAAACGAATGGGCTGGGTTTAAAGAGGAACCCGGGTATTCAGTCGCTAACTTAGTGCGGTTTACACTAACAAATATCCTTAAACCTTATGCCACAGTAAATGTGCCTCCAGAGCCTTAGCTGACTACTGAACTTTATCAGATAGTGAGTAAACGACATCCTGCAATCAGAAATGTAAGCGCAATTCGACACCTGAGCTTTCATAGTGTATGGGATCCTGCAGAATAAAGCGAGCAAAACGTTCGATACGCCATAATCAGTCATCAGCTCTGTTGTAAGCTGCGAGTCGTATCCTGCAGCACTGTGGAAAAAAATAGCGCAGATTAATCACTGGAAAGGTCAAAGCTTACGTTGTTTTTCATGCTTCTGCGTACAAACATGTTTTCAACAGCCACCAGCTCCCAAGCTGCGATAAATTACCAGCCACAGAACACACCATTCGCGACTGACTATTCTTTTTCTTAAAACTTGGTATAATGATGATGATGTTTGGTTTGTGGGGCGCTCAACTGCACGGATATCAGCATCCTCACACATTCCCAACCATTTCTCCGTCCAATCTCGCCACATTCATGAATGTTGTTGAAATTATGATAACACAAAGACCCAGTCATCTCGAGGCAGGGAAAATCCCTGACCCCGCCGGGAATCGAACCCTGGACCATGTGCTCGGGAAGCGATAACATGACCGCGAGGTTACGAGCTGCGGACTATGATGATGATGATGATGATGATGATGGTGGTAACATCACCTTATGGTGCTACGGTCTGATTCAAGTCTTCCACCTCGAAGCCACTTGCGCGCCCTGTCCTAGTAGGAACAGGGCTAGACTGCTTAATTTCGGCGATCGGGTGAGAACCTGTGTATCAAACGGAACAAGGCCGTTGGCTCAAACACATCGTACTACAAGCACAGAGTACGGAAAATGAGGATCCCTTCTGAGGCAGTAGGTAATAATGGAGTGAGCACAGATGTGTTGAAATGAGGTTGCTATATTGTTATTCTTGTTCTTTAAACGTCTAAAATCTCTCTATTGTTGGAAGTACGTATCCTCCTCAGTGGGAGCAATAAGCAAAAACAGTAATCCAAAATAACCAGTTAACTACAGAATAATCTTCACACTACCTGCAGTATGTGCCGTCCGCGGTAGCCAAGCGGTTCTAGGCGCTTCAGACGGAACCACGCGGCTGCTACGGTCGCAGGTTCGAATCCTGCCTCAGGCATGGATGAGTGTGATGTCCTTAGGTTAGTTAGGTTTAAGTAGTTCTAATTTTAGGGGACTGATGACCTCAGATATTAGGTCCCATAGTACTTAGAGCCATTTTAACCTGCAGTATGTAAGTCCTTGCGCTACGTGTTCATAAAACCTATAGTAATTAATAACAGTTAGGGATATGGGAAACCCTTACTAATAGGAATTGCATTAACCAAAATTACATCAAACATGTCATGGACACGAGTGACCAGAGTGGCCGAGCGGTTCTAGGCGCTACAGTCTAGAACCGCGAGGCCGCTACGGTCGCAGGTTCGAATCCTGCCTCAGGCATGGATGTGGGTGATGTCCTTAGGTTAGTTAGGTTTAAGTAGTTCTAAGTTCTAGGGGACTGATGACCTCAGAAGTTAAGTTCCATAGTGCTCAGAGCCATTTGAACCATTTGACACGAGTGAAGGGATCCTTTTAACATAGCTAGATTTCAGCACAGCTTTTGATGCTGTTAATTTCAACACAAAGTATTATTTATGAGAATGGAACTGCTACGTTTCGCGAACTATTAATAGGAATTGCATTAATCAAAATGACATCAAACATACACGGATACGTGTCAAGCGAGCCTTTCAACATTGCTCGATTTCAGCACAGCTTTTGATGCTGTTAATTTCGACATATAGTATTATTTATGAAAATGGAACCGCTATATTTCGCGAACAGTGCAGCACCGTAGTCCGACTACCACTTCAGAAACAGGTATCAATGTGTCATCTATACGTCTGATACGTCACTATAGAGTTATGCGATTTTAAGTGTTTTCGAGATTTCAGTCCATAGTCCATTGCTTTTCTCGCTGTATCTCGATGAATTTCATGTCTGCTACATAATTCTGTACGCAGATGTACACACATACAGAGTTGTATCAAAGCGCCGGCCATAAGAACACTGCTGCTGCGGTATCAGGTATGAGTGACCACCATTGTTAAATGTCACTATGGGCTCAGATCCTCGGCGTTCTACTAAAACCTAAGAATTCACAGGTCACGTCGTATCTCACCGAAACTTTATCACTGGAAATTTTCGTGGAAGCGTTCCTCCAAAAATATTTGATTACAAAAATTTAGATAAAACAAAATTCCTTATTATTTTAATGTGGTTTAATACGACACTGTAAGTGACATTCCAGATTCTTCCACCTAGCTATCCATGACCGCTTGCATTACGCCTCGCCTGAGCCCGTCTACACCGACCTTGGACTGTTGAAGACAGGGAACATGTTGCCTGGTCGGACGATTCTCGTTTCAATTGTATCGAGCGGATGGACGTGCACGGCTATGGAGACAACCTCACAATCCATGGACCATGTATGTCAGCAGGAGACTGTTCAAGATGGTGGAGACACTGTAACGGTGTGGGGCGTGTGCAGCTGGAGTGATATGAGACCCCTGATACGTCTAGATACGACTCTGACAGGTGACACGTACGTAAGCATCCTGTCTGATCACCTGCATCTATTCATGCCCATTGTGCATTGTGCATTCCGACGGACTTGGGCAATTCCAGCAGGACGGTGAGACGCCCCACACGTTCAGAATTGCTACGGAGCGGCACCAGTAACACTCTTCTGAGTTTAAACACTTCCGTTGGCCACCAAACTCCTCAGACATGAACATTATTGACCATATCTGGGATGTCTTGCAATATGTTGAGATCGCCACCCCTCGTGCTCTTACGGATTTGTGGACAGCCCGGCAAGGTTTATGGTGTCAGTTCCCTCCAGCACTTTCAGACATTAGTCGAATCCATCCCACGTTCTGTTGCCGCACTCCTGCTTGGTCGATGGTGCCCTACACAATATTTGGGCTGTTGTACCAGTTTCTTTGGCTCTTCCGTGTAGTATCAGATGGCTGTGCCTGTGCATAACAATATACTCGTATTATTTTCCTCCATCTCCTCCCACATTTCATCCATACAGCTCCAGAACAAAGTATCTAAAACAACTTTGCAAATAAAACAAGATTAAAAGTTTATTTTTAATAATCGCCGTACATAACTTCTCAACAGAAGCTAGTGTCACTTGTTCTATCCATCTACACTCCCGGAAATTGAAATAAGAACACCGTGAATTCATTGTCCCAGGAAGTGGAAACTTTATTGACACATTCCTGGGGTCAGATACATCACATGATCACACTGACAGAACCACAGGCACATAGACATAGGCAACAGAGCATGCACAATGTCGGCACTAGTACAGTGTATATCCACCTTTCGCAGCAATGCAGGCTGCTAGTCTCCCATGGAGACGATCGTAGAGATGCTGGATGTAGTCCTGTGGAACGGCTTGCCATGCCATTTCCACCTGGCGCCTCAGTTGGACCAGCGTTCGTGCTGGACGTGCAGACCGCGTGAGACGACGCTTCATCCAGTCCCAAACATGCTCAATGGGGGACAGATCCGGAGATCTTGCTGGCCAGGGTAGTTGACTTACACCTTCTGGAGCACGTTGGGTGGCACGGGATACATGCGGACGTGCATTGTCCTGTTGGAACAGCACGTTTCCTTGCCGGTCTAGGAACGGTAGAACGATGGGTTCGATGACGGTTTGGATGTACCGTGCACTATTCAGTGTCCCCTCGACGATCACCAGTGGTGTACGGCCAGTGTAGGAGATGGCTCCCCACACCATGATGCCGGGTGTTGGCCCTGTGTGTCTCGGTCGTATGCACTCCTGATTGTGGCGCTCACCTGCACGGCGCCAAACACGCATACGACCATCACTGGCACCAAGGCAGAAGCGACTCTCATCGCTGAAGACGATACGTCTCCATTCGTCCCTCCATTCACGCCTGTCGCGACACCACTGGAGGCGGGCTGCACGATGTTGGGGCGTGAGGGGAAGGCGGCCTAACGGTGTGCGGGACCGTAGCCCAGCTTCATGGAGACGGTTGCGAATGGTCCTCGCCGATACCCCAGGAGCAACAGTGTCCCTAATTTGCTGGGAAGTGGCGGTGCGGTCCCCTACGGCACTGCGTAGGATCCTACGGTCTTGGCGTGCATCCGTGCGTCGGTGCGGTCCGGTCCCAGGTCGACGGGCACGTGCACCTTCCGCCGACCACTGGCGACAACATCGATGTACTGTGGAGACCTCACGCCCCACGTGTTGAGCAATTCGGCGGTACGTCCACCCGGCCTCCCGCATGCCCACTATACGCCCTCGCTCAAAGTCCGTCAACTGCACATACGGTTCACGTCCACGCTGTCGCGGCATGCTACCAGTGTTAAAGACTGCGATGGAGCTCCGTATGCCACGGCAAACTGGCTGACTGACACTGACGGCGGCGGTGCACAAATGCTGTGCTGCTAGCGCCATTCGACGGCCAACACCGCGGTTCCTGGTGTGTCCGCTGTGCCGTGCGTGTGATCATTGCTTGTACTGCCCTCTCGCAGTGTCCGGAGCAAGTATGGTGGGTCTGACACACCGGTGTCAATGTGTTCTTTTTTCCATTTCCAGGAGTGTATTACACTGTCAATGTTATACATGATTGTTCCAGGTGTCTATTTTTTGTTTTCCTCCTCATGTTCATTTGCTAACCTGTACCTATAATTTTTCGCTATTCCCCTAACTAGTCATTTTTCCCCACATTTTGTTCATTCTGTACTGCGTACTGCTTCCGTACATGATTGCTGGAGTCATTACTCACATTCTAACGTAATAAGGAGATTGTATAGCATAATGAAAACAGAACTGTCGTTTCTGAAATTCTATGTAGAGCTATTATTGTTGTTATTTTTATAATCTACTGGTCATGTACTATGTATATCGAAATGTTAACACACTGAGGTCTGGTTAGATGTAAGAGACCACCTGAACATCTTTCCAGGCGAAATAAACCCAAGATTTGAAGGAATTACGCTTCTTTTCTGGTACCATAATGTGCTTTTATAATCTGTTAACAGCTATTACCAAAACTATACATGATTGTCTTAATGGGATTTCCGCGATCGTTCATTAAATAAAAATATGGCATTTCAGTCTTTGATCGCTATTTTTATTTTCAATGACCGGTTTCGGGCTAGCTGCCCATCTTCGGATCATATATTGCAGTTACAGAGTAACTTGTAAGTGCAGAACAGTCGGTTCGCTGTCATACTGATGTACCACTCACACACTATGGTTCTGGAACCATAGTGAGTAAACCAAACGGCAAAATACAATCGAGAAACATACATTGATATGAAATTATAATGAAATCTAGACCTTTAGCTGCTTACAGGCGTTGATAAATATCAACGAAGCTAGTGGAAAAAATTTTTGCCCTGACGGGCTCGAACCCGGGACTTCCTGCTTATATAGTAGACGCTCTATCCGACCTTTCTTTTTTTTCCGTCTTGCTCGTTGCGTTTGGTCTGGGCGGACGTCACATGACAGCCGTTCAAGTTGATCGTTGATTCCTTTACTAATTTTTTTTATTTACAGAGAGCCATCGCCTCTCTGAACGAACACGCTCAGCTACCGTGCTGGCACTGAGCCACAGACGACACAGACGATAGTGCGGGTGCAGGGGCTTATGTCTGGCACGCTCCCCTTGAGACACAAATTTTTCAACTGTCCCCGTTGATATTCATCAGCCGGCCGGGGTGGCCAAACGGTTTTAGGCGCTACAGTCTGGAACCGCGCGACCACTACGGTCGCTGGTTCGAATCCTGCCTTGCGCATGGATGTGTGATATGTCCTTAGGTTAGTTAGGTTTAAGTAGTTCTGAGTTCTAGGGGACTGATGACGTCAGAAGTTAAGTACTATAGTGCTCAGAGATATTTCAACCATTTTTTGATATTTATCAACGCTTGTAAGCAGGTAAGGTCTAGATTTCATTATAATTTCATTCTTATAGAGCTGCTAGATCACCAATGATATCTGTAAAAATACCAGCTTCATACATTCGTTGATATTTCCACCTTATTATGATTCGACAGGACAATACAGCCTCAAATTTTTTTACGATAGTTCTTGGCAGACGAGGTGTGAATATAGCAGAAATAATAATAAAAGAAATCTGCTGAAAAATCTTAATTTGACGGAGGAGCAGGTTAGTGGGATATTATTGGGATATCTGTTGATGCCCTAAGTAGTTGGCATTAAGCTAGGAGGTTTTACCACGAATAGCATAATGGAAAGATGTTCCGAGTAGACTGTAATTATGCTTAATGCAGTGTCAGCGATGTTAGACGAGGTAACTATGTAAAGATTAACAAATTAGTGAATTATTTTAAATAGAATTGGCTTGCATGAAACCAGTGGCAGTAACAGCAGGCGTGTAAAAGGAGCTCTGGTAAAAGAAGCTTCTTTTGTCGTGGCGACTCCAAATACTGTAACTAACCAGGGCTGAGGAGATCACAGGTATTTTTAAAAATAATACAAATAAAAAAGTGGGATAAAATTTGGTTTTTATGCCTTTTATTGGCAGTTTTCACCTTTTTTCGTATTGAGATTAAATATTTCAACTCAAATTCCTTCGACAAACTTATTCAAAACATTCTTACAACTACTTTGCTAATGCCTCTTTTTCTTGCCTCGCTGAAAGAATCTTTTCGACCTATGGGCTTATTTGACGAAAATTAACAAACAATTCAGGAGGAAGAATGCCCAAGACCGCAATTAAGATTAGAATGCTGCGAAAAAGTAATTAATTGTACTTTGCAGGCATTAAGATTCTACATCAAGGTTTCTTCCGGAATTTAAATGTGATTTTGGTTTCTTATTTTACCAGAAAAGTCAAAACAATATTAATAAAATAAACCCTTGGGACAGTAAATATTTCTTTCCATAAATATGATAGCTCTTTTTGTGAGAGCATGCTGAAAAGTATTACCTCCGTTTTTTATGTGGACATCATTAATGATTTCTAAATAAGACAAACGCTATTAATATTTCTACCTTGAACTTTATGTCTACATAATGCAACCCTAGAGCGCTCCGAATTCTAGCGTGTAGCATGGTGGTGTGTAACGTAACCATCAATGTCGGTGGGTGAGAAGCAGCGTGCCTTAATCGAGTTTCCGGTTCGAAGAATTCGTCGTCATATGGTGCTTCCTCTGTTTCAGTATCACAGTCCAACACCCTGGGTCCAGAGTCATCGATCATCCTGCATACAGTCCCTACTTGGTCCCACCCGATTTTCTTCTGTTTCCAGAACTTAAAGAACCCTTTCCAGAGCTTCACTTCCATAGTGATAAAGCGGTGAAAGCAGAGGTGGGGCTTTGTGGCTCTAGTAACGAAGTGAAACATACTACAGTGACGGTTTCAACAGATTTGTCTGTCGTTAGGAGAAATGTGTTCGTCGACAGGGTGATTATGTTGAGAAATAAGTACGTAGGCACGAAGAGTAAAGATGTAGATTGTTAGTGATGTTTGTTTCATTTAAAAATGTTGTAAGAGTTTTCACATAAAATATTCGGAAGCATTACTTTTCAACCGTCCAGAGTACTTTATGTAAGGTTAATAATGGGTCGCTTTAATGACAAAAACCGCGAACCAACTATAATGTGTCCATTAAAATTACATTTTGAAGGATAGAAAATAAGGAAATTTCACAGACGCAGGATTAAGTTTCTAGACGATGTGGAGTTATACATTATGCGAAATTTGCTACGGAGAGCAACCATCTATGGCTGTAATTAGATAGGGCCTCGAATGGATGTGAGCGTAGATGACATAAAGGGAGTACTAAAATTCTCCTTACGAAATTATAAGACTTGTAGAAGGGCCTGGGTAGATAATATTTTGGGAACGAATCCAGGTCCGGATACGTACCGATCCTGTGAACAACCACTAGAAAACATATTGGTAACGCGCCCATTTTTATAATTAATTTATTAGGCATGGCGAGCTTAATTGTTGGTAAGGCGGGTACCAGGTTGAGATTCATTGGGAGAGTCCTTAGAAAATGTAGTCCATCAACAAAGGAGGTGGATTACAAAACACTCGTTCGACCTATACTTGAGTATTGCTCATCAGTGTGGGATCCGTACCAGATCGGGTTGACGGAGGAGATAGAGAAGATCCAAAGAAGAGCGGCGCGTTTCGTCACAGGGTTATTTGGTAACCGTGATAGCGTTACAGAGATGTTTAACAAACTCAAGTGGCAGACTCTGCAAGAGAGGCGCTCTGCATCGCGGTGTAGCTTGCTCGCCAGGTTTCGAGAGGGTGCGTTTCTGGATGAGGTATCGAATATATTGCTTCCCCCTACTTATACCTCCCGAGGAGATCACGAATGTAAAATTAGAGAGATTAGAGCGGGCACCGAGGCTTTCAGACGGTCGTTCTTCCCGGGAACCATACGCGACTGGAACAGGAAAGGGAGGTAATGACAGTGGCACGTAAAGTGCCCTCCGCCACACACCGTTGGGTGGCTTGCGCAGTATAAATGTAGATGTAGATGTATATTACTTGTTTCACAATTCCGTAGCACGCGCAATTCCTCGTGTTCCCTCTGACGGGTTTTCTTCAGCATCATCGAGTACGGCCTCTTCCTGTTCGTGTGCGCGTGACTTCCTTGGATATCAACAGTCAAGCCTGCGGACGATGAAGTTACCCCCTTCTTGAAGCCACTGCGTAATTGTGGCGAAACGCATATACGATAGAGTCGAGCGTTTTGGATAGAGATCTTGATATAGGTGACGAGCAGCTCTTCCATTACCGTGAACTTCCCTAAACAGAAGTATCATATCGGCGTATTCTGAATCACCTTGTTCTAACACTCTCAGACACCTGAATGAGTCTCGAGCTAGGTCAGATAGATATGATGGATGTCAAATAGACCGATCGATCCGTCGTCAGCACCCCATACCATACCTACTCTGTTTCATACCTACCCAGCAAACATGTTTTCAAACGACTGTAACACGGAAATGGTACGTTTTCGGACATTGGTTCCAATCACAAATCTTTTCTACTGAGTCCCTTCTAAAATTATTATAAGATTGTAAGATGAGTTTTAGCTCTAAAACTCATCTCACAATCCTGTATATGATTACGTCATTCTAGGCAATTATAACTCATTATCAGAGTCCACAATTCAGAGCTGCTGACAATTGACGACGTTGCCAGAGTCTCGGTATTCTATGGCCGTATATTCCCAATGGGGGAGAGATCTGGGGCATCACGAATGTTTTGGCCTCTTGAACGGTGTAAAACTCCGCCCGCCTTGAGGTATACCAGAACAACACCGACAACTTGCAGATAGTGTTATATTGCCTTAATTTATCACAAGTCGCTGCTGTTCAAATTACGGCTATGCGAACCAGAGGTGACCGTGTGTGTATCCAATGGCACCCTATGCAATCGCATCGAGTGACCGATTGTCGGGACCGCGTGACGGTGATGAATGCAATTTGGCAACGTTTGTCATCTTCCAGGTCCCCACATACAGACGCGTCATTATTCCTGCTGTGCCCAGAACTGGAATTCATGTGACGAAACAACGTGGTGCCACTCCTATGCTGAGTGATGTTTTTGGGCGCATCACTGTTGGCAAGCTACTCTCGTGTTGCTACAAAGGATGGCACACAGTCCGTGTTGATTTAGACACAGTCCCACAGTCAGAATGAATACTTGTCTTGCTGCAAACAAGCTCGTTTCTTTACTGAAGCCGGCTGAAGTGGTCGTACAATTCTACAAGTTCGGTCAGACAATACGCTTGTCCTCGTGAGCAACGGTCGAGCGGAAGTGACCAACAAAATCGCGTAACAAAAGACTGATATCTCTGCACGTTCTGTTTAATTTTCCTCCGTCTCATACAAGACATAACCATATCACATCACAAACAGAGAACACTCAAATGCGGGTTACATACCAGGAACTGCTTGATAAGTTTTCCGTATGTAATCAAAAGATGGATCACTTTACTCCTACCTGCGTTGTGCGCTTGTGCTGATACGTTAGTAAGCTGTAAGTCCAAAAATGGTTCAACGGGCTCACTAATTAGAGTGCAAAAATGGTTCAAATGGCTCTGAGCACTATGGGACTTAACTTCTGAGGTCATCAGTCCCCTAGAACTTAGATCTATTTAAACCTAACTAACCTAAGGACGTGACACACATCCATGCCCGAGGCAGGTTTCGAACCTGCGACCGTAGCGGTCTCGCGGCTCCAGACTGTAGCGCATGAACCGCTCGGCCAATCCGGCCAGCTGTAAGTCCAAGTATGTGCTACACTTCATTACTTTTCCACGTTTATTGCATACTACCCTCGTGGTATTACAATTTTAACTGCCAGCTGTGTATTTAGACAGATTTATACATGCCCATAGGGGAGGTGACGTAAGGCTCTGTCGTCCACCAAACTGTTGTTACTAATCAAAACACGCTTAACTGCATCTTAGTGTCGAAACTTCTCAGAGGTACAGGCCAACAGGCTTTTGATTTTTTGAAGACAAATGTTTAGGAATTGTAGTGTAAAAACTGAATAGCTCATTTCAGTTACTGCCTTCACATTGATTTAAACCACATTATGTTCCAGACCGTTAAAAGAAGTCATATTTTATACTACTTCAAATTACTAGACGGCATTCCAAATGTGTTTTGTAAACCTCGATAAGCTGCTTGAAACACCGGAAATCTTTACACAGAGCTACGTCATACATCTCTTCGGTACAGTCATGACTCATTTTATACGTTGAACTCTCGAAATAACCATTGATCAATTAAGAAAGAACTCATCAGATAAATCTCAATGTTTGTACCTGTTGAGCAACAGTCATGAAAGGAGAAGCAATTATGTCGCATTTTTCGATGTTGCCTTCCATCTTCCCTTTATCTTCTCTATTGCTATATTTGTCATAGTTCTGAATGTGAGAAAAGTGTACTTAGCCTGCTTGTATGTTGGCAGCGCTACAGACCGTGTTAATATCGCTGAAAGCGCTCTGCGCCTTCGGCAAGAGATTCTGTGGTTGCACGGACTAGCAGCTAGCGCGTGTATGGACGTGTTCTTCTTAGTGGAGACGCTGTGTTGGTAGGACAAGCGTTGTGAAGTGAGGTGCAAGGAAATGTAAAATGAGGGTGGATGTTGTTGGTAATGTTTGGGTTGTTGAATTATTGACAACTATACAATTTTTGTTAAATGGATGTCACATGAATAAGGCAAAGTTTTTTAAATACATTGTTTGCTCTTCAACAAAATCTTTCTTTTGCTAATCTTATGCTTACTAGTAGTTACAGTCTGTAGTAGTTGGAATCTTTTTATTTAGCTGGCTGTAGTTGCTGCTTGGTCTTATTGCTGTAGTTCGTATTATGATTTTCTGTGAGGTAGGTGACTTAAAAAAAAAAAAATTGAGGTTCGTGACTGAAATAAGTTCAACTGGTGAAACTAAGCCTTTAATTATTTTTATCATCTAAACACTGACCTTACAGAATTTTCCCTGACACAGAAAACTCAAACTTAACTTATTCATTTATTACTCATAATATACAAGCCCAACGCAATCTGACTGTTAAACACTGACAACATGACTTCCAATAACTGACACAAAAGAATGGTCCTGAATTGCAAGAAATCCAACTAATAATAAAACCCCAAATAATATGAAACAAAAGAAATAAACTACCTATAACTCTGTTAATTGCCTAAACTCATTTCAGTAACCAACCCCATTTTTTTTTATAACTCACTTACCTTACACAAAATCCTCATATCACGAACTACAGCAATTATAGCACGCAGCAACTACAGCAGGCTAAATAAAAAGATTGTAACTACTACAGACTAACTACTAGGAGGCATATTGCTAGCAAAAGAAAGATTTTGTTGAAGAGCAAACAATGTATTTAGAAAACTTTACCTTATTCATGTGACATCCAGTTCCAAAAATTATGTACTTGTCAATAATTCCACATCCCAAACATTACCAAAAACATCCATCCTCATTTTACATTTCCTTGTATCTCACTTCACTACGCTTCTCCTACCAATACAGAATCTCCACTAAGAAAAAACACATCCATGCACTTCTCCGTCCTCTCTCTATCTGCTAGTTCGTCCAACCACAGAATCTCAGAGCGAGGGCGCAGAGCGCTGTCAGCGGTATTAGCGCTGCCATCATACAAACAGGTTACTTACAAAAGTTGTGATCCATAACAGGAAAATCTTTATTGTTCGTAACAACACTGTATCTAACTACCTCATATTGCCCTGAAAGATAGCTGACATTCCTCAGAACCTGCCTTCCAAATTTTTTGTTGTCGAAGAAAAGTGTGGGATCCAAAATACGGGAGGGAGCATGCACTTCTTATTACTAAAGATGTCAGTGTCCGTTTTAGACACTTCAATATGCTCTCCAATGCTCAGTGATTGAACGTACGCTTTTCAGCCACTAATATATGCTTTGAGAAAACACAGAACACAAGTCAACTTCAAAAATAATGCCACCAAAATATTCGCTAAGGCTAACTTGGAATTGTATACAAGACTATAAAAAAGTCCAGTTTTGTGGATCACTTTATGAGCATGACCTACTGCACTGTTATTTTGTCCATCTCATAATCATCAGTTGTAAAGAAATCTCTTCCTTGGTAAATAAAGAAGTGTAGCTTATAAATTAGGGATAGATGTGCAGCTGTGCTAAGTTTTAAATGACTACCAGGACCAGAAAACCTACTCGCTTATACGAGGTTAGAGACCCAACGAACTACTGGAAAGAGTGGTTGCGAGTATTGCTGGACCACATTAATCCTTACAGCACTTCTACACGCAGATGTGGGGGCTGTTTCAAGTATTTTCCGGAAAACACAAGAGGCATCCACGTCAGCTGTACTATTGGGGGTGTGTTTCCAAACAACTTCTGGAACATCGCCTGAACAAAGGCTCAGCAATTAGATGAGACTACTGCTACTGGCTGTGTGACACTGGAATCCCAACTCCACCATGCGAACGTGAAGTTGGTGGGTAACGTTACAGATACAACGATGGTGATTCTTTCATGTGTGTACGACACTTCCTCTCCCTGTTGCTGGATTTTTAACACCAATAATGTGTCATGCATGTTATAACAATAACACTTTTGCGCCATCTGTTCTCAGACGTATGTATTCCTTTCACTGAGTAGAATGATTTCGACCAAACTTGATATACGCATCACTGCTGTATTAACAATATCGCTGTGGGGGTGAAAACAATCTACCTATCGCAGGATTGGCGGGGGAGGGGGCGGGGCGCAAAAGCAGCGCACCCCACGAAACGCGAATACCCGTATATTATTCACCCAATATTTCAGAAGACAGCACTTACAGACTTGCAACAAATTTTAAATACAATTTCAAACCTTAATGAAACCTTTCCTTGCTGACGACACACACAAAACAGTGAAAAAAGATCAATTTTTCGCTTACTCCATTCCCGCTACTCATGCAGCAAAACTGCCGCATCGAGCACGTTGTTTTAATTTATTACCTCTTTAGTACTAACTGTATTCGGGACACATTTTGCAAACAGCATTCATATATACTACTGAATGTAATAGCACAATTATATCATCGTACGACAAATTGTTCGCGAGATATGGCGTCCAACACAGCAATGCGTGACGTACTAGTATATTACATCTTTACCAGCCTCATCGCAACATATTTCGCTTAAAGTATAAACAATACCACCGGATGTCCATTTAGTCTAGAGCATGCAGCCGCGTAACCTATACTTCTTCCACAGATATTTCAGTCCCGTATCGTTCAACCATCTTTAAACTTCTAGAAATATTTCAACCCCCTCCCCCCATGAACCATAGACCTTGCTGTTCGTGGGGAGGCTTGCGTGCCTCAGCGATACAGATAGCCGTACCGCAGGTGCAACCACAACGGAGGGGTATCTGTTGAGAGGCGAAAAGTGTGGTTCCTGAAGAGGGGCAGCAGCCTTTTCAGTAGTTGCAAGGGCAATAGTCTGGATGATTGACTGATCTGGCCTTGTAACAATAACCAAAACGGCCTTGCTGTGCTCGTACTGCAAACGGCTGAAAGCAAGGGGAAACTACGGCCGTAATTTTTCCCCAGGGCATGCAGCTTTACTGTATGATTAAATGATGATAGCGTCCTCTTGGGTAAAATATTCCGGAGGTGAAATAGTCCCCCATTCGGATCTCCGGGCGGGGACTACCCAAGAGGATGTCGTTATCAGGAGAAAGAAAAGTGGCGTTCTACGGATCGCAGCGTGGAATTTCAGATCACTTAATCGGGCAGGTAGGTTAGAAAATGTAAAAAGGGAAATGGATAGGTTAAAGTTAGATATAGTGGGAATTAGTGAATTTCGGTGGCTGGAGGAACAAGACTTCTGGTCAGGTGACTACAGGGTTATAAACACAAAATCAAACAGGGGTAATGCAGGAGTAGGTTTAATAATGAGTAGGAAAATAGGAATGCGGGTAAGCTACTACTAACAGCATAGTGAACGCATTACTGTGGCCAAGATAGATACGAATCCCACACCTACTACAGTAGTACAAGTTTATATGCATACTAGCTCTGCAGATGACGAAGAAATTGAAGAAATGTAGAGATAAAAGAAATTATTCAGATAGTGAAGGGTGACGAAAATTTAATAGTCATGGGTGACTGGAATTCGAGAGTAGGAAAAGGGAGAGAAGGAAACGTAGTGGGTGAATATGGATTGGGGGAGAGAAATGAAAGAGGAAGCCGTCTGGTAGAATTTTGCATGGAGCATAACTTAATCATAGCTAACAATTGGTTTAGGAATCATGAAAGAAGGTTGTATACATGGAAGAACCCTGGAGATACTAAAAGGTATCAGATAGATTATATAATGGTAAGACAGAGATTTAGGAACCAGGTTTTAAATTGTAAGACATTTCCAGGGGCAGATGTGGACTCTGACCACAATCTATTGGTTATGACCTGTAGATTAAAACTGAAGAAACTGCAAAAAGGTGGGAACTTAAGGAGATGGGACCTGGATAAATTGAAAGAACCAGAGGTTGTACAGAGTTTCACGGAGAGCATAAGGGAACAAATGACAGAACTGTGGGAAAGAAATACAGTAAAAGAAGAATGGGTAGCTTTGAGGGATGAAGTAGTGAAGGCAGCAGAGGATCAAGTAGGTAAAAAGACGAGGGCTAGTAGAAACCCTTGGGTAACAGAAGAAATATTTAATTTAATTGATGAAAGGAGAAAACATAAAAATGCAGTAAATCAAGCAGGCAAAAAGGAATACAAACGTCTCAAAAATGAGATCGACAGGAAGTGCAAAATGGCTAAGCGGGGATGGCTAGAGGACAAATGTAAGGATGTAGAGGCTTATCTCACTAGGGGTAAGATAGATACTGCCTACAGGAAAATTAAAGAGACCTTTGGAGATAAGAGAACCACTTGTATGAACATCAAGAGCTCAGATGGAAACCCAGTTCTAAGCAAAGAAGGGAAAGCAGAAAGGTGGGAGGAGTATATAGAGGGTCTATATAAGGGCGATGTACTTGAGAACAATATTATGGAAATAGAAGAGGATGTAGATGAAAATGAAACGGGAGATATGACACTGCGTGAAGAGTTTGACAGAGCACTGACAGACCTGAGTCGAAACAAGGCCCCCGGAGTAGACAACATTTCATTGGAACTACTGGCGGCCTTGGGAGAGCCAGTCCTGACAAAACTCTACCATCTGGTGAGCAAGATGTATGAAACAGGCGAAATACCCTCAGACTTCAACAAGAATATAATAATTCCAATCCCAAAGAAAGCAGGTTTTGATAGATGTGAAAATTACCGAACAGTCAGCTTAATAAGCCACAGCTGCAAAATACTAACACGAATTCTTTACACTCGAATGGAACAACTAGTAGAAGCCGACCTCTGGGAAGATCAGTTTGGATTCCCTAGAAATACTGGAACACGTGAGGCAATACTGACCTTACGACTTATCTTAGAAGAAAGATTAAGGAAAGGCAAACCTACGTTTCTAGCATTTGTAGACTTAGAGAAAGCTTTTGACAATGTTCACTGGAATACACTCTTTCAGATTCTGAAGGTGGCAAGGGTAAAATACAGGGAGCGAAAGGCTATTTACAATTTGTACAGAAACCAGATGGCAGTTATAAGAGTCGAGGGACATGAAAGGGAACCAGTTGTTGGGAAGGGAGTAAGACAGGGTTGTAGCCTCTCCCCGATGTTATTCAATCTGTATATTGAGCAAGCAGTAAAGGAAACAAAAGAAAAATTCGGAGTAGGTATTAAAATCCATGGAGAAGACATTGTAATTCTGTCAGAGACAGCAAAGGACTTGGAAGAGCAGTTGAACGGAATGAATAGCGTCTTGAAAGGAGGATATAAGATGAACATCAACAAAAGCAAAACAAGGATAATGGAATGTAGTCGAATTATGTCGGGTGATGCTGAGGGAATTAGATTAGGAAATGAGACACTTAAAGTAGTAAAGGAGTTTTGTTATTTGGGGAGCAAAATAACTGATGGTGGTCGAAGTAGAGAGGATATAAAATGTAGACTGGCAATGGCAAGAAAAAGCGTTTCTGAAGAAGAGAAATTTGTTAACATCGAGTATAGATTTAAGTGTCAGGAAGTCTTTTCTGAAAGTATTTGTATGGAGTGTAGCCATGTATGGAAGTGAAACATGGACGATCAATAGTTTGGACAAGAAGAGAATAGAAGCTTTCGAAATGTGGTGCTACAGAAGAATGCTGAAGATTAGATGGGTAGATCACATAACTAATGAGGAAGTATTGAATAGGATTGGGGAGAAGTTTGTGGCACAACTTGACCAGAAGAAGGGATCGGTTGGTAGGACTTGTTCTGAGGCATCAAGGGATCACCAATTTAGTATTGGAGGGCAGCGTGGAGGGTAAAAATCGTAGAGGGAGGCCAAGAGATGAATACACTAAGCAGATTCAGAAGGATGTAGGTTGCAGTAGGTACTGGGAGATGAAGTTTGCACAGGATAGAGTAGCATGGAGAGCTGCATCAAATCAGTCTCAGGACTGAAGAGCACAACAACAACAACAACAACAACAGCCCTTCCAGCAGTCTGCAGACGCAGTCGCCCAACTGACTACATTGTGCGAAGCGCGGCTTTATATGCTCCACCGCGGTGGTACGGGCCTGCGAGTCACAGACGGCGGTCGGCAGCTGGTCGCCCGCGGTGAAGGCGTACAGACATTCGATTCGCTTATCGATGTATGTTCGGCGGCGATGAAACCATGAGGACTTCTCTGCAGATTAATTATCGTAAGAGCCAGATTCCATGCTTCATTACGTCGCGAAAAGTTGAAAATGCACACCACTGGTTGGCGGTAGATTGTTTGTTGCTGTCAGAAGCAGTTTAATTTGTCGCGAAATTGAAGTAGATACTTCCTGTGAGTTAGTATAGGCAGAGGTCACTGTTGGCAACCGGAATAAAATACTAATTGGATCCTTTTACCGACCTTCCAATGCCGATGATACAGTTGCTGAAAGGTTAAAAAAAACTTGAATTTGATTTCAAACACGTACCCATCTCATACGATATTAGTTGGTGGCGACTTTAATTTACCCTCGATATGTTGGCGAAAATACATGTTTAACTCCGGAGGTACGCATAAGATATCATCCTAAATTGTGCTAAAGGCATTCTCTGAAGATTATTTCGAGCAGTTAATACATGAGCCCACGCGAATAGTAAATGGTTGTGAAAACACACTTGACCCCTTGGCAACAAATAAGCCTGAGTTAATAACGAGCATCAAAACAGATTCAGGGATTAGTGAACTCAGGATTGTCGTAGCGAGATACAATATTGTAATCACCAAATCCTCGAAAAAGAAGCAACAAATCTACCTATTCAAAAAAGCATATAGAAATTCACTTGACGCCGTCCTGAGAGACAACCACCACTCATTCCAAATTAATAATATAAGTGTAGACCAGATGTGGCTTTAAATCAAAGAAATAGTATCGACAGCAATTGATTTATACCAAATAAATTAACAAACGACGGAGCTGATCCTCCTTGGTACACAAAACGGGTTAGAACACTGTTGCAGAAACAACGAAACAAACATGCCAAATTTAAATAGACGCAAAACCCCAAACGTTGTCGATCTTTTAAGGATGCTCGAAATTAAGAGCGGACTTCAATGCGAGATTCCTAAACAGTTCCCACAACGAAACTTTGTCTCGAAACCTGGCAGAAAATCGAGAGAGATTCTGCTCATATGTGAAGTACGTTAGCGGCAAGAAACAATCAATGTCTTCTCTGCGCGATAGCAATGGAGATACTATCGACGACAGTGCTGCCAAAGCAGAGCTACTGAACACAGCCTTCCGAAATGCCTTCGCAAAAGAAGACGAAGTAAATATTCCAGAATTCGAATCCAGAACAGCTGCCAACATGAGTAACGTAGAAGTAAATATCCTCGGAGTAGTGAAGCAACTTAAACCACTTAATAAAAGCAAGTATTGTGGTCCAGACTGTATACCAATTAGGTTCCTTCCGGAGTATGCTGATGCATTAGCTCCATACTTAACAATCATATACAACCGTTCGCACGACGAAAGATCCGTAGCCAAAGACTAGAAAATTGCACAGGTCACACCAACATTCAAGAAAGAGAGTAGGAGTAATCCACTAAATTACAGGCCCATAGCGTTAATGTCGATATGCAGCAGGATTTTAGAACATATATTGTGTTCGAACATTATGAATTAACAGAATGAGATTTTCACTCTGCAGCGGAGTGTGCGCTGATATGAACCTCCCTGGCAGATTAAAACAGTGTGCCGGACCGAGACTCGAACTCGGAACCTTTGCCTTTCGCGGCTACCCAAGCACGACTAACGCTCCGTCCTCGCAGCACAGATACTGGCAAAAGTAAAGCTGTGAGGATGGGGCGTGAGTCGTGCTTGGGTAGCTCAGTTGCTAGAGCACTTGCCCGCGAAAGGCAAAGGTCCCGAGTTCGAGTATCGGTCCGGCACACAGTTTTAATCTGCCAGGAAGTTTCATTATGAATTACCTCGAAGAAAACAGTCTATTGACACAGAGTCAACATGGGTTTAGAAAACATCGTTCCTATGAAACAACTAGCTCTTTACTCACATAAACTGTTGAGTGCTATTGACAAGGGATTTCAGATCAATTCCGTATTTCTGGTTTTCCGGAAGGCTTCTGACATTGTACCACACAAGCGGCTCGTAATGAAATTGCGTGCTTATGGAATATCGTCTCAGTTATGTGACTGAGTTTGTGATTTCCTGTCAGATGGGTCACAGTTTGTAGTAATTGACGGAAAGTCATCGAGTAAAACAGAAGTGATTTCTGGCATTCCCCAAGGTAGTGTAATAGGCCCTTTGCTGTTCCTTATCTGTATAAACGATTTGGGAGACAATCTGAGCAGCCGTCTTCGGGTGTTTTCAGATGACGCTGTCGTTTATCGACTAATAAAGTCATCAGAAAATCAAAACAAACTGCAAAACGATTTAGAAGAAATATCGGAATGGTACGAAAAGTGGCTCAAAAATGGCTCTGAGCACTATGGGACTCAACTGCTGAGGTCATTAGTCCCCTAAAACTTAGAACTAGTTAAACCTAACTAACCTAAGGACATCACAAACATCCCTGCCCGAGGCAGGATTCGAACCTGCGACCGTAGCGGTCTTGCGGTTCCAGACTGCAGCGCCTTTAACCGCACGGCCACTTCGGCCGGCCACGAAAAGTGGCAGTTGACTGTAAATAACGAAAAGTGTGAGTGTGAGGTCATCCACGTGAGTGCTAAAGGGAACTCGTTAAACTTCTGTTACACAATAAATCAGTCTAATCTAAAGCCGTAAATTCAAATAAATACCTAGTTATTACGAACAACTTGAATTGGAAGGAACACACAGAAAATATTCTGGCGAGGGCTAACCAAAGACTGCGTTTTATTGGCAGGACACCTAGAAAATGTAAGAGACCTACTAAGGAGACTGCCTACACTACGCTTGTTTGTACTCTTCTAGAATACTCCCTCGAACGACTTCATCCAAATCCGGTACACATCTGCATCTACACGGCTACTCTGCAAATCACACTTACGTGCTTGGCACAGGGTTCTTCGAACCATCTTCTGCATAATTTTACTCTAAAACAGCTCGCGGAAAAAACGAACACATGAACTTCCGTACGAGCTCTGATTTCACTTATTTTATTCTGATAATCGTTTCTCCCTTCATAGATCGGCGGCAACAACATATTTTCGCGTTCGGCGGAGAAAGCTGGTGATTGAAATTTCGTGAGAGATTCCGCCGCAGCGAGAAACGGCTTTGTTTGGATGACGTCCATCACAAATTCCGTATCATTTCCATTACACTCTACTCCCTCTTTCTCGGTAATACAAAACGTGCTGCTCTTCTCTGAAGTTCATGTCTGAACTTTTTCTATGTACCCCGTTAATCCTGTCTGGTAAGGACCAAACTCGGCGTAGCAGTCCAAAAAAGAACTAACAAGCGTAGTGTAGGCAGTCTCTTCAGCAAAACCTGTTGCACTTCCCCCGTCGGACGTTACAGTCCTCCCTCGAGCATGGGTGTGTGTGTGTGTGTGTGTGTGTGTGTGTGTGTGTGTGTGTGTGTGTGTGTGTGTTGTCATTAGCGTAATTTAGTTTTAGTTAAGTAGTGGGTAAGCTTAGTGACCGATGACCTCAGCAGTTTGGTCCAATAAGACCTTACCACAAATTTACAAATTTTAACAAACCTGTTGCATGTTGCAAGTGTTTACCAGTAAAACGGAGTCTTCGGTTTGCCTTTCCCGCAACATTTTTTGTGTGTTCTTTCCAATTTAAGTTATTCATAATTGTAATTCCTTGGTATTAAGTTGAATTTATGGTCTTTGAATTTGATTGATTAATCGTGTAACCGAAGTTTAATAGATTCCTTTTAGCACTCATAATGACCTCACACTTCTCAATATTTATGGACAATTATCAATTTTCTCACTATACAGACATCTTATCTAAATCGTTTTCCAAAGTGTTTTAATATTCTGATGACCTTACCAAACCATACAGATATGGAACAGCAGAGGGTGTGTAATTCTACCTTGGGGAACGTCAGAAATTAACTTCTCTTTCACTCGACGAGTTTATGTCAGCTACTACAAACTATGACCTCTGTGACAAGAAATCACGAATCCAGTCGCATAACTGAGACCGTTTTCCATAAGCACCCAATATGATTACAAGCCACTATCTCAAAAGTCTTCTACCAATCTAGAAGTAAGGAATGAATTTCAAATCATGAATCTGAAATCGCTTGTCGACAGCACTCAACACATCTCAGTAAAGAGCTAGTTGTGTTTCACAGGAACGATGTTTTCTAAATACGTTTTGACTATGTGTCAATAGACTGTTTTCTCCAAAGTAATTCACAACGTTCTAACACAATGTATGTTCCAAAATCCTTCTGCATATTGACGTTTATGATTTGTATAGTGGATTACTCTTATTGCCTTTCTTGAATATTGGTGTGATCTGTCTACCTTTCTTGTCTGTGGGTACGGATCTTTCGTCGAGCGAGCTGTTGTATATGATTAAGTACGAACACGTTCACTCAGTCCTGGAAAGGGGTAACACTTGTCAATTTAAATTTAGTAAAAGGGGTGTTATAAATTCACCATTGTCTAAGGTTCGTGTTGCTGCACTTATCACGTCTGAATGAATTACAGCAAGCCGCAGCATCTCAGCAGCAAATGACATGAAATGGTTTTAAAACTATTTAATAATAAATGACGTACAGGAAATTTTGCCTGCTATAAGTGTACGGCAACTGCGAAACGGTCTTCTCAGACATTCATTCATTCAGACACCATGTTCTATGAAAAAAATACAAGCAGTTTAGAGAAGCAGTACTTTAAAAAAATAGCCATTGCACTACTCAATGAACTATTAATATGCTCCTTTTATTTAATAAATCAAACTATAGATGCAACTTCATACTATCTGTTGAATATATAGTGGGAAAGTTAATGCCTGTTAAATGCGAGCATTACATTCAATCTAAGTGTTCACTTTTTCTTGCCAGATATAGTAGTGGTTAATGAGGAATATTTCCGTTTTAGTTTTGAACTTCAAGGATTCAAAATTTCCGGCTTTAATTCTGCTGCCCATTTGGTACAAACCTTTTTTCTACAAGATGCATCTATGTGGATATCTTTATACCCAGTATTATGGCTGTAAAATTTCACAAATCCCCCTCATTTCACTGCTAATATTAATCAGATATACCATTAGGTAGTGAATGTAATGCCACTAGTGTAATAATTTCACAGTCCCTGATGAGGTTTCTGCAAGAGGTCCGCTTATCAACTTGTTGATGATATTGCACAGAGGAACACAACATACCCCGGTACCGAGGACACGTTGCCTTGAGAGTCGTTATTGTTTTCTAGGCTTGCCCTCTCAGTTTTGATGTAATATTTCACTAAATTAAGATCAGGTTTAGGTGACTTGGTTCTTATTTTTATACAGGGTGTTACAAAACGGTACGGCCAAACTTTCAGGAAACATTCCTCACACACAAGGAAAGAAAATATGTTATGTGGACATGTGTCCGGAAACGCTTAATTTCCATGTTAGAGCTCATTTAATTTCGTTAGTATGTGCTGTACTTCCTCGATTCACCGCCAGTTGGCCCAATTGAAGGAAGGTAATGTTGACTTCTGTGCTTGTGTTGACATGCGACTCAATGCTCTACAGAACTAGCATCAAGCACATCAGTACGTAGCGTCAACAGGTTAGTGTTCATCACGAACGCGGTTTTGCAGTCAGTGCAATGTTTACAAATGCGGAGTTGGCAGATGCCCATTTGATGTATGGATTAGCACGGGGCAATAGCCATGGCGCGGTACGTTTGTATCGAGACATATTTCCACAACGAAGGTGTCGCGACAGGAAGACATTCGAAGCAATCGATCGGCGTCTTATGGAACACGGAACATTCCAGCCTGTGACTCGCGACTGGGGAAGACCTAGAACGACGAGGACATCTGCAATGGACGAGGCAATTCATCGTGCAGTTGACGATAACCCTAATGTCAGCGTCAGAGAAGTTTCTGCTGTACAGGGTAACGTTGACCACGTCACTGTATGGAGAGTGCTACGGGAGAACCAGTTGTTTCCGTACCATGTACAGCGTGTGCAGGCACTATCAGCAGCTGATTGGCATCCACGGGTACACTTCTGCGAATGGTTCATCCAACAATGTGTCAGTCCTCATTTCAGTGCAAATGTTCTCTTTACGGATGAGGATTCATTCCTACGTGATCAAATTGTAAATTTTCACAATCAACATGTGTGGGCTGACGAGAATCCGCACGCAATTGTACAATCACGTCATCAACACAGATTTCCTGTGAACGTTTGGGCAGGCATTGTTGGTGATGTCTCGATTGGGCCCCATGTTCTTCCACCGACGCTCAATGGAGCACGTTATCATGATTTCATACGGGATACTCTACCTGTGCTGCTAGAACATGTGCCTTTACAAGTACGACACAACATGTGGTTCATGCACGATGGAGCCCCTGCACATTTCAGTCGAAGTGTTCGTACGCTTCTCAACAACAGACTCGGTGACCGTTGGATTGGTAGAGGCGGACCAATTCCATGGCCTCCACGCTCTCCTGACCTCAACCCTCTTGACTTTCATTTATGGGGGCATTTGAAAGCTCTTGTCTACGAAACCCCGGTACCAAATGTAGAGACTTTTCGTGCTCGTATTGTGGACGGCTGTGATACAATACGCTATTCTCCAGGGCTGCATCAGCGCATCACGGATTCCATGCGACGGAGGGAGGATGCATGTTCCTCGCTAAGGGAGGACAATTTGAACATTTCCTGTAACAAAGTGTTTGAAGTCACGCTGGTACGTTCTGTTGCTGTGTGTTTCCATTCCATGATTAATGTGATTTGAAGAGAAGTAATAAAATGAACTCTAACATGGAAAGTAAGCGTTTCTGGACACATGTCCACATAACATATTTTCTTTCTTTGTGTGTGAGGAACGTTTCCTGAAAGTTTGGCCGTACCTTTTTGGACACCCTGTATAAGGTTGGTTTACAAACTGATAACGAGTGACTACTAGGGTCATGTGTTGTGGGCTGTTAAGTTGGTTTTCATCTCCTTCAATTCTTAATCCATTTAAAGTACACTTATCAACGACAACATCATGACTTCTGACCTACTATTGACATAAACCAACCAAGGAAACAGTAGCGTCACCTGGGAGGGGTAGAGAGAGAGAGAGAGAGAGAGAGAGAGAGAGAGAGAGAGAGAGAGAGAGAGAGAATGACTGCTAGTCCGACTCACGCAGAGTGCATACAGTATCTGAGAGCGGGACGAATTTGAACACACCAAATTCAGATTTACTCTCACCCGTACATCGATTACTCGACACGAGAACAAAACGTGAGTGTATAATAGTTGAATATTTCGCTCAGTATTGTTCAAACATTCACAGGATACATCATCCTCTCTCCTGTCTCGGAGAATGCACAACAGGACAGAGAGCAGCTCTTATCACAGCTGCTGCTGCACGCTGTACGTACGTCTTTATTTACACAGTGTAGTGCGGAGCGAGTGCAGCCGCGAGCACGAAGTGTCAACACAGCACGGGCGGGTCGAGTGGGGCTTCCCGCAGGGCCGCGCCGCCCCGTGCTCTGCCCTGATCCTGTAGGCAGCCGCGTAGCCATTAAAAGCACGGCAGGCAGCCGCGCGGCACGACGCGGCTGCAGAAGCACAGTGTTCGGCGAAACGCTCAGGGCGGCAGGTCAATGACCCTGAGAGGCCTTAACTCCAAGCCGTGTCGGGTCTGCAACCTGGGCGCATTATTTTCTGCCCTTCTAATGTTCTTTCGCTACTTAGGTGGTAAAACTGCTCTCACAAGCCATATTTTAAATTCTATGCAATTAAATGACTACAACGCCTGCAAAAAATTAAATTTCAAACAGCAGTTAAGGTTTCAAATGATTGAGCAGAGCAATCAGTCGCCCTTTCCTTTCGACATTACTGGCCATTACAATTGCTACACCACCAAGATGACGTGCTACACACGCCAAATTTAACCGACAGAAAGAAGATGCTGTGATATGCAAATGATTAGCTTTTCAGAGCATTCACACAAGGTTGTCGCCGGAGGCGACACCTACTACGTGCTGACATGAGGAAAGTTTCCAAACGATTTCTCACACACAAACAGCAGTTGACCAGCGTTGCCTGATGAAACGTTGCTGTGATGCCTCATGTAAGGAGGATAAACGCGTACCATCACGTTTCCGACTTTGATAAAGGTCGGATTGTAGCCTATCGCGATTGCGGTTTATCGTATCGCGACATTGCTGCTGGTGTTGGTCGATATCCAATGACTGTTAGCAGAATATGGAATCGGTGGGTTCAGGAGAGCAATACGGAACGCCGTGCTGGATCCCAACGGCCTCGTATCACCAGCAGTCGAGATGATAGGCATCTTATCCGCATAGCTGTAACGGATTGTGCAGCCACGTCTCGATCCCTGAGTCAACAAATGCGGACATTTGCAAGACAATAACCATCTGCACGAACAGTTCGACGCCATTTGTAGCAGCATGGACTATCAGCTCGGAGACCATGGCTGCGGTTACCCTTTACGCTGCACCACAGATAGGAGCGCCTGCGATGGTGTACTAAACGACGAACCTGGGTGTACGAATAGCGGAACGTCATTTTTTCGGATGAATCCAGGTTCTGTTCACAGCATCATGATGGTCACATCCGTGTTTGGCGACATCGCGGTGAACGCACGTTGGATGCGTGTATTCGTCATCGCCATACTGGCGTATCACCCGGCGTGATGGTATGGTGTGCCATTGGTCACACGTCTCGGTCACCTCTTGTTCGCATTGACGGCACTTTGAACAGTGGACGTTACATTTCAGATGTGTTACGACCCGTGGAATACCCGTTTTTCATCTGCATTTCTTCTTGGTGTAACAATTTTAATGGCCAGTAGTTTAGTTTTGTTATGCTGATATAGATTACTGCTAGTGCCCGGCCACTATCAGTGCATTATTTCATAGTATAAATGCATTATCCAATAGGAATACGGAACACGGTATTCCAAGGGGAGATACAAACCTCTGTCTGCATGCTTCGGGACATTGGTTCACACAGACAAATAGGGAGCGACTTCTTGAGAAAGACAGAGAGGAAGTGAGTCTGGAATTCTGCGATCTACAGAATGCCGCCACTTCATGCTTTGTTTGGGGACGGCAAGATCAAAGGAAGCCCGTATTTGGTCCGTGGTCGGTGGTATTTGGTAACGTGATCCGTAATTAGAACATTGGACGGTTTTGACCTTCGTTGCGGTGCCCTGACGATAGAGAGATTCACGGGAGACCACAAACTGTGGCTACTATACCGCACTTACTTCCATTCTGCAGACCACTTTTGCAGGGTTTAACTGCCAGCGCAATATGAATGCTGTATGTTTCTCGATCTGCACAAAATATTTTACCACAGAGATCCCAGTTATTTGTCCATCTGCAGAAAGTGACGATAGGTTTCGAACTATCTCATGAACCTTTAGATATGTAATTGTTCTGATTTTCCCATCTGTCCTTAGACACCATTGTACTTCGAAAAATGAGGAAAATAAATAGTAACAGCCTTGATTTCCTGACTCTCGGCACAAACATAAACTAAGCCTACTCAGCCTTTTCAAGTGCGATCGGAATAAAAAAACCGTCCCCATTGTTTAAATATTCCATCTACGATCGATTTCCTGTCGAATTCCTTAAATAAACTATAGTCCATACACCATCTGCGGTGTTCAAACTTGTTTAAATAAACAGTATTTCATATACTGCTGTCAATTTCGCGACAAATTCTCTACCTAAATCAATAAACTGTATCCCTAACATCGCCTTGTATCGCACAAACTGTTTAAATAAACAATATTCCATACATTGTCTAAATCGTTTAAACAGTATTCCATACACTGGAATTGATTTCCTGACAAATGACCGATCAACTGAGTCTTGTTTGACCACCATTTCCGGGAGGGGGAGTGCTGGGGGTTTTCCAGATAGTGGGATTGATTAATTGATCTATTTAATTAATTAGTCAATCAAATTGATGCCAAAAGTGTGCTTGCATTGGCGAGGGGAGTTCCGTGGGGGATGGTGGAGGAGGAGGTGTGGGGGGATGTGGAAAAGGGGAGGCATGGGGAAACAATAGGTTAAGGTCCTGTCAATCAAAGAACTATAGGTTTGCCCCAGAATGTGGGCAACCCACATTAACGAACTGCACTGACACTACCCTTGCCCTACTACAACAGGGGACTGACGTGCTCAGACATACATCGATACTATGAAATAGTGCTTTGATAAAGGTTAGGCAGTGGCCGAAATCTAGATTTGTCTAATAAAACATGGAGGGAAAAGATGACTGATTGCTATGCTCTATCATTTGAAAGTCATATCGCAGTCGCTGAGTGCACTCACATTCCTAGTGGAAGGTAACATGTTGGTCAGTAAAAGCGTTCTTTTTCCTGAACTTAACTTGTGTCTTCAAGTGGTCGGCATGTTATTCTTTATTTAACAGTGTTAGGGGAAGAGGATGGTCGGATGCCCTTTCTGTCGCCAATCCTCCTCCAGGACGAAACCTGTGTACTCCATCTGTCTTCGAGTAGTGCCAACCCATACGATAGTGTGAGAACGTATTCCAAACGTTTTTCCATCGTTTGACTGAGGCGAAACATGGGTTCCAGCCTCATATTCACTTAGATGTGGGAAACTGCCTAAAACCCACTTACAGACTGGGCAAACACTGGCCCTCATCGTTAACCCACCGGGTAATGTCGTTCTGTGCGTCGCAAATAAGTTTATTACCAGTTACGATAGTGTAAATCATTAATCTGCAGCCGTCTACAAGATTAGTAGCAGTTTTCTTATAACCTATGCTTTGTCACTTTTTAACATGCACTACGGTACCATACTAATTAGAAAGCATAGCTACATTTTAGAGCTTTTTCAGCGACATTTTCTGAGTATTTTAGCGTGACACTCCTGTGTTCTCTGGTGGTTCGTTACAGAGTAAAAGTTCAATTATGATTTATTCCACTTTGATACCACAATTGTCTTTGTTTATCTGAAAACAATTTCATAACAGTGAAGCAGGCTGAAAAATGCAGTGACTAAAACGTAGTAACATCAATGGATCCGATTACTCTTGAGCGCCTAAGTAGAAATACAGAACTGTTGTTACGTGGTTGCAGTCACTGCAGGAGTAGCTGAGCACGGTTTCGTTGTTACGCTTTCTCATAGCATTCACTGAGCCCACAGGTGAGCTCCATATCGGTCAAATCCTCATCGGCAAACCCATCCATACTGTTGTTTGTCGCTGTTACCGTACAGCTAACACTTCTGGGAAATCAAACCTGGGACAGAAGTGACTAATACTGCAAAATGGAAGGGCAAGAATATTGCACAACCACGATATTGTTACACTTGGCCGTTATCGCAAACATGCCGTGACGTTACGGTAAACATGTACAGTGGCGACTGAGGAAAAAGCGCTTTCAATGCTCTCCGATCAGTTGTGGATATACCATCATTCCTGATTAAGTGCTGACTAACGGTCAACTGACCGATGCTGCCTAGTTACCAGGTGCAATAATATTGTGATCGGCTTATCAATTACGCATTACTGTTTGTCAGCAGCAGGTATGGAGACTGAATGGAACGAGTTTCTTTCAAAACAAGACACACAGCGCCTACCGTCGATATTTGCACTGTTATGTTGATATTTTCAAAGCAATAGCGATGCAAGAGGCAAGAAATGAAACCAAATCTAATTATGTTCTAAAGAACCACCGAGGAATAGGGGTCCTTTTTAACGAAATACTCTCAGTTCCATCGAACATCCTCCGAAATTTTGCCCATGAAGTTCTCGTTCTTCGCTTGGTGTACTTAGAACCAGATCCCTTCCCTTTCCTTCTGGAATTAATGCTTCAAAGGCTATTTTACCAGCTGCTTCTTTTGCTCGGATGATTTCATCTTCTTCTGTATTTCTTCTACCATTCTTTTTTCAATATTATGTCTCAATGTGACCCTGTGAATTGTCAGACTGGGTTAGGTATTCCCTGCTCTTGTCAACTTATCTGGTATATGGATGTTTCAGACAGACATTCTCATAGGACGTCAGTACCCTCTTTGTCAATCTGCTGAAATGCATAGGTTTTACGGGGTGGGGTGTTTAAATAAGGACAAATGAAAATTTTTTTGAATGGAAATTTATTAAAACAAAATACAAATGAAAATCCTTTTACACATAAGTAGTTCTATCTTTCAAGAGTAATATTACTCCATGTAACCTCCTTCAACCACAACGATCGCCGCCAACTTTGTCCTGAAGCGATCGCACACACCCTCTAAAACAGCCATGTCTATATTTGCGAATGCTGTGTCGATAACGGTGCGTAGAGTGAGACATTAGGATATCTCGTCTTTTTGGTAGCTCTTCGGAATAAGCTAAAAACATAGTAGTGGAGGGTGTTACAATCCGGGATATTCTGGGGCCAGAACTCCTTTTAACAGAACATTTCAACGATATCCGAGAGCCTGGTTTGCACTAAAGGGCTCATATGATGTCCCCCTGTGCCATCCGAAGCATTTTTCGCTCGCTGACATTCAATACTGACGGCAATTTCCCCAGCGATTATGAATTCAGAAGTTCAGGATACACGTTTCTTCGAATGAGGTTCCTCGCAGGGTTAACGAAACCTTCCCAGACTTATACTTGGCCACAATATTGTAAACAGTTGATCTCGGGTACTCGAACGCCCAGAGCGAAGACTTTCGATACTCGCTGCTCTTAGGTCGTACTCGGCACTAATCTGTAACATTTCGGCCATTTTGAGGTTCTGACTGTTTACTTGATGCCTATGGCTTTCAAGAACGCCAATCGCGACCTCTGGCGGAGCAACGATATGGTGAGAAATTCAAATTTAAATTAGTCGGGATCTAAACGCAGCACCATGTATATGGCCGTAAAACTTCAGGCACCGTTTCCTTTTGACTTCACCCAGGGGTTGCATATGTTGATGCACTTTCACATTGCTCTTCCACCCACCGATATGATTTTTCCTAGGTCCTACTATCTTTCTGATATAACTCGACGTTCTCTGAGCTCCAGTGGCTGACAAGGCCTTTCTGATGCGGTGTGTCACTGCGGCATAGACTACCAATGGCCTAATAACTCTAGGCATTGACAGGTTTTGACGTCTGTTCTTATAGAATTCATTCATAGTAATGTACGCTGTTTCCAGATTAATAACGCGAGCCGTAGTTATTCCTTCTTCTGATGTGTTCCACGAAACATTTCACCGAGATACTTAAATTTTTGGATTTTTTTGATGCAGCCAGATTCATTGTCAACGACGGTAGCACTTGTCATGGCCACGGTCTTGAATTCTCTCTTTTCGAAGAATATCTGCAATCCGTTCTTTTCTGGAAACTTCTTGGGGGGTTTCAGTCTGGGTACGCGATAAGTCAGTGTTTGCGGAGTATACTCGTATGGCTAGGCCATCAGCGAATGCTTAACACTGGAACTAGACTTCTTGCCTTGACCTAACTTTATGCCGTGGTCTGTCACAGCCAGCTCCGTGCGCCGTTCTATTATTACTTTCTCTGGAACCAGTTTAGATAACATACGTAATATGGTGTCATTGGCCGCACACAAATCCCTATACAGAATACGATCTTAAATCTCTCCAATGAATTTCAGCTTTGAAACCGCCTGTCAAATCAAAATTTTGTGCCGGAGCGCGACTCGAACTCGGGATCTTTCCTTTCCGCGGGCAAATGCACTACCAACTTAGCTGCCAAAGCACCACTTAAAATCCGTCCTCACAGCTTTTGGAAGAAACGAGACGAGGTACTGGCGGAAGTACAGCTGTGAGGATTGGTCGTGAGTCGTGCTTGGGTAGCACAGTTGGTAGAGTGCTTGCCCGCGAAAGCAATGATAGTCTCGGTCAGGCACACAATTTTAATCTCCCAGCAAGTTACGTATCAGCCCACACTTCCTTGCAAAATGAAGATTTCGTTATGGAATTCCACCTCTGACTGATTGTCTGTGAGTATTTGTCTTAATACCGGTATAAGATGCACATCATATGTTAAAATATGTGGTGCGAGCGACTTATAGTTCAAGAAAGCACATGATAACGTGCATTTCCATGGTTTATAGGTAAACTGTATATTGTATATGTTTCAGTCTCCGGCCCTTAATGTCATGAAGCGAACTCTGTTTGCTTGTTATCCTCCCACAGCAGGAGTTTTCAACCTATTTGGGTTCCCGGATACCTCGATCTGAACACAAAGAACCGCGGCTCCTGTCGTACGTAACATCTGACTCAAAATGTGGGGGCAATAAGTTTCGTAAAAAAAATGAATAGAGGTAGTTCGTCCGTTATTAATTCTTGATAGACGAAAATTTAATCAACTTTTAATGTCATTATAATTTGTTCTTAAAACGAAACCAATTGTAAGGAAGAGTTTGCTTCTTCAGCACTAGTTCTTCAAAACTCGCCACAAGGCTGGAAACTGCGATCCACATCTGTTTCTCGGTATTCATTCGCGATCAGTATTTCGTTGTGATGACTGACAATGCTGAAGAAACTGCATCACACAAGTAGCATGTTCCAAAAGGTATCAAAGCTCATACAACCTTGTTACCTAATTGCGGATACTCCTCTTTCACTGAGCTCCAAAGTCATGATCTGGAAACGAATTTAGATTTAAGTGTGAAGTCTACAGAGAAACCGATAAGTTGCTCTTGTCCTTCGGTTGTACTGAAAGGATTTTTGATGCAGTTGTGGTGAACAGCGTCCTCTGAAAAGTAGTTAACCGAGTTCAGTTAAATGATCCACAAACACAGACTTCCGTTCTCCAGTGAAATAGAGGTCATAGTCTCTTAAAACCGTGTGAAGAACAGGGAAAACAAAGTTTATATACACTCCTGGAAATTGAAATAAGAACACCGTGAATTCATTGTCCCAGGAAGGGGAAACTTTATTGACACATTCCTGGGGTCAGATACATCACATGATCACACTGACAGAACCACAGGCACATAGACACAGGCAACAGAGCATGCACAATGTCGGCACTAGTACAGTGTATATCCACCTTTCGCAGCAATGCAGGCTGCTATTCTCCCATGGAGACGATCGTAGAGATGCTGGATGTAGTCCTGTGGAACGGCTTGCCATGCCATTTCCACCTGGCGCCTCAGTTGGACCAGCGTTCGTGCTGGACGTTCCGACCGCGTGAGACGACGCTTCATCCAGTCCCAAACATGCTCAATGGGGGACAGATCCGGAGATCTTGCTGGCCAGGGAAGTTGACTTACACCTTCTAGAGCACGTTGGGTGGCACGGGATACATGCGGACGTGCATTGTCCTGTTGGAACAGCAAGTTCCCTTGCCGGTCTAGGAATGGTAGAACGATGGGTTCGATGACGGTTTGGATGTACCGTGCACTATTCAGTGTCCCCTCGACGATCACCAGTGGTGTACGGCCAGTGTAGGAGATCGCTCCCCACACCATGATGCCGGGTGTTGGCCGTGTGTGCCTCGGTCGTATGCAGTCGTGATTGTGGCGCTCACCAGCACGTCGCCAAACACGCATACGACCATCACTGGCACCAAGGCAGAAGCGACTCTCATCGCTGAAGACGACACGTCTCCATTCGTCCCTCCATTCACGCCTGTCGCGACACCACTGGAGGCGGGCTGCACGATGTTGGGGCGTGAGCGGAAGACGGCCTAATGGTGTGCGGGATCGTAGCCCAGCTTCATGGAGACGGTTGCGAATGGTCCTCGCCGATACCCCAGGAGCAACAGTGTCCCTAATTTGCTGGGAAGTGGCGGTGCGGTCCCCTACGGCACTGCGTAGGATCCTACGGTCTTGGCGTGCATCCGTGCATCGCTGCGGTCTGGTCCCAGGTCGACGGGCACGTGCACCTTCCGCCGACCACTGGCGACAACATCGATGTACTGTGGAGACCTCACGCCCCACGTGTTGAGCAATTCGGCGGTACGTCCACCCGGCCTCCCGCATGCCCACTATACGCCCTCGCTCAAAGTCCGTTAACTGCACATATGGTTCACGTCCACGCTGTCGCGGCATGCTACCAGTGTTAAAGACTGCGATGGAGCTCCGTATGCCACGGCAAACTGGCTGACACTGACGGTGGCGGTGCACAAATGCTGCGCAGCTAGCGCCATTCGACGGCCAACACCGCGGTTCCTGGTGTGTCCGCTGTGCCGTGCGTGTGATCATTGCTTGTACATCCCTCTCGCAGTGTCCGGAGCAAGTATGGTGGGTCTGACACACCGGTGTCAATGTGTTCTTTTTTCCATTTCCAGGAGTGTATTTTTCATCCAACTATTTCCTCCTTAATAGCTGTTTTCTTCAGAAGGCTGAAACTTTATCTGACACTTGGACAATGTTGGTTTCATTAACTTGAAGGAATATAGTCAATAAATTGAGTTTTTCAATGTCGCCAGCTTCAAAACTGTCAATATCTACTAAATTCTCGAAACTCGAAAGATTCTATTGAATTCATACAGCCCTTTCAAGACATTCCGAGGTGACAGCCAGCGAGAATCGCGGTATTCAAATAGGGAAATACGCTCAGCCCCCGTTTTAAGCACATTCGTGAATACATCTCGATTTAAGATTGTTGTTTTTTTGGGGCAGGAGACCAGACAGCGAGGTCATTGGTCTCATCGGATTAGGGAAGGACGGGGAAGGAAGTTGGCCGTGCCCTTTGAAAGGAACCATCCCGGCATTTGCCTGGAGCGATTTAGGGAAATCACGGAAAACCTAAATCAGCATGGCCGGACGCGGGATTGAACCGTCGTCCTCCCGAATGCGAGTCCAGTTCGATTTAAGAGGCCGACACTGATATCATTATTTCTCGACCAATAAAACGGTGTCCAAAGAGCTTGAGGCGCTTCTTTACGGATCAAAGTTAGCAATCCGGCATAAGAGCCTGCTCTGCTACTGTCTTCATTTGTACATACGCCTACACAGTTTTCCAAATTAACGTTGTTTTTGTCCGCAAAAGAGTGTATCTTTTCAGAGAGGTCTGCTGCTTTCGTTCAAAGAGTTATTTCTCTACGTAAAAGAAAATATTCATGAAATTTGTTGTCATTTATAAAAGGCACGTAATTAATTAGTTGCGCCCATTGTCGTTGTCTGTGGGGTCTTTCAAGTGAATAATGAAATAATTACTACCTTCGGTTCTTTCATCCAGCTGATCATTAATGACGTTAGCTATATGGAGTATTAGACTACTAATAGTGTTAACTGAGACGTCACACTTGCCAGTTACTTGGCCGTTGACTGACCTTTCATAAAAGTACTATGTCCAGAGCAAACATGCATTCAGTACTTCGAAACAAATGACATACTGTGGTCGCTCTTAATTTCGAACCGTGGTACATGTAAAAGAGAAATTAAAGAAACTGTCGGCAAACTTCCTCCATTTTCATGTGTTCACGTCTTTACAATTGCAAGATACATTTCAAATAACACGTATTTACATTTACAAATGTCTTCCTGCTGCCTGACAGACCTAAATTACAGAAGGTAAATAAAAATTCAAAACTATCTGCATTCGACAAAACAGCCTTCATACTGGTTGTTAATAAATAAAAAGAAATGAGTCACGTAGAATGATTCGACTTTCGTCTACCACGCTGTCATTATAACCTCTTACATATCGGCTTGCTACATGTTACTACTGGCATACACTTTGCTCCTTTTCTCATGAAGCAAATCAACCGAATTACCATTTTTAAGAAATCATCGCGCCGCCCCTACTGGAAGTGCGCGATGCCCTTAGGAGCAGTGACGCGCAGATTGCAAATTCCTCATCTGTCATGTCTTCGTCTATGCCTTGTATATTTTTAGCTGAACTTAAGAGGGAACTTGTACATCACCGGCGGGAGAGAGATCCCATTGTAATTATTAATACCTACCTTGCCACCCTTTCCATACAGTGGATGAATAAATGACAATCTCTATTCTTGTATGGTGGTTTATGTCTGCCAATACTGAGTGAATGTGGCTTGGATTTGTATGATAGTATTATCACCTACGTGCCTCCATAATTCAGCAACTACGCCGCTTCCCCTGCAGACTTCAATGCTCGAACCGCTGGTTTCAGTTATGCCTTCGTGGGTGGTGTGGGTTCTGGTTTCACACTTCTCTGTGAATTTTTTACGATGTCCGAAGATGCTTGCAAATAATCTCGTGATTTATGAAGACAGAGTGGTGCTTCAATTTCTGCTTTCGTTGATTTTGCTGAAATGGAGTCTTTCTTGATTTTATTTCAATATACACTAAAATATTATAGTTTTGAACGCTCTTGAGCGATAAATTGCCTTGAAACAAACAGCTCTTCTGAAAAGCACAAATAAGTTTGGGGCATTATATGACGGAATATCAAAGTAGGACTAACAGTTGCAGGTTACTCACAATAGTCTGCTTTCAGCTGTGTATGACCGCAACGGCCGATATAACAGTAGGAGCGGTATCTTTTGTTAACCATTAACACAAAAAAATTTAAATCTGTCTTCACGATAATAATGATTAGTCATCGATCATAGATCGCCGTCATTCTGTAAAAAAATCTACATTTTCGCGTCATACACAGGTCATACATCAACTCCTCGATGCTGATAAAGAGCTTGCAGAATCTCAGCTAGTTTAATCACTTGTAATTTTCACTATAAGTCCTTGCGTCCATCAAATCTTTATCTTTGTCCTGTTAGATATCCAGCAAATTAGACGATAACACTTCTTTTCCCTCCATTTTTTCATCTTCTTCCAACTGTTTCGTTCTTCTGAATTTATAGAAATATTACTCATTCTGGGGACAGCACCTCTACAATACTTACATATACAGAAATTTACATATTTGTGGTAGCAAATATAATACCAATTAAAGAAAAAGAAAGAAAAATTGTATAAAAAGGACAAGAATATCAGAATGAGATTTACACTCTGCGGCGGAGTGTGCGCTGATACGAAACTTCCTGGCAGATTAAAACTGTGTGCCGGACCGATACTCGAACTCGGGGCTTTTGCCTTTCGCGGGCAAGTGTTCTACCATCTGAGCCGCCCGAGCACGACTCACGCCCCGTCTCACAGCCTTACTCCTGGCAGTACCTCGTCTCCTACCTTCCAGACTTTTGGAAGGCTGTGAGACGGCGCGTGAGTCGTGCTCGGGCGGCTCAGATGGTAGAACACTTGCCCGCGAAAGGCAAAAGCCCCGAGTTCGAGTATCGGTCCGGCACACAGATTTAATCTGCCAGGAAGTTTCAGGACAGGAATATTTCGTCATATATGTTGTTGAAAGTGCTCCTTCCACCTGAGTTATCCAGGGACTATTCACAGCCCGACTTCACAGCCTAATCTCGACAAGAAATTTTATACACATCGGTTTCTGCATCAAAGTAAGCGACACTGTTTGCCTATCACTAGGAAAATTTTCTGGTAAGACAATGCAGTAGCAAAAGCAGTGCGTGTGTTACTCTGTAGGAATCAGAATGGGTTTCGAAAAAGACGATCGTGTGAAATCCAGCTCGCACTATTCGTCCACGAGACTCAGAGGGCCATAGACACGGGTTCCCAGGTAGATACCGTGTTTCTTGACTTCCGCAAGGCGTTTGATACAGTTCCCCACAGTCGTTCAATGAACAAAGTAAGACCATATAGACTATCAGACCAATTATGTCATTGGATTGAAGAGTTTCTAGATAACAGAACGCAGCATGTCATTCTCAATGGAGAGAACTCTTTCGAAGTAAGAGTGATTTCAGGTGTGCCGCAGGGGAGTGTGGTAGGACCGTTGCTATACACAATATATATAAATGATCTTGTGTATAACATTGGAAGTTCACTGAGGCTTTTTGCAGATGATGCTGTAGTGTATCGAGAGGTTGTAACAATGGAAAATTGTACTTAAATGAAGGAGGATCTGCAACGAATTGACACATGGTGCAGGGAGTGGCAATGGAATCTGAATGTAGAAAAGTGTAATGTGCTGCGAATACATAGAAAGAAAGATCCTTTATCATTTAGCTACAATATAGCAGGTCGCAACTGGAAGTAATTAATTCCATAAATTATCTGGGAGTAGGCATTAGGAGTGATATAAAATGGAATGATCATATAAAATTGATCGTCGGTAAAGCAGATGCCAGACAGATTCATTGGAAGAATGCTACTGAAATGCAGTCCGAAAACAAAGGAAGTAGGTTACAGTACACTTGTTCGCCCACTGCTTGAATACTGCCCACCACTGTGGGCTCCGTATCAGATAGGGTTATAGAATAGATACAGAAGATCCAACGGAGAGCAGCGCGCTTCTTACGTATATCTCGCGAAGAAATCATGAGGATAAGATCAGATAATTAGAGCTCACACAGAGGCATACCGACAATCTTTCTTTCCACGAACAATACGAGACTGGAACAGAAGGGAGAGGCGATAGATGTACTCCAAGTACCCTCCGCCACACGCCGTCAGGTGGCTTGCGGAGTATGGATGTAGACGTAGATGTAGATGAAGACAATGCACACTAATTTAAATAATCACCTATCATTAGTACACTCAGAAGAATGGAAGTAAATAATCTAATTGTAACGTGGAATACCAAAATCTTACCTTTGCGTTTGAATACAGTCTCCAGACAGAATAGCGTAACACGCAGAACTGTAGCTTGCGAGACACCAAGACAAGGCAACTCCGGATGAGAAACTTACACCATGAGTAGTGGTTAGTATAGGGTACTTCTCCATCTGGCCAACCAGATACTGTTTTTCTTTTGTTTCTGTTAATCGCTCTAGGGCCAGTGCTGGAATGTTCCTTCGGAAGGATTGTGGCCGATGTCCTTCCCTATCGTTACTCTTACCCTGCACGAGATTGTGCTCCGTCTGTGATGACCTCATGGTCGACGGAAGAACAAATAGGATTTTCCTTGATCGACCTCTTCTGGGAGAGTGCCACAGTCTCCATAAATATGAAGAAAGATATGCTAGCAATGGCACGCGATTTCTGTTTGACGAGGACGGTGTACCCAAATATGTTGTAAATACGCTTGAGAATGAGCAGCTCTCGAAAGAAGTAGTGCTTCACAGAGGCCCAATTTACAATTCGGCCTTGTGGGACCATTTTCTTCTCCTTTTTCCTTACGCGATACTGAGGAGGCCATGAACACGGTTTGATGTCTAATGTCGAGACGCGACGACGTTTTAACACATACCTAGAAGTGCACGAACATTGTACCTAGATCGCCTAATAAATCAACGGTGGTGCTACAGTAAGAGAAGCACAGTGCTGCTATACAAATTAAATAAATGCAACAGACAAATAAACAGCTGCTTAAGATTAAGTGAACTAGAAGAGCCATCCTAATTCTGTTCATTACCGAGAGCGTTGACGCGCAAGTTACTGGTACTCGATCTGATGGGAATAATTTAGAATCCTCATTCCCGTTGTTCTGTTTGAGATCTGGATACAGGAGAAGATTGTTGTGCTATGGTTCCTAATCTTCTAATCACCAGGCAATACGCCACTGCACTGTGTTAGACCCCGAACCTCAACATAGGGCCACATTGCGTGATGTAACGTTGTTGACAGTTATCGAAAGTAGTCACCGAACTCTGTAGGCACCTGGGTGCTACTGGAGACGGATTAGCAATGATATACTGTGTCACTTGTGCCACTGCCTTGAACAACATAAATAGTGTGTTTTTTGAAGTTTTCTTGCAGGATAGAACATTCTACCATCTTTCGGGCGTGCATCAGGGATTTTGTTTTCATTTTCAGATGTTTCGGCTAGCAGCCTGTTACTCATTCTGAATGTGGGTCACTTTCAAATTTTTAAATCACTTTACACCCTGTGAACTTGCACACGTCAGACACAACACTCCTGGTAACGTGAGCACCAGTCATAGATTAAATCTGATGCGTCAAGTTTAATGTGGGACTGACGCTGTTATTACCAACTGGTTCATCTCTGACGCATGGACGTTTATTCAATAGTGTGTGAAGTGATTTAAAAACTTACAAGCAACTCACCTTGAGAATAGCTGAAATGTTGTCAACCGAAATATCGGAACACGAATTAAAAATATTCCGATTTCACGCCAGAAAAGTAATAGAACACGACGGTAGATGTTACACTAGTTCAATAACGCTAGCAACACTCGACATTTAAGCTTCAGGTGCAGCTATTTTGACAACAGGAAATCTCAATTCACAGAAAAAAATATGTTCTTTGACTAAAGTTATTCTATACCTCTACTGAAATATATTTTTGGCAAATGTGTCAGCCAATACGAAAGAGCCTGTTGACAGTTTTTTGGCGCACATCGAAGGTGAAGGTCTAGGAATAGCAATTGAAAAGGTTTTCATCCATTGCAGAAAATGGCACCTTTCCTTCATGACTTATCAGGGTATTGACGTAAGTATAGTATCTCATCAACGTGGGGTGTGCCCACTCCGCCTTTATGGTAGCTTGAGCTCTGCAATCAGCTACCTGAATGTCTGATTGGAAGATTCGTATTCTCTAGATTAGCTGACACTGAGGAACGGTATGGCCCCTGTATCTAGTGCCCTCCGGATCTAATAGACGAGCAGAGCGAGTTGGGTTTCACACGATCGTTGTTTGCGGAAGCCATGTTGATTCCTACACAGGAGATTTCTGGTGTTCAGATATGTGTTAATACCTAAGCATGAAATGAGTTCTAAGATTCTACGACAGTGTTACGTCAGTCATGTAGGCATGTACGAACGGAGTTCATTAAGTTTTTCCCTGCCAGTTTCGGTTGCAAAAATTGTTGTGGGACATCGTGAGATATTAGGTTTCTATATACGGTGGTGCTATACGAAGCGTTCACAATGGCACCTGTAACGGATGTGCATTTTATACAGAGAGCTGTCATTGGATTTCTTTTGGCGGAAAACCAGAGCATCGAGTTACTCATAGGAGCTTGTACAATGTCTACGGAAACCAAGAAGTGAACAAAAGCACGGTGAGCAGTTGGGCAAGGTGTCTTATTTTCCGCGTGCCGGCCGGCCGCACACGGCGGTGACTTCTCCCGTGTCGGAACGTGCAGCCGTTCTCTTCTAGGTGATCGATAGATCACAATCAGAAACCTCGCTGCTCAACTGGACGTGTCTGTTGGTAGTGCTGACACCAGCTAGGATGCTCAAAGGTGTGTGCCCACTGAAGACCACAGAAAGCATCGAAAGACCATCTGTGCGAAAATGCTCGTGTATTAAGAGGGTGATCGTGACAATTTGTCATCGAACATCGGCACAGGCGTTGCAACGTAGTTGACTGGTTGATTTGGAGTGAAAGGGACTAAAATGCAAGGTCCTCTTTTAAGTAGAAAACAAAGTGTGATCCGCAAAAGGAGGAGGAAAACAGTGAATCCTGGAAAGGTAAAGTGTAACTAACACAATAAAGAACAAAGATAAAAGCGGAGAAAATAGGCAGCACAGACAAGTTGTTTAAGCATAAGTCAAGACAAGGTATTAAAACCAAGAAATGAAAAATAATGAAGAGAATAAAACGTTGGTAGAGGGTAGGCCAGGCCACAGAGAAAGGGCTCTCTGGGGCCCCTGGGGTATGGGGATGGAGGAGCAGGAGAGGGGTGCCCCAGTAACCTCTCAGGTGGCGAATGAGACCAAGTAGTCCTACCGTACAGGGATGAATAGATACCACCTTCTTGGGCAAAACGTAACATCAGATCAGCCACTTTGGCGTCGTCTGCTAGCACCAGAGGTAGCGTATCAGAAAGATTACGATGTCGCCTCAAAACAGCCAAATTAGGGAAGTCTGCGAGTAAGTGGGCCACCGTCAGATGGACTCCACATTAGCAGTGAGGGGGATCATCACGTCCCAAAGTTGGCCACGGGTCAGCCAAGTGCGAACACTGCAGAGTTGACAGAGGAAAGTGGATTCCGTGTGAGTAGCGCGCATGGAAGAATGCCACCTGGTCAGGTCACCTTAATTGTACTTAGTTTGTTTGGGGATATCAGGGCAGACCATTCTAAGCTCCACACTTTCAGCAGCCAATGACATACAAACAACTGAAGGTCCAGTTCTGGAACCTCCATTTCCAGAATTTGCATCCCAGTGAATAGCTTGGCCAACCAGTCAGTTCGTTCATTTCCTAAAATTCCGACATGACCGGTCCAAACGAAACCGAATGGCTGTCCAGCTTCGTAAAAGTCAGAGATAGAATGTGGACAACCCTCTAAGGGAGTCACTACAGATTAGGATACTCTTCCCAGTGGAAGAATGAACAGAAGTGAAGTCATTGCAGCCGACTGGCAAAGCCTGTTCCTCTGTTGACTGTTGAGCCATCAGTGAACACCATTTCTGAACCCAGGTACATCTCAAAGACAGCCAAGAATAAGCGCCAAAAATTCATGGGGTCAATGGAATTATTTGAATCAAAGCCGCGGTCGGGGCACAAGCCATGGAGATAGATGTGATGGCTTTCTCCTCAGAGGTGACAGTGGAGAAAGTCGCAGTTCCAAACAGAGACACTTGAGGTGTGTGTCAGTTGTAAACCCAGTTCTGGGTCGCTGTTGTGGGAGTTGCAGCTCCATTCCAGGAAAAAAGACACGGTAGTTGAGATGTGCAGGGAAGCTACGAACACATATAGCGCTATTCAGCTGCTGTTGTTGGCACCTGATAGGTAATGGCAGGAATCCAGCCTCTATTAATACGCTTTTCACAGGGCTAGATCGGAAGGCTCCTGTCACAATTTAAACCCCACAATACTGAATCACGTCCGGTATCCGCAATGCTGAGGGTAAAGCTAAACCATATGCTAGACTGTCATAATCAAGACAACAGATTCAGGGATTTGTAGATCCGTAAAAGGGTAGAGCGAGCTACACATTAGTTACTGTTACTGAGGCAGTGAAGTCTATGGAAATGTCGCCAGTATTTTCGCTTAAGATGTTGAAGGTGGGAAAGCCACGTCAGATGGGAATCTAATACCAGTACCAAATATTAGTGTCTCCCAAATACCAGAGGCAATTGATAGTCTAAGTAAAGCTCTGAATGTGTGTGGGCAGTATGACTGTGACAGAAGTACATCATACGAGTCTTGTCAGACAAAAACCGAAAGCCATGGGTGAGTGCCCATGACTGCACCTTTGGTATGGCACAACTCTCAGCAACACCCACACTAAAGGAGCAATAATAAAAGCCAAAATTGTCAACATATAAGGAGGGCGATACCTAAGACTCCACAACCACCGATAGACCATTGGTGGCCACCAGCAAGAGGAGGATAGTTCATAGCCATGTGCGACCCCATTTTCTTGGATATGGGAGTACTGATTGAAGCATCCAGTGGAGCCAGAAACATATCGTGTGACAAGTAGTTTCTAATGAAAATTGGGAATGAAGCCCCTAGAACCCACTCATGTAATGTAGTCAGGACATACTGACGCCATGTCACGTCATAAGCCTTCTGCAGGTTGAAAGAGACAGCGTTGATGTGCTGACAGCGGGCAAAAGGCCGTCTAAATTGTAGACTGCAAGTGAACTAAATTATCACCAGTGGAACGGCCTTGGTAGAAACCGCTCTGACATGCAACCAAAGGCCCCGAGACGCAAGGAGCCAATAAAACTGCTTGCTCACCTTGTGTCTGAGCAATTTACAGAGAACGTTGGTTAGGTTGATTGGGCGATAGCTGCCTTTCTTTAAGGGTTCATACCTAGTGTCAGTAGTACCGGAACTATCGTGTTTTCACGCCACTCAGAATGGGAACTCACCCTGATTCCAGATCCAGTTGAAGAGAGCAAGGATGTGACACTGACAATCCACTGACAGATATTTCATCATTTGTGGATGTGGTCTCGCCCTGGGGCCATATCTGGGCAATGGACTAGAGCTTCGAGAGTTTCCATTCACTGAATGGAACATTATATGGCACCAGGTGGCAGGTAGTAAAATAAAAGTGTGTACGTTCCTTTCGCTGTTTAATCAGCCGAAAAGTGGTGTGATAGTTCTTGGATGCACATGAAGAAGCAATAATGTTCGGTGACAGCGTCTGGATCAGTGCAAATGCCACCATCTAAGCAAATACTTGGTGCACCTGCAGGTGATTGGAAGCTATACAGGCTTCTGAATTTGGCCCATACCTGCGATAGAATGGTACATGTTCATGGTAGAAACATACTGCCCCTTGGAATTTTGCATTTGTTGTTTTATGAGCTAGCAGTCATGGGCACAGAGCCGTTTAAAGGCAACGAGGTGCTGCTTGTGGCATTTGTGAGCCTATCTATGAACTCTAACAGTTGCAGCTGTATCTCCCATCCTCCAGGGTACCATCTTCCGACGATGGGATCCTGAGGAAGCAGGAAAGGCTTGGTTGGGTGCCAAAAGAATGGCTGCCATTGTTTGCTGAACCCACCTTGGTGGGGAGCTAAGGACAACAGCAGAGGGGAACCTGTCCCCATCAGCATTACAGAGAACCCATCTGCTTGGGCGTCCAGGGGAGCAATGCTGAGGGAAGGACAGAAAGATTGGTAAGTGTTCACTACCACACAGGTCATCGTCGACCCTCCAGTGGATAGATGGTAGAAGACCAGGGCTGCAAAAGGAGAGATCAAAGGCTGAACTAGTTCCATGGGCCACTCTGAAGTTTGTCTGGGCACCAGGATACAAGAGGCAAAGATAGAGTAGGGCCAGTGGAATTTCGATGTTTTTACCATGGACAGTGTTCACTGTACCATGCAAAAAAAGGTTGTGGTCTTTGAAGTCGCTCAAGACTAGGGAAGGTGGGTTGAACTTAGAGAGTAAGCGGTAATCACTCCTGTAGGAAGGAGATAAAAATTACATGTGGTAGTACTTTATTTTCATATGTTAAAACATTGTTCGGATTGTTATTTTGATTGATTATAACATTTAAATATCATTTACGATCACTATTATCACAAAATTGTTATGTAATTAAAGCTTAAAATTGATTAAACATCAATATGTGATCACATTATCGAAAACGCTCTGCTATTGGCTGACGCTCTGGTGACGTCCCAAACTAGGAGAAAGATGAGGCTGTACAAGTGATATAGGAGCGTTAGTCGAAGTTACGCGGTTTTTACGTACATTTTATACAAACAGTTTAGCTGTTTAGTGATGGAAAAAGCAATTAAACTTTTAAATAACAGTAGAAAGGAATTTTATGAACACTGATAGTGGAAGCCTTACGAAAGCTGATGTATTTATGCTCCACCCATTTGGAGCTGCTACATGTTCTACCTGGTACATTCTTTCTCTCTGCTCCCTGCAACATTATTAAACTCGCTCAAAACTAAGGAACTTTGCAAATGGGTCCGTATATTATAACTGTCGACCATCAGTTATGAGCTACAACCTACAGCACAATACAATTATTCTTGACGAAAGTTAGTGCTGATTTCCTCTGTAGTAGACACTCAGCACAGAAACTGCACTCATTAGGCGTTCGTTGGCGCTATGGAGAGCGCATCTGGCTGCAGATTAAGAGGTCACATGTTAGAATCCTGGAAGGGTCACATATTTTCAAATAGGTTAAAATGTTCTTGAGTCTCAGATTCGAAAGACTCTTATACAATTCGACGGTCTATTGCTCTTACAACCGCGTTACCGAATAACAGAGGTGTAATTAGGTGAAAGGACAATGTTCACTGGGAGCATAATTTGAATGAATGACACTTTCCTTCGTTGTAACAGTGGGAGAGGATATCTCGAAGGTACATTAATGTTAACTTCACAGTGAAACTCATTTTTAATTAAGATAGTTAACTTGTGTGTCTACGTGGTGGCAAATTGCTGGTACAGTGCAGCCACATCTTACGCATCTTCTCATTCTCTGGATCTCTTAGAACCAACTTTTCAGGAGCTTTTATAGGTGCGTTTGTACAGTATGGTACTGCAAATCATTTGTAGCCCATTTTCAGAATCGTAAATTCCAAACCAAGACATCTCTGTGAATTAGCCTTGTGGCAGCAGAAGCAGCGAGCTAGCAAGTGACGTCAAAGGCATCATATCGACATCTGCAACATACTCCGCAAGCCGCCTAATGGTGTGTGGTGGAGGATAATTTCGGTACCACTATCTGATCCCTCCTACCCTTTCCCACTCGCTAAGAGTGCGTGGGAAGAATGATTGTTGGTAAGCCACTGTATTGGCTCTAATTACTCGAATTTTCTCCTGGTGGTCAATACACGAGATGTATGTGGTGGGAAGTAATATGCTGTTTGACTCCTCCTGAAAAGTTCGGTCCCGAAATTCGTGACGCAAAACGGCTCTTGTAACGTCTGCCGGTGGAGTTTGTTTAGCGTCTTCGTAACATGACTAGAATGGAGCGTTTTAGAACGCTTTCGAATTATTTGAATTCATTTCTGTTTTTATATACCGGGAAAGGTGGTGCAGTGAGTAGCACACTGGAGTCACCTTTGGGTGGACGACGGTTCAAACACGCGTCCGGCCATCCTGATCTAGGTTTTCCGTTATTTCCATAAATCGCTTCAGGGAAATGCCGTGATGGTGCCTTTGAAGGGACATGGACGACTTCCTTCCCCATCTTTCCCCAATCCAATAGGACTGGTGACCTCACCGTTTGCTCACTTCCCCAAATCAACTAATAAACAAACCAACCAATCCGTTTTTATAAAAGAATACTGAAATTCAGGAGGAAAAATAGCATGTTTGGAGCTTAAAATGAAATTATTAATCGATTAAAACCATTTCAGGCAAATACCCTAATCCACTAAAGGCTCAGACTGTCTGAATACTGGAGACATGTGGCGACATGGGGGCGGGTGAAGGTTATGACCCAGGTTCATTTCCTGCCACCAGTTGAGATGTCAGGCGATCTACTGACATGGGTTCTGTGTCACATTGCCTGGGCAGATATGGCACCTCAGGTGCCATTTTAGTCTCCATCTTGCGAATAGAGGTACATGTAGAGTCCGGTGACGTTTGGTCCACCAAAGTTACCGTCATATTGTAATTTCGTTTTGTTCTTCTTGTACTTCACGTTAGAAGGGGAGGACTGGGAAGGTGGCCACAAATTGGTTTGAGGGACATAAGAAGAACGAGAAGTCTGACGGCCATCATCCTGTGGTTCCTTCAGCCACTGTGTGGCGCCTAGGTGTGGATCATCAGGAACTGTGGAAGGAAGGCTCCTGAGGGTCCTCTTCGTAGCTAGAGAAATTTGAGGAATATGAGGTGCCTGTGGCTGGAGGATGAGGATCAGTGAACCCCAATAGGTGGGATGTTCATGCTTCTGAAATGGGTGTGGTGGAAACACCAGTATCAGGTGTCAGCAGGGTCCACTGCAAGGCGCGCAACAGGGCAACGATGTTCTGGCAACAACGTAAGATTGTCTCAGCTGTATGCGACTGAGACCCTCATACGTTTTTCCTGGTCTCTTGATGTGCGAGCTCGTGCAGGGTCTTCTCCTCCTGAATTTTCTTCTCACGCTTAAAAATGGAGCAATCTGATGAACAGGGAGCTCTTGGTAGTTTACACAGATGGGGGCAGGGCAAAATGATAGTTCGCATTGGATCGTTCACTTGCAGCAGAATTCTATAATCCCAACAGACAGAGGTATGGGAAGACATATGTACAAATTTCATACATCTGAACTATCTTGCAGGAGGCGGAACATTGGGTGTCACGTCACATCAGCTAGTCTTGACCTTCTCAGGCAATGTATCACCCTCAGATACCAAGATGAGTTCCCCAGAATATCCCTTAGTCCCCTACAGACACTAGTGCATACTGAAGTGCATAGTGCATAGTGAAGTCAGATTGAAAAAGAAGATCACAGTGAAAAATGACGCTCTGGACCATATTGAGATTCTTCGGGGGGAGTGACAGTCCCGGGAATGTTAGCCAACTTTCCACAAGAGAGCAGCGCCTGTGACTGGGCAGGTGATGAAGTTCTGATCAGGAGGGAACCGCTCTTCATCTTAGAGATGGCTGAAAATTACTCGTGTTTGTTTTCAAAGTGTTCCACGATAAATAAAGACTTTGTAGTTAAAAAGGCCCCATCCGTCATACAGGTAGTGGAGGATGCTGCTGCTTGTCGTCTAGTACTGTGTTTCTCCAACGGCGTGGCCAGAAATGGAACACGTTGCATCATACGAGACCTTTCCATTTGGAGAGACTGCTGAAGCTGTGTGACCACCAGCAGGGATCACTTCATGTGCAAACTATCCCCAGTGGGATCCCTGTGTGGCTACCATCATGAAGGTACTGGACGCCACTCCCCCTTCCCCCCACAATGGATGAGTCCTGTGCTGGGTTTTGGGCGTACTATGATAACAGGGAGGAAGAGTGACAGGATGGAAGGGCACAGAGGCGGAGCATACACCACAGTGAGAGACCTTCCTTGCACGACACGCACTTCTGTAAAATTTGGAAAAGACGGCAGATCAAACCCTATAATGGGAACCATACAATCTTTAATGGAAGGTGAAGATCATTACTTTGACCTAAAAACAACGAAGAACCTCGCCTCGAAAGAAAAATGTTCTAAGCCACGTCCTCAGCACGTAGAGTCATGGAAACGGTCTTCTGGGACTTTGATGTCGTATCTCATTGTGCAGTGATCAGTTCTGAACTGTACTGTACTACCCCCAGGAAACTGAAGAAATGACTTCAGTGTGTTCACCGCCACAAAAAAAAGAACTAAATTCTCCTCCTCCAAAACGACGCAAGGACTTACACAAGTCCGCACCCCGAAAGGATCTCACCAAACTTCATTGGACTGTTCTTCATACGCCCTACAATCCAGAGCTCGCATCCTCCATCTTTTTAGCCCAATGGAGGATGCCCTCCGCAGGAAGCAATTCGTGAATGATGGCAAGATTATTGAACCAGCAAGTCTTTGACTCTGGCACCAACCTGTGCTGAGGTACCATGCGGGCATACAGACCCTCCCAGTAAGATGGTGCAAGGCAGTCACACTAAACGTAGATTATGTTGAAAAACAAGGTTTTGTCGCCAGAAGAGTGGGGAATAAAACCAGACAGCTTTCAGAAAAAATGCGTTACATCAGTTACTGAACGACTATCGTAGTTTAGTATGTCTATTCGACGATCCTGCTTGGCAGCGGGAATGAGTTGCGCGTTTGTCTAATCACGAGGAACGCTTCATTCGGTTAACGACATGCGGTAGTCTGCTGTTAGAAGCGTAGTAAGTTTTCCCACATGCTCTACACAGAATTTTGTAGGTATCACATCAGGTCAAGATCCATTCCACTGTTCAGCAATTTCAGTTGATTTTATATGCCACGGACATTTAGGGCATCACCTAGCAAGTTGAGCGAGTCCTCGAGACAGTCCTGCCTAATTTCCGTGGCGTAGGGCAGCGGGTTTTCAGCACCTGTTAAACCTATCATAATGGGCTGCCTAATGCTTTCGTTATCGTGCAGAGTGCAAAATGAAACTGCGTTTGTTGAAGAGGAAGAGGCTAATAACTTTCAAAGCATTCAAGACATCCATCGTATTACGATAGCAAATGCCCTACACATCAGCTCTGTGCAAAACGTATTTTACAAAGAACAGCGAAAAATAAAATTACTGAGGACGCGCACCGTAAATCAAACCTTGTCCCTAGAGAAGCAAATGTTATAAAACACGTTAGGAAAGTGCAATAAAAACAAAGATCAACAAATTTGTACTCGAACATAACACCGAAAAACTTATCACGTGTCTAAGGCGTGACCAGAATTAGAGTGAACATGTAGTTGCTGTAGCAATATAATTTAAGTTAGGCACATTTGTTGGTGGTGTGGGATGGTTTTACATTTTATAAAATACTCTCGCGGTGATTTGATGGAATTAATGCGACACTTCATGACATTCGCTGTGGATGACAAAATATTCGGCATGTGGCCGTTATATACAATTGCGATACGTACAAGCGTGTCTAAATTAGTGCCACATTTGCTGTCCCGTGCACCATCACCGTCGACGGAGACCACAGCAGCATATGGATTAGCTTCTATGTGCAGAGCATACAGTGCCACTGTCGGAAGATGAGCAGGTGGCACGCATCCCGCCTGTCGGCAAACGCTGCCCTTCCTCTGGCCGTTTGCTATTCACAAAGGTACGTTAATGTACCGTAGCTGCAGTAAACACCTCCCTACCTGGACGAGGAACCACAGGCATGTTTTAGGTTCTGTCAGGAAACACGTAAACCGTACTACACGACACTAGTTGGCAGATCTCACCCCTAGGTTGTAAATTATCGTTAGCAGTTCGAAACGAAATATTTTCGAATTTTTCTCCTATTTTGATGTGATGATGTTGCCCTCCATACTTGTAAAAGTGAGTCTGATTTGTTTCCGACACACCGTTGAAGTAGAATATTGTCGTTTGTGATGTCTTTAATAAGATTAGATTAGTACTTGTTCCATAGATCACGAAAACGACACTTCGTAATGATGTGGAACGTGTCAGGATAATAAAAGGTGTCTGTACAAGATATTACATTACACAAAATGTTACATGACACTTGATATTTTTAATTTTTTTGTGGTGGTTGGGGAAATTACCCACTTACTATATCCAAAAATTAATCTAATGAGCAGAAGGAGTTGCCATTAAAAAATACTTTTAATTTCCTTTTAAATGCTATATGGCTATCTGTCAGACATTTGTTGCTATTAGGTAAGTGACCAAAGACTTTTGTGGCAGCGTAATTTACCCCCTTCTGAGCCAAAGTTAGATTTAACCTTGAGTAGTGAAGATCATCCTTTCACCTAGTGTTATAGCCATGTACACTGCTATTACTTTTCAATACGTTCGGATTGTTAATAACAAATTTCATAAGTGAATATACATATTGTGAGGCTATAGTGAAGATCTGTAGCTCTTTAAATAAGTGTCTGCAGGATGATCTTGGATGAGCTCCAGCAATTATTCTGATTACACGCTTTTGTGAAATGAACACTCTTTTACTCAATGATGAGTTACCCCAGAATATGATGCCGTACGAAAACAGAGAATGAAAATAGGCGTGGTAAGTTAATTTACTCAGATGTATATCGCCAAAATTTGCAATGACCCTAATAGCATAAGTAGCTGAACTCAAACGTTTCAGCAGATCCTCAGTGTGTTTTTTCCAGTTCAACCCCTCATCAATGCATACATCTAGAAATTTTGAATATTTACCTTAGCTACCGATTTCTGATCGAAGTCTGTATTTATTAATGGTGTCATTCCATTTACTGTGTGGAACTGTATATACTGTGTTTTGTCAAAGTTTAATGAGAGCCCATTTGCAGAGAACCACTTAATGATTTTCTGAAAAACATCGTTTACAACTTCACCAGTTAATTCTTGTCTGTTGGGTGTGATAGCTATACTTGTATCATCGGCAAAAAGTACCAACTTGCATCTTCGTGAATACAGAATGGTAAGCCATTAATATATATCAAGAACAGCAGAGAACCCAAGACCGAACCTTGCGGCACCCCATTCTTGACTGTTCCCCAGTTTGAGAAATCGCCAGTTTCTTGCATATTATGTGAACTGCTTATTTTAACTTTCTGCACCCTTCCAGTTAAGTATGATTTAAACCATTGGAGCACTGTCCCATTCATACCACAGTACTTGAGCTTATCTAGAAGTATTCCATGATTTACACAATCAAAAGCCTAAGTGAATGCATAAAGTTGTAGATAGCATACAGGAAACAGCGACCACGTTCCTTGACTTCCGGAGATCCATATGTATATGGGGTTTTCAGAAATTATTTGTTGAGATTAATGCAAGTGGTAGAGAACATCAAAACCAACATATTTCGATAAGAAACATACCATCTCTGAAATCAACTGTGTCAGTGTGTCTCAGTTTCTTCCTCTGTGGGCGTAAGAAGCAGCTGGTATATGAAGTGGTTGTAAGAAACAGAAGATGACTTCGTCACTAGAACTTCTATCGCTGCTGTAACCATTGTGGACATGCGTGGAATCGTCGAACGGACATGACAATCAATGGTCCAACGACGTACCTGGTGCATACAGGTCGAAGTTGTATAGCATTTCCTGTGAATGCCAATGCTGTAATTAGCGTGCTAATCTACCTTCCGTGTCAGGGACCATATGTACCATAACGAAACATATTTGATGTATTCCACACCGCCTGTACTAATTTGAATGGATAGCGTATGATCACTATATATGTAGCACAAAATTCCTTCACCAGGAAGCTACTTCGCAGTATCCTGTACCATCGTTCGACCTATTCTTTACTAAGATTCGTATGTATGGGATCCTTATGTTAGGGGTTAACGGGAATGGTGGAGAAAAAGCAAATCAAAGCTGCTTTGTCACGGGTTTATTTAGTCACAATGAGACCATGAAAGAAACGATTGATAATCTCCATTGCGAAACGTTACAAGAAAAGCGTTGTTCTGAAAATTCCAACTGCCTGTTTGCGATTAGGAAGGAAAGAAAAAAATTAGCATTAAATGTGCCGTCGATGACGAGATTATTAGAGACCGAGCTAAAAGGCCCTGACCGGAAAATAATGAAATGAGAGACCGTGTACTCTTACTGAAGGAGGCATTCCGGAATCCCTCTCTAAGGATTTGGTGAAAATCAGGATGGATGTATATGTAGGCTATTCCCTGTTTGAAATAGTGCGCCAATTCGATCAGTCTCTCATCCCAGTACGTGATAAGGAAAGTTATTTTGTTCTTAAACATCCATCTTAGGTAAAGACTAAGACGGTAAAGTCAAGTACATTGGGACTTTTACAGAGATTTACTGATAGCAGTTTTACCCGTGTACAGAGGAAATGGAAGGGTACGGTATTAGTATCGGGCGCCATGCTCCCTCTTCCCCAGACAACGCCATGGGTTGCGGAATGTAGATGTCGCTGAAACGTCTGACTGTACTTCTCACATGGAAGCCGTATGCGGTGAGTTAAATTCGGTTAACGCAGATCAACAAATTCTTCACTCATAGTTTGCGGTAATATTGCAGAAACAGTAAAAGAAACTGCATCTATTGGTAAAAACAGAAAGAAATAATCAGTGAACTTGAGAATCAGACGAAGCAGCAGTTGGTAAACAATGTAAGGATATACAACCGTATTCTCGCTATATCGTCAGAAATATAAAGCCGCTATGCCCAAACCAACCTCTAACCTTGCAAGAAGCAAGACATACCAACTCTCGAATTACGTGCTAAATTTTTAAGAGCAGTGGAGTAACAATAACCTAGTATTGTCACAATCTTGCACTGACATCAACGAACAGACAAACACCTGAACAACGAAGCTGTGCTTTTAATCGATTCCCCTAACACTGTTTTACATCACTTAATACTTATTTTTAGATCGGTTTGCTTTCCGTGAGCACAGAAAATTGAATATATCATACACACACACACACACACACACACACACACACACACATAAAGGAGCCAGGGCGCCCACACCAGTTAGCAAGGAGGAACATAGTCACACACCCCCTCCCCAGCTCTCAGCGAAAGAAAAAATATAGTGCAGTCAGTTGTTCTTTCAAAAGCTGATCTGAAACTAGGTATTAAGCAAGTTTTTAACAGCGTTGGAACTGGAACGCTATTGCGGCTTCTTACAAATCTCCTTAAGTCTTCCAAAATATTAAAAATACTTCATACTGCCCAGTTTGGCCCCAACACCTTACAAAATGTAGTATGAGCGCTCTTCAGTAGTAGGCTAATAATTTACTGGTTTACTCCGGAATTTCCGATGCTGAAATAATCAGATGACCACACGGAATCTGGAGAATGCGTGAAATATTAAAGATATAGACCCAGTTACATATGTGAAGACGCCCACTTGCCGCAGTTAATGTATTTACGAGGAAAATATTTCTTATTTCCTCTCTAAGTTATCGTTTACCCACCGAACACTCTGTAATCGTAAGTAGTGTCAAAAAATAACGAATTTAACAGAAAAAGTACTTTGTTGACAATTTTAGCTCTTAATATTTAAATTTCAATATTTAATTGATCAGTAATTGTAGTAGAAGTGTAGCCTTGCAGTGAAAGATGGTATGTTAATTTCAGAATGTGCATTATTTTCTTCAGAATAGATTAATACAGTACGAGCCACTGACATCCCAAAATTTAACTTAGGCCTTCCATTTCTAGGTTTATTACAACGAGTATTACCATATAGGTCCATACGGACGATAAAGAGACTTCTCTCTGCAGTTAATACAAAGATGACAAACTTAATCGTAATCATAAATGTTGTTTTAGTTTGATACTCACTTTATCATAAAAATGAAAATCAGATTTTGAAAATACTATAGGTCATTGCATAAATGCTGATCAGAACACATGCTTTGGATTTAAATAGTGTCAGTAACTCGCACTGCCGTTGAGTAAAGAGATTTGAGAGCAAATGTACTTGAAACAACATTTTCATTTCCAGTTAATCTATATAAACGTAAGAGGCACTTCCTTGACGTTTTATTTCGCTTTCTTCACCACTTGTTATTCGCAGTGTTTTCATTGTTACTTGGAAGACAATTAATAGCGTTAATATATTCTACTGTCTTCGCATTTCACGAACTGATCGCTGAAACAAAAGTGTTTTTGGAAATATGATACTTAAATATTCAACTAAAATGTGAGTATTTCATCTTGATCGATCGTATGCTACGTACATGGATACGAACGGTCAGAACAAACGCACTTTTCGCGTGGCGGTTTACTTGTCCGCAATAATGATTTCCCTTGCAGTGAAATCGTGTGGCTGCTCTATGGACAGAATGCGGTTGACAACAAGGAGAAACCTTTTTTTTCTTATTTTGGTCACAAACTCTACGCATGAAAACGTGGGACAAATATGCTCTGGTACTACACTCTTGCGATCAAATGAAGTAGTCACTGTCACTATTACACATTAACTCATAACCTGAAGTGTGTACAGACACAAACGGTTGTGTATTCTGCTCTTTTCATAGTCAATCTCCCTGCATCGACACTGCAGTACTGTGATACAGGAATTTGTAAATCCGGAACTTCAGTTTTAAAATGCGTGGTTTACAGCTTTTTATTAGGAGTTAGCAACATTGTTAGAATGTATGCATCACACTCCCCGGCATTTTTCAGCTTTGTGCAGAACGTACTAGCATAATAACAGATGCGCCAAACCTTCTTTAATATATACACAGGTAAACTAAATTCCCTGTACATATATGTTTTAAGGTACGCAGCAGTTATTACTTTGATGTTTTAGCACAAATATTGAAATTACAGTAAAGACAAGATAAAGAATAGCTAAAACAGATGGTGACTGTAGCCCAGAATTAAACCAATTTTCTTAACAGCAACAATACACGTATACTTATTTTTAAAAGAGACATGACACACGCCACAGAAACAATGATGTTGTTTTGTCGAGTGGGCGATTGTGTCTGAAAAAAGATCTTAAACAGAAGAAGACTGAGATATCTGGCTGTGTAACACAAGCAAGACTCATTGAACTGCAAAAAAAAAAAAAAAAAAAAAAAAAAAAAAAAAAAAAAAAAAAAAAAAAAAATTGACAAATATGTTATGGCAACGTAGCTGACTAGGAGAGCAACAGATGTACTGGCATGCCCTATTCGTCGTCGTACCTGCGAACCGTCTTCCATAGCTGCCGTAGGAACTCGCGACAACCACGTGCCAACAGCGACGGAAGAGGTCTTTCTCTGTCGGAGGCGCGGCGCGTACTGGCGACCCGACCCAGCACTACCTCCGCCCAAACCAGACGATCTGCGCATGCGCCGCTTCGGCGTCGTCTGACTGCGATCTCGTGGCTCGCGGTTGTTTACTCCCTGGATATAATAATCCATCACTCTTGATACTCATTGTGGACGGAACGTTCTGTCTACGTCTACGTATATACCCTCCAAACCAGTATTTGCGTAGCAAAGATTATTTTTTGTCGTGATACTTATCATCGCCGGCAGGATTGACTCACCTTCGGTGTAGTTAAATCAAGATTGGCAACACTAAGAGAGTAACGGGAATTCCACCTTTAAACACCAGAGTAGACAGTGGGGAGGTGGAAGTGGTACACCAAAGACCTGTGTGAGAGAGAGAACAAGTCTGACGAGGTGACAGAAGAGGAAGTGGAGTGGATGTGGAAGATAAACGCGATCCACTGTTAGAGTCTGAATTTAAGAGAGGTGAGGAAGACTTGAGATCAAATAAAGGAGAGGTGATAGGTAAAATTGCACAGTAATTTCCTATATCGATGGGTGGAAGTGAAAACAAAACGACTATTGAAGCTGATGTGTGGAATCTACCAAGATAGCGACGTACAATCAGACATTCAAAAATCATCCACAATTTCCTAGATACAGAGGGTAAGTAAGTGCGAGAACTACCGCGCACTAAGCTTAACAACTCATGAATCCAAGTTGCTGACAAGAATAATATACAGAAGAATGGAAAAGAAAGTGACGGATCATTTATGTGGCGATCAGTTTGGCCTTAGGAAAGTCAAAGGTACTAGAGAGGCAGTTCTGACGTTGAGCTTGATAATGAAAGCAAGACTGCAGAAAAATCAGGACACGCTCTTAAGACGTAGATAAAGCGTTCGACTTTGTAAAACTGTGCAAAATGTTAAACATTCACAGAAAAACAGGAGTAAACTGTAGGGAATGACGTGCAACGTACAAAATTTACAAGAACGAAGAGGGAACAAGAAGAATGGAAGAACAAGAAGCAAGTCCTCGGATTAAAATTATGTAATGCAGGGATTCGGTCCTTCTCTCCTGCCGTTCAATCTACTCATCGAAGACGCAAAGAGAGGTTCAAGAGGGAAATTAGAATTATGGGTGATATGATACTAATGTTAAATCCCTGATGACGTTGTTATCATCAGTGAAAGTGAAGAAGAATTACAGCATCAGTTGAATGGAATGAATAGTCTAATGGCCACAGAATTCGGACTGATAGTACGTCGAAGAAAGACGAAACCAATGAGGAGTAACAGAAATGAGTACAGCGACAAATTTAACATGATAAATGCTGATCACAAAATAGATGAAGTTAAGGAACTCTGTAACGTAGGCTGAAAAATAACCCATGACACACGAAGCAAAGAGAACACAAAAAATAAAATAGCATACGGAAAGATAGCATTCTTGGTCTAGGATACTGCTATCAAATGGTTCTGAGCACTATGCGACTTAACTTCTGAGGTCATCAGTCCCCTAGAACTTAGAACTAATTAAACCTAACTAACCTAAGGACATCACACACATCCATGCCCGAGGCAGGTTTCGAACCTGCGACCGTAGCGGTCGCTCGGCTCCAGACTAGCGCCTAGAACCGCACGGCCACTCCGGCCGGCCTACTGCTATCAAACATCGGTCTTAATTTGAGGGAGAAGTTTCTGAGAACATACATTTGGAGCCCAGCATTGATAGTAGCCAATCACAGACACTAGGAAAACCGGAACAGAAGAGAACCGAAGCGTTTTAGATGTGGTGCTACAGAAGAATGAAGAAATTTAAGTGGATTGTGATGATAAGAAATGAGAACATTCTTCGGAGAATAAGTGAAGGAAGGCATATCTCGAAAACGCTGACAAGAAGAAGCCACAGGATGATGTTAAAATGTAAGTGCATAACCTCTATTCTACTAGAGGGAGTCACAGAGGGTAAAAACTGTTGGTGTAGAGGGAGGTTGGCATGAACCTAACAAAGAGGTTAAGAAGAATAGGTTAGCGCAAGAAGAATAGGTTAGCGCTGGAGAGGAGTTCATGGCAGGCCGGAAAAGAAAAGAAAAGTCAGGAGACTGATGACGCAATAAAAGGAAAAAAAGTGCCTTTCCTTCTGTTTACTGATGTATCTAACAGAGGATGCAGCATTTTATTCTGGGTGGAGAAACATCAACAGATGCCGAAGTAAATTCATTTTGACCCCCGGGAAGTATGTTGTGACCCTTGCTATTCACGTTGTATGTTCATGATTTTACAGACGATATTAACGGTAACTTCAGATTTTCCTCAGATGATGCGGTTATTATTTATGATGAAGTACTGTCTAGTAAAAAATTGCAAGGATATTCTATTGGATCTTGATAAGAACTGTAAGAGGTATAAAGGCTAACAGCTTCCTTTCAACGTCCAAAAATGTAAAATAGTGCGCTTCTCAAAAAGAAAAATACGTTGTATCTTATGACTACGATATCAGGTAGCTACAGTTCGGATGCGTCAACTTATACAGATACCTGAGTGTAACTACTGGTGGAGATACGAACTGAAAGTATCACATAGATCCAGTCGCAAGTAAATCATGTGGCAGACCTCATTGGTAGAACACTAGGGAAAAGAAGATAGCTCACAAAGAACTCGTGGGATAATATGGTAAAAGTGTCTGGAACCCGAGGCAAATAGGACTAAAAGGGGCTGTTGAGTGTATGCCAAAAAGGACCGCATGAGTGGTCACAGGTTTGTTTGATTCATGGGAGAGTCTCACGGAAATGCCGAAGGAACTGAACTGGTACAAGCGCCAACATCAGGGTGCAGCATACTACAACCATTCCGAGTTGCGCAATTAAGCTCTACAGCAAGGCAGTCTACACTGCCGCATGCAACACATTGCTTGTGATAAGTAAAATAAAACAGCCAATAACTCAAGAAGCATTGGTTTCAATAGATATAATTTGCTAATGTAAGCTCGATATATCATCAATTCTGCGTATCAGATACGCGACAGTTTTTTCGGTAGGTTTGTGGAAGTATATATCATTAGATGTCTACCCACAGGTCACTTAATACATGTAAATAGCGGGCTGCCGACGTGAGTACGCGGTGATGGCACCTCGAAGGCGGTGTTTGTGGAGACGACCACCGGCCTCGTCAAGCAAAAATGTGATTCACCAGAAGAACCGCCACACTTCCATTGATCAAAGTTCGAATCCCGATGGTCCCGTACCCACTGCAATAGTAATAATTGACGATGTCGTTGGGTCAACAAGTGAACACGTAGAGGTGGTCTGCTGCGAAGTTCCATGTTCAGCAATGTACGATGAACTGTGTGCTCCGAAACACTTTTGCGTGCACCAGCATTGTGCTCGTTCGGCAGACATGTCACAGATCACCATCTATCCTAATTTACGGGGCAGACAAGTCTCCGAATCGCACGTTATTTGAAGAGCCGTGGATGTCCAACCATTTAGCGCGTAGTGACAATTTCACTGTTCTCTTACATCTTTCCGTAGATGCTTAAAATTCGACCAGTTTCGCCATTTTCGAGATACTCGTTCGCAGGCTCTGCGAAATAAATACCTGCCCTTTGTCAAAGTCGCTTATCAATGGGTTTGCCCATTTGCACCTGATATCTTCGCTATAGCGATCCCCCGTCCGTGTCTGCTCCGCTTACGTACATACTTTTGTTACCGCGTCATGTGCCCGCAACGCAACGCCAGCACGCGGTTTCCAGTGTCACGGTGGGCAGTGGTCACAATGTTTGTGCGAATTGATTAATTCCTTTTGCAAAATATTTTACGTTTGACGAAATAAATGCTCAGCTATCGGATGCATTTTCATGGTCACCATTCGGATTGTACATGAAAAAAACACTTTTAACGCGATTTTCATGGAGGTTTTTGAAGCGTGATACACATATACTTCAAACTCGTACGAATCAGTTCAAATTTCGGGCGACGGTAAATACGTGGGTAAAGTTAAAACGATTTTTTTTTCATCCAATAGTCTATCCGAGTTCTTCTAGGCGCTTCAGTCCGAAACCGCGCTGCTGCTACGGTCGCAGGTTCGAATCCTGCCTCGGGGGATGGATGTGTGTGATGTCCTTAGGTTACTTAGGTTTAAGTAGTTCAAAGTCTCGGGGACTGATGACCTCAGATGTTAAGTCCCATAGCGCTTAGAGCCATTTGAACCATATTTATCCGATGTTGAGATAGAACTGTTTAGAATCCAGCTGAATCTACTACCTAAATTATATTCTTGCGTAAACTGAATACGCGGAAACGGTATAAAGTGAATCAAATAAATTAAATTAAATAAAGTAAAAATAAAACTGGAAACGTAAATTGGAAATCTAGCTTCATTCGGATTTTATGTACCAAAAACAAATTTTTACGAATTTTTTACGCGCTCACTTCTGTGTTTCTGACGTGTGCTAGTCGGTTGAGATTTTCTAAGCAGGTAGATAAATACATGTCTTATGATAGCTTTATCCGCTACCACGATAAAAGCAACATAGTTCGATACACAATAAAAAGATTGATGCCGCGTCAGTCGTCGCCCGATTCGACGAAAATTTACAATATTTATCATGCTATGGTGGTCTAAATGTCAAAATTATGGTAGAGTAAAATTTGAGAAGCAGAATCAAAAATATACCTATCATAACACAAACAAAGGCGAATGCGTCCTTGGCAGTGTTACGGATGTTAAAGAAGAGGAATAGGTTTTCGACTTACCTGACAGCTTCAGAGACATTTAAATCAAAACATTTTGACATATTAGCAAATATTTAGGATTAATCCTACTTCCGCAGCGCAGTGAGCTCTCATAGCTGCAAGGTGTTTGCACACCTGCATCTTGCAATTTATGGGATGCGTTCCTGATCCTATGCCCAAAATCCGAAGATGTGTCAGCCACCGTAAATAATTTATAATATTATATGATTGAAGAGGATACTTGTAAAGCCAAAAAAAGTTTTGTGCGGGGATGTAACTGCTGGGGTGGATTTGCCCATGAAGGGAGTGACACCATGTATGATGCTGCCTCAATAGAGGAAAGTCCACTGCACCTGACGGGATACCAATTCGATTCTACACAGAGTACGCGAAAGAACTTGCCCCCCTTCTAACAGCCGTGTACCACAAGTCTCTAGAGGAACGGAAGGTTCCAAATGATTGGAAAAGAGCACAGATAGTCCCAGTCTTCAAGAAGGGTCGTCGAGCAGATGTGCAAAACTATAGACCTATATCTCTTACGTCGATCTCTTGTAGAATTTTAGAACATGTTTTTTGCTCGCGTATCATGTCATTTCTGAAAACCCAGAATCTACTATGTAGGAATCAACATGGATTCCGGAAACAGCGATCGTGTGAGACCCAACTCGCCTTATTTGTTCATGAGACCCAGAAAATATTAGATACAGGCTTCCAGGTAGATGCTATTTTTCTTGACTTCCGGAAGGCGTTCGATACAGTTCCGCACTGTCGCCTGATAAACAAAGTAAGAGCCTACGGAATATCAGACCTGCTGTGTGGCTGGATTGAAGAGTTTTTAGCAAACAGAACACAGCATGTTGTTATCAATGGAGAGACGTCTACAGATGTTAAAGTAACCTCTGGCGTGCCACAGGGGAGTGTTATGGGACCATTGCTTTTCACAATATATATAAAAGACTTAGTAGATAGTGTCGGAAGTTCCATGCGGCTTTTCGCGGATGATGCTGTAGTATACAGAGAAGTTGCAGCATTAGAAAATTGTAGCGAAATGCAGGAAGATCTGCAGCGGATAGGCACTTGGTGCAGGGAGTGGCAACTGACCCTTAACATAGACAAATGTAATGTATTGCGAATACATAGAAAGAAGGATCCTTTATTGTATGAATATATGATAGCGGAACAAACACTGGTAGCAGTTACTTCTGTAAAATATCTGGGAGTATGTGTGCGGAACGATTTGAAGTGGAATGATCATATAAAATTAATTGTTGGTAAGGCGGGTACCAGGTTGAGATTCATTGGGAGAGTGCTTAGAAAATGTAGTCCATCAACAAAGGAGGTGGCTTACAAAACACTCGTTCGACCTATACTTGAGTATTGCTCATCAGTGTGGGATCCGTACCAGGTCGGGTTGACGGAAGAGATTGAGAAGATCCAAAGAAGAGCGGCGCGTTTCGTTACCGGGTTATTTGGTAACCGTGATAGCGTTACGGAGATGTTTAATAAACTCAAGTGGCAGACTCTGCAAGAGAGGCGCTCTGCATCGCGGTGTAACTTGCTCGCCAGGTTTCGAGAGGATGCGTTTCTGGATGAGGTATCGAATATATTGCTTCCCCCTACTTATACCTCCCGAGGAGATCACGAATGTAAAATTAGAGAGATTAGAGCGCGCACGGAGGCTTTCAGACAGTTGTTCTTCCCGCAAACCATACGCGACTGGAACAGGAAAGGGAGGTAATGACACTGGCACGTAAAGTGCCCTCCGCCACACACCGTTGGGTGGCTTGCGGAGTATCAATGTAGATGTAGAGTAGATGTAGATCTATTACATTGTATGACATGCGTACAAATACTAACTAGTAAAAACATTAATATATCAAGATGTTTTCATTTAAATATCTTTGAGCTGCCATATACGTCGGAAAGGTAGTTTCCTCTTTTTTATATCACTAACTTTTGCGATGAACATATTCGTCTTTTCTGTGCTATGATAGGAGCATTTTTCATTCTGGTACATATTCTTTCGTTAATAAATCATGTGAATGAACAACATGTTTTACTATTCCGTTTGCTATGTAAGTGAACCAGTTTAAAATAGTTTTAACTAACGCAAACGTTTATCGTAGCGCAAGAGCATAAACAATAATTTTTGTTTTCTGATTTGGTGTACAGATGTACAGAGTTTTTTGGGGGGACCTACACTGGAACAAGAAAACTACAGACGACAACGAGAAAAGCTAGGATTTTCTAAATGTAATCCAGCAACTCCTAGTGACAGCCTTTGAGTTCTGCAATTTGAATGCATCAGCTATTAAGCTGGCACCATACTTACCTCACTTGTCGGCTCTTGTAAACTACAGAATTATATAGATGATGTTTCTCCGAAAGTCAGATGGTATATCACCAGACTCATACATTCTACACACCAATGTGGATAGTCACTTAATTGTCACCTCACCCGATGATTTTAGAGATTATGATGAAATGTTATCTATAGTCTCTGCCTTACTCGATCTTTATTCTGCTCTCTTAAATTCTGATTCTAATACTGGCTCCCCAGTCACTTCTATATCGACTATTGTTTCTTCTCCTATCACGCAATCGAGTACGCCTTCCCCCTCACAGAGGCCTTCAATTTACTCTTTCCACCTATTCCATTTGACAATGGAATTCCCAGTGCACTTTTAATGTGACCATCCTTGCTTATAATTCCACCAAAGATTGTTTTGACTTTCGTATATGCTGAGTCAGTCTTCCCTACAATCACTTCTTTTAAGACAGATTCACATTTTTCATGCAGCCATTTCGTCTTAGCTTCCCTGCATTTCCTATTTATTTAATTTCTAAGTGTCTTGTATTTATGTATTCCTGAATTTCCTTCTTTCATGGATCAGATGAGTCTCAGGGTCCTGCAAGTAAAACATTTCTCGGAGAACAGAGTTCCGGGGTACAAAGAAACACAGCAGAGCAAAAGAAACACGGTACTTATCTGACTATAATTGATGTTGAAAGTGACCATCATTCATCTCTTGCCACGTTTATACCCTGGTTAGCAGATTCCTAAAGACGTATCGAAGCTGGACTGCTGGAATTGCTACAAACTCATTCGAAATGTTCTGTTGGAGTTCTTGAAGATTATGAGTGTTGTCGCGATACACCTTGGTGTTGAGTCTCCAGACGCAAAGTAATCGCACACTGAGAAATTAGGTGGCCAGCAAGGGCCGCGACCAGACTGACCTCTACTAAAAACTCAGTCAAATTCGTCGATTGTGTAAATGTGCTCCACTGGTCAGCCAGCTGTTTGGGCACCTGCTCGAGACTATTGGAACTGTAGGTCTTTTCCTCCTCCGTTAACGCTGCTACATATGGTGCCCGCTCGTTCGAGTCATTTTCGTTTGCCCTACCCTGTACTTTCGTATTCCACTTCATTGCACATTGATTCTTCCCGATTAGTCTTTCAAACTTCAGCCTACTCTTCCTCTGTACTAAACTATTATCTGAGTCAACACCTGGTCCTGTGTATGCTTTACAAACCTGTGTCTCATTTCGGACCTGCCTGACCATGATGTAATCTGACTGAAATCTTCCCATATCTGTCATCCTTTTTCAAGCATATTTCCTCCTCTTGGAAGTCATTAACAGAGTATTCGCTGTCACTAGCTGAAATTTATTGCAGAACTCTTTCTCCTCTTCTATTCCTAGTACCAAGCCCACATTCTCCCGTAACCCTTTCATCTGCTTCTTCCCCTGCAACCACTTGCCAATTCCCTATGACTATTACATTTTCTTCTCCCGTATCCTCATATACTTTCTTCATCTGTTTATCTTCCGCTTCCGACCTCCGCATATATACCTCAACTATCGTTGTCGGTGATTGTTTGCTGTCGAGTCTAATGACAACAACCTCATCACTGAACCGTTTGGCCACGGTGGTCTCGCGGTTCTAGGCGCGCAGTCCGGAACCGCGCGACTGCTACGGTCGCAGGTTCGAATCCTGCCTCGGGCATGGATGTGTGTGATGTCCTTTGGTTAGTTATGTTTAAGTAGTTCTAAGTTCTCGGGGACTGATGACCTCAGAAGTTAAGTCCCATAGTACTTAGAGCCATTTGAACCAATTTTGAACCGTTTGCAGTAACTCAACTCCCTGCCTCATCTTCCTATTCATAACGAATCCTACTCCCACTATAACGTTTACTGCTGATATTACCCTGCACTCGTCTGGCCAGAAGCTCTTCACTGACGCCCACTATATCCATGCTGACCTCGCCCTTGGTAGTCCCCTCCCAGAGATCCGAATGGCGTACTAGTCCTGAATCTTTTGTCAATGGAGGGATCATCATGACAATGTCCCATTTACAGGCTACATGTCCTATGTATACACCTTATGTGTCATTACGCAGTGGTCTCCATTGCCTTCTGCATCCTCAGCCGTTGATCATTGCTGATTATTTCACCTTTAGGGGTAGTTTCCCACCGCAAGAGCAAGAGCTGCGTTGAGCCTCTAACCGATTCTGCGCCCTCTTTGATAAGTTCGTTGGCAGAATGAGGGTGCGTTATTATGCCAGAAGTCCTAAGCCATTATTCCTGATGAATTTTATTCAAAATCTGAGCAGTGGCGGCGTTCCCACCCGGGACAAAGTTGTTTTAGTTACTGATCAAAGAAGCTAACTCTAGGCCACAGGTATTACGGTATATGAATAACAAGTTTCACATAATATTAGCTATGTACCGGGTACGTATTTATTCCAGTCTTCTATTAGTTCATCTCTTCTTTCCATTTGTCTTCATCTTGACCCCCTCTCTGTCAATCTGCTTCACATACTCTCTGTCAACCGCCTCCACATTACACTCCCTCCTTGTTTCCTCCTTCCTCTTTCTCTGAACATTCCCGGTGCCTTCTCTTCCTCAATTTGTTCCTCCCCGTGCCCATCTGATCCTCCCCCTATAATTCCATTTCCTCCCCCCCCTCTCCTTGTCCATCTCTCTCTTCCCACTATCTCTATCCATATCCTCCTATACACCACCTCCTTGTTCGTCTCCTCTTCTTTCCTTTGTCTGTCCATTTCCTCCTCTCTTCTGTCTCTGGTCATCTCCACTTCTTTCACTTCTATCTCCTCCCCTCCACATATCCACTTCACCCTCTCCCGAATCTATGTCTATCTCCACCATCCCCCTCACTGTCTCTCCATCTCCTGCTCCTTCTCTTTACACGTTATCATGCTTACCCCAGTAGGATGCTGGAAATTATTACCCCACAGCATTCCTTTCGATATGTAACTGACACATGTACCAATTTGTGTGAAATCGTTCCACAGGTTTTCGATTCACTTTTTGCCCGTGCGTTTTCCAGTGTACATGTGACCTATATTTGACATGTATTAAATATACAGTATTTCAACGTATTTGTGCACATAGTTCATGTGTATCACTAGCCAGTTATGGCCTGCAGTTTTCACTCAAAATGGCTCTGAGCACTATGGGACTTAACTTCTGAGGTCATCAGTCCCTATAATTTAGAACTACTTAAACCTAACTAACCTAAGGACATCACACACATCCATGTCCGAGGCAGGATTCGAACCGGCGATCGTAGCGGTCGCGTGGTTCCAGACTGTAGCGCCTAAAACCGCTCGGCCACTCCGGCCGGCCAGTTTTCACTCAGCTCAGTGTAGTACAATGATGTACATATGCAGATGCGCAGAGTGATATACATGCCTAATGTCTGCGAAATGGTTTTGGTTGAGAATTAATATGTAAAGAAGTGATAAATTAAAACGTCATGAATGATGCAGCAGTTTTGACTCATCGCAGTGTCTATACCGGCATACGTTCAAAAATGTGTGCCACACAATAACATATTTTTCTAGAAACATTGAGCGGCATATGTGCCTAATGTCTGTGAAATGTTCTGTGAATAGAGCTAGTAGTAAAGAAGTAATGAATCAAAAGGTTACATATGACGCCGCAGTATTTCGCTTATCTTAGTATTTGTCATCATATCTACAAAACTATGTGCAGTAGAATGGTACATTTTTGAAGGTAAAGCCCACACTATGCGACGGATGTGGATACTGTCTGCAAAATTTGTTGCGGATGGTGTTGCTAATGAAGAAGTTATAAATTAGAGGCGACAGTTTTTCATGCATCTCCGTGTTTTACGTCATATCTCCTGAAATATGTGTCGTACAATGATATAATTTTTCTAGTACATTCGTGGCATATGTGAATATTGTCTGTAAAATGTGTCGTCAGTATAGGTATTATTAAAGAAGTAAGAAAATAAAACATCATGCTTCATTCAGCAGTTTTACTGTACCAGCAGCGAAAATGCAACAAGTAAGAAGCTTTTGTCCTGTGATCATTTTGTACGGCTCATCAGCGAGAAGAAATATCATAAAGGTTTGAAATTATGTGTTTGTTGCAAGTCTCTAAGTGCTCTCACACTTAAAACTGGATAACTGAAATGTGTGTATTCTCGCTACGTGGGCTATGCGCTTTTTCACCTCCATTCCCCACCCTTTTGATAGGCAGATTATTTCCAGACAGTAAGTGATATGTGTCCGCAGCTCGTGGTGTTTCGGTAGCGTTCTCGATTCCCGCCCACTGGGTCACGGGTTCAATTCCCGGCGGGGTCAGGGATTTTTCCTGCCTCTAACTGGCTGGGTGTTGTGTCGTATTTATCATCATCATACATCCCCTTTACGTTCGGAGGAAGGCAATGGCAAACCACCTCCGCTAGGACCTTGCCTAGTCGGCGGTGCGGGTCTACCGCTTCGTCTCCTGCGCTCTTCGGAGTATGGGACCTAATCTTCATCATCATTATCAAGTGATATGCGGACCAAGTTTGGTTGAAATCAGTCCAGTGACTTAGGAGGAGATCTAGAACGCACATGCGTACATAAATATGTAAACTCATTTTTCCCTTATCTGTGGATATAGACAGGAACTTTTCTTTTAGTTTTGATCACTGATAATTCCTGTAGGAAAATATCACACATTGCGTAGTGCGATCTCTCAGACAAAAGGTAGTGTCGACAGGTAGCAAAATGACAACCTCGAATCGTTTGCAGTCGTTGATCATTTGTAAGACTCAAAGACTTGTATATAAGTACTCGATTTCGTTCTGTGTCGATGATCGTCCGACGGCGACCCTTAAGTTTTGGCCGTACTGTCCGGAGAAGGGCAGGCGTGTTTGACGCTTCTACGGTCGATCTCCAGTGAGTTGTTGGCGGCTGCTGAACAGTGATGGATTGGCTAGTAGCTCCAGCGCTTCCCGGAATTTACAGCTTCCACGCCGGGAGCAGTATCCGCCACCGCAGCGAAAAGGCAGTGCCGCATGCTGCTACAGAGGAGCTCTTTTTCCCTTTAGCGTGCTACAAATGTACAAATAAAATACGGTCCGAGGTTTCTTTACTTACTGGACGACAATCAGTTCTTTACTTTCACATTATCATCGGTTGGAGCTGGGATCTACAAAGAGCCTCAACTCAAAGTCGCAGAAATTTGTAAGCCAGTGATGGTCGTCCGATAGATAAATAAATAAGGAACTATTATTTTTCGATCCCGGCATTCTTCAAAATGATTATTACATCGTCCTCGAAGTTATGAACGTATAATTAAAAGTATTGTCAAACTCCTTCTCACTGACTGCATATGTAAGAGATAAAGTCCTTTCACATTTACAAGGAATTAAAACATGCTGTTTGTGTCCGGTAGCCATCAAAGAAATTAGTGCTGTGATTCACGGACAATGAGTATGATGTGTTGCTAGAGCCTTATATTTCTCAGTATAAGGCATCTGCAGTTTAACGAGGTATACAAGTGATAATGCATATTTATTTACAGAAGACATACATGTACAGTTTTACTGTGATTCTTATTGTATTAATACTAATCTACTGTTTAAAATATAGCATATAAAAAATTGTTACGGAAAATTTATAGCGGCCGCTTCACACGCAGTAGAGGATTCACCTTAGCTTAAAATACTGAAGGCTTGAAAATGCGTTAGAACTCCTTATAACACTCGTAATTCTAGAAAAAACGGATGAATGTCTTTCATAGCAATCGCTAACATTTGCACGAACGCAAATGCTATGTGAGAAAGGACACTAAAGCCAATTATCTGATGTGTTTTCCATGTCTGACTTTTTATTGAATAAAATAAATATTAATACTTGCACAGTTGAAGAAGCTCGCACTATCGCTGATTAAATTACAGGCAGGGAAATGTTTGGTTGCGAGTTCATAACATGAAACAGTAAAACAGAGAGGAAAAAACGTAATAATTCACCAATTCCAATCAGCATCACATGAATTAGCTCCTACATACACACACGCACGCACGTATACACACACACACACACACACACACACACACACACACAAAAGCACATGCAAGCAGAAGCACTTGCAAACGCATGTGAAATATCAATTGTTTAGAACGCAACAGCATATCACAAGAACAATGAATTGTTTAAATAACTACAACGATGGAAGCCTGTTTGTAAAAATAAGATTCATTTCCACTTTAGCGTGGATATGGTATAGTGGAATGCCATGACCTTGATATGGGCCAGCGGGTAGTATAAATGTCCCAAAAACAGAGGACAGGTGCAGTACTTCGAATAATGCGCAGACATCACTCCATCTGATGCTGGAACTTGACTGAGGTACCTGCAAGACATTCACAAAATTATTGTAGTATACGTGAAAAAATGAAACATTTGTGTGTATTATTATTGTTATTATTATTATTTCATTTCTGTATGAACGATTGTCGATTATGTAGACTGTACAAAAAAAGAAATAATCTTTTCTCATTTTTATGCTTGTGCAGTAATTATGTAGCTATATTTTTGCAAATAACGTCTGTGGTCGGCGAATATAGAAATCGAAGCAGACAATGATAATTACAAAAGATATCAAAGATGCATATTAAATTCCCTATAAAAGTGGAGGCTAAAATATTACTCTCTCTGTCTTCTTGTAGCCGTTTAAGTTGTAAGACCCTGTAACGCTCGATTGAATGCTTGGTTAGCTTTCTTTTGTTCCTTGTTCGAGAAAGACGCCATTGGAGGCTGATGAATGAAAAAGGTGTGTACTTTATATTTATGTTGTCTTTTGAGTATAGAAAATGTTAAAAGTACTTGTAATAATTTATTGCTAGCTTGCCCAGTATTTCATTCCACATTTTTAGCCGTTTTCAGCATATTTAAAATTTTTCATGACGCAGAGCTGTGCAGAGATTGCGGGAGCCGTTGCCACGGCAAACTCAAATTACATTGAATGAAAGCAGTTTTCCCGCAATTAAGCGGGCAGGTAACGGTACATTAAAATTATTTCTTTCAGCTTTCGGAGAGTGAATGGTGGATTTTATTATGTTATTTTCAGGCGGACATGGGCAACTGCTATTACAATATCAGTGACGCCAATATTTTAAGTAAATTGGAGCAATAAAATTTTACATGAGTGATATCAAAGACTGCTATGATGAAACCTATTCTGGCTAATAATACAAAAATCTAATTTAATTTTTTGTTTCATGCTCTAGTGTTAGTCGTGGCAATCAATAGTGTTCAGATATTAAAAAATCCACCGCAGCTTTTACGTTTAGTGAATATTACTGTAACTTCTGTACGTACAATAAGAGTAATTTTCAGTGCATTTCAGAGATGAAAGTAGCGAATGACATGTTTAATTTCATAATTAGTTGCAGTAATGATACCGTGTTCCATTTCTAACAAGCCTGATCAGGGTTACATAAAAATAGTTTGCAAATTAAAGATCACACTTTCACAGCAGGATATCTTTTAGTGTTGTGCGAATGGCCACGTAATAGATCAAGGTGCACAAAGTTAAAATATTTTCAACTGTAGAAACTAATAGAGAGAATCGCATTTTATCTGTTGTGCTCGCAACAATAAGCAATATACAGTTAATTAAAATATTATGCCATATAACCTGCATTTAAAGTAAAAAGCGCGGTGGGGATTACGCGACAAAAATAAGACTCATTTCCACTGTAACGTGGATATGGTATAGTGGAATGGTATGGCCTTGACATGGGCCAGCAGGCGGTATAAATGGTTTTCACCCAAAGCAGAGGACACATGCAGTACTTGGAATAATGCGCAGACATCACTCCCTCTTGTGCTGGAACTTGACTGATGTACCTGCACACTTCGTCTCACAAGTAAATTTTATTAGTTTCTGTGTGTCTAATCTACAGAACGGTCTACTTTTCAACATCAGTCTATACTTTTAAAGGTTTCTTTTTTTTTTTTAGTCATCAGTCTTCTGACTGGTTTCATGCGGCCCGCCACAAACTTCTCCCCTGTGCCACCCTCTTCCTCTCAGAGTAGCATTTGCAACCTACATCCTTAATTATTTGCTGGATGTATCCCAATCTCTGTCTTCCCTCTACAGTTTTTGCCCTCTACAGCTGCCTCTACAACCATGTGTCAACAGGCGTCCTGTCATTCTGTCCCTTCTCCTTGTCAGTGTTTTCCGCGTATTCCTTTCCTCTCGAATTCTGTGCAGAACCTCCTCATTGCTTATCTTATAGGTGCACCTAATTTTCAACATTCGTCTACAGCACCACATCTCAAACACTTCGATTCTCTTCTGTTGATGCTTTTCCACAGTCCATTTTTCACTAACATACAATGCTGTGCTACAAACGTATATTTTCAGACATTTCTTCCTCAAATTAAGGCCTGTGTTTGATACCAGTAGACTTCTCTTGGGCAGGAATACCCTCTTTGCCAGTGCTAGTCTGCTTTTGATGTCCTCCTTGCTCCGTCCGTCATTGGTTATGTTGCTACCTATGTAGGGAATTTCTTAAGTTCATTTACTTCATATCTTTCAATTCTGATGTAAAGTTTCTCGCTGTTCTCATTTCTGCCACTTTCATTACTTCCATCTTTCTTCGATCTACTCTCAGTCCTAATTCTGTATTCATTAGGCTGTTCATATCATCCAGCAGATCATGTAGTTCTTCTTTACTTTCACTCAGGATAGCACTGTCATCAGCGAATCGTATCGTTGATATCCTTACACCTTGAATTTTAGTTCCATTCGTGAACCTTTCTATTTTTCCGTTCATTGCTTCTTCGGTGTTCAGTCTGAACAGTCGGTTCGAAAGACTATATCCCTATCTTACATCCTTTTTAATCCGAGCATTTCGGTCTTGGCCATCCACTCTTATTATTTCCTCTTTGTTCTTGCACATATTGGATATCACCCGTCTGTCCCTCTAGGTTATACCCATTTTTCTCAGAATTTCAAACATCTTGCACCATTTTAGATTGTCGATCGCTTATTCTTGGTCGACAAATACTATGAAAGAGTCTTCATTTATCTTTAGTCTTGCTTCGATTATCAATCGCAACTTCAGAATTGCCTCTCTTGTGCCTTTACCTTTCCTAAAGTCAAGCTGATCATCATCTAACACATCCTCAATTAACTTTTCCATTCTTCTGTATATTATTCTTGTCAGCAACTTGGAAGCATAAGCTGTTAAGCTGATTGTGCGATAATTCTCGCACTTGGCAGCTGTTGCAGTTTACGGAATTGTCTAGATAATATTTTTCCGAAAGTCAGATGGTACGTCACCAGACTCATGCATTCTAGACATAAACGTGAATAGTCATTTTGTTGCTACTTCCCCTAATGATTTTAGAATTTTTGATGGAATGTTATCGATCCCTTCTGCCTTATTTGAGCTTAAGTCCTCCAAAGCTATCTTAAAGATAAGTATTATTATCACACTAATATTCATATTTAATTAGTCCAATGTAGATTTTTTTCACATGAGCAATGTAGCACATTGGCAAGGTTGGAGAAGACCGCTGGTGGGGATCGAGTAAAGTGGTCCGAGGCTGCAGTGAAGCAAGCAGTCTCCACTGTTTTGAAACACGAAATGATTAAAAGGGCAAAGGAAAATAATATAAGCTGTAGCGAATCAGCAGACAACTGTAACACCTGATATGGTGCTTTTCAAACCAGAATTTCAAGAAAATCAATAAGAAATGCTTGCAGAGCACATGAAAGATCTAGATTCTAGGTTCACGCCAGTAACTATGACTGAGTTTGAGAAATTTTCTTGCGATTTGGCAGAAAATTTAAAACTGTCTCACACGATTAACGGAGAAAAACTGGTGGGTAAAGACTTCTTCTAAAACTGTATGAAGAAGGATCCGGAACTGTCTTACAGAAAATCTTAATCCGTAAGTTTAATGCGTTATTCACTTCAGTACAACAAATAGCCTACCCAGCATTTGATGTAGCACTTGAGCAGGAGTTTGCAAATATGATAGAATGCTCCAAATTATTGGGTGTACATACTGATGAAAACATGAAATGGAAGGATCATGCTGCCGAGCACCTAAAACAGTTAGGTTCACCAGTTTTTGCTTTTCGACTACCGTAACTGATAATATTGGAAACATGCGGACTAACCTGTACATAACTTGCACATTTCCATTTACAATATCTTATGGAATAAATTTCAGGGGTAACCCACGTCTTAAAAAGAAAGTATTGATAGCACAAAAGCGAGCAGAAAGAATAATATGCTGTGTTCAACTACGGACGTCATGTCAGCACCTCTCCAAAGATCTAGAGATTTTAACTGCTACGTCAGAAAACATATTTTCGTTAGTAAAATTAGCGGTAAGCAGTCCATCACAATTTAAGGAAAACATTGAGGTCCATTCCTACAACATGTATCGAATTGTTATTTGAAGATTCGAAGTGAAGGACCTAATTATCTTCCAGAGACTATCTCACTAGCGTACGGGACATAATCTTTGTTAAAAATTCAAATATAAGTTTTTGCAAAAAAATTTATGGATGATTTAATCTGGTTGCATCTCTTGTCTGTTGCTCCTCGTTAGCTCTCTCGAACGGCCTATAATTTTGTAGTATACTTGATAACTGGAGATTATCTGTGCTCCATTCGTTTCTATAATATCTATGGTGTCGCCCTACTATTTATGCAACATTTATGTGTGTTCAGATAATCAAGCCATTGGAAGTAGAGTTGGCTTGGTGACGCGATGATAGCGCGCCATCAGCACCCTGTCGAATATGCATTTGCATTTTCACAAGTCGAGCCTGCTGTGTAATTTTCTTTTTAAGTAGTCCATTATCGCTGCTATAGTCACGAAAATCCTATAATGAAGTGCAATTTAATATTATCGTTATTCTGCGTCACCCAACTTTTTTTGCTCTCGAACGACATATGTTAAAATATTTTATCTCTGTGACGTAAGGTTTTGTTAATACAGTTACTTTATTGTTTTCCCATCAGTCAGCATTCGTCTCTTTATTTAAAGTTTCGCATATATAATTTTGGTTTCCCAAGTTTCTCAGTAACAGAACTTTAATTGACAATGATCACTGAAGTAATGAGATTTATTAGCACAGGAGTTTTGTGGATGTTTCTACAGTTTAAAGCACGCATTGCGCTTCGTGTTTTTATTAGTCTGAATTTTTATGTTTTAACTAGCATAGCACTAGCAGCTGCAGTAGTTTGGAAGTAGTAGCAGCGCAGCATTTATTCATTTTGCGAACGAGTAGGCCATTTATAATTTACGTGTGATAAAATTAACATTTCCACTATGTCATGCATTACAGGCAGGCCATTTTTGATAGTTATTTATATTTCATATTTTTCTCGCAGTCGCATTTCTTGTATTCTTGGTCTTGTTACATTTAACAGAACATCAGTACATGGATTACATCTTTGTTTAACGTTCCCATAGTTGATAACTTTTCAAGAATTGAAGAATACTTAAGAACTTAAATGTTAGTTTTACTGTTTTTCTGATCATGAGTTGAAATTAACACTACCACACAGACGAATCACCAGTAAATATAACTAGACATTACCAAACAACAAAACTATTTAGCCATGCCCTACAAAAAGACAAAAAGATTAAAGAAATGGAAGAAGAAACGGAATGAAACTTCACAGGTTGGGACAGTAAGTAAAATGTTTCATTGAATACAAAATCGAGTGACAATGGGACTAACTCGGCAGCATGAGCCTGGTAATTGGTATGACGTCACACCTCCTGCTCGGGTGGATACACCCACTGATTCGGTTGTGAAAGATGTCATACAATCGTTGTATCTTCTCCTGAGGCAAGCTGACCCACAACTGTTATAACTGGCCCTTTATCTGCTAGACAGCCTACCTGTGACAGAGGTGAGTTCCGGCCTGAACCCACCGATGTTCTGTCAGGGACACACCTGCGGTTCTTGCTGGCCACCTCAACATCACACAGGCAGTTCATAGAGACATGTACCGCCTCTGAACGAGCATTGTCCTTTAAAAAAATGGCACAACAATACTGAACACGAGATGCTACACATGAGAATGCTGTATCTCCAAGACGAGCCATTGTGCCGCTAGGCTAAGTTCCTTCACACACTACCACTCATGACGTGATGTCATATACGAGTCTTCTTACACCATGACATTACGAGTAACGCCGCTGCACCTCTCCCAAATATTGGAGGAATGGGACGTCTCCCAAGGTCGCCGCTAAACTCGTCGACGAAACTCAATCAGAGTAGTGCATTACTGTGATTCAATGCTGAACACAACGTGACGCCATTCATCAGCAGTCCAAGTTTCCCTCTCGCGGCACCACTCCAAACGCTGCCATTTGCGTTAAAATGATAACGAGAGCCTGTACATGGAATGGTATTTCCCTCGGCCAGCTAAATGCTAATCTCTGACTATAATTGTGCGATGACACAGAACGTTATAGGGGGATGGGAGCTGCAGATGTGAAAGAGTTACAATATGCTTGATGCACAATATGGGGATCCTTACTTGTGGTGGTCAGACGTGGTCGACCGGAACCCTGACAACGAGTATGCCTGCCCTGAAGTTGGTTTCAGTACAACGTCGCGCCACTGTCGTATCCAGATGCTCCACAAATGTGACCAGCTGGCCAAAGAAAGACACCCCCCCCCCCCGCTCCCAATGAGACCCACTTCAGATTCCGTCCCACACGAGAACATGGCATCCTCATATCCTGCACAGTGATCACTCAATATCTGACAGTGTTCAGGCACCTTGTATACACTATCATGGGTAATAACAAAATTATACACGAACAAAACCAGTGTACTCTGGTCGCTATAGTAGCTGTCACAGACAACTGCCACTGTAACGTTTTACTTACCCATCGCAGATGACTACACGTAAAGAGCTACAATGACAATCGACTATTTCTTCTCGATGCTTCATCTTTGGTCATTCGGCATGTATACGACGATTACGTCGTTTCCTGCCCCAGCAAAGCAAATGTACTATTTCAAGTCTTCCCACTACCACTGGTTTTATTCTTCATGAATTACCCCCCTCCACCCCCACTCCCTCGTACCGGCTTTCCATTTCCAGTCGCGCTACTGGTGATTGTTTTTGTTTGTAGTCCTCACTAGTTCATAGGATCAGTTTAATCAACATTATTAATATACTACTTTTGTGATCTGAATTTGGGCTTCAAAAGTTTGACGACGAATCACTTTTTACAGGTCATCGGCCGTTCCCATTTGACCAAAGACCTCCCCATGACCTGAAGGTAAAATACACACATAAAAAAAAGTTTTGCATCACCTTGGTTTCGAGAGTTCCCGAACTTTTACAGAAAATTGGAATACAGATCAACATAAATATCATTTCCGCCCTTTCCATTGCTCACGAAAACCACACATTGCTTGTTGTATCACCATACAGCGAGATCTTCAGATGTGGTGATCCAGATTTCTGCACACACCGGTACCTCTCATACCAAGTAGCACGTCCTTTTAAATTGATGCATATCTGTATTCGTTGTGGGAATACGATCCACAAGTTTAGCAAGGCACTGGTGGTCCTGATTGTCTCACTGCTCAACGGCGATTTGGAGTAGATCCCTCAGACTGGTTGGCGGGTCACGTCGACCATAAACAGCCCATTTCAATCTATCACAGCCATGTTCCAGAGCGTTCGTGTCTGGGGAACATGCTGGCCAGTCTAGCTGAGCGATGTCGTTATCCTGAAGGAAGCCATTCACAAGATGTTCATGATGGGGACAAGAATTGCGATCCATGAAGACGACTGCCTCGTCAATATGCTGCCGATATGGTTTTGCTACCGATTGGAGGATGGCATTCACGTATCGTACAGTCGTTACCGAGCCTTCCATGACCACCAGCGACGTACGTCGATCCCACATAATGACACCCCATAACAGCAGGGAACCTCCGACGATTGTCTCGTTGAAGGCATATGTGACACTCATCGATGAAGAGGATGTGATGCCAAGCCTGAGCGGTCCATTCTGCATGTTGTTGGGCCCATCTGTACCGCGCTGCATGGTCGTGATTACAAAGATGGACCTCGCCAAGGACGTCGGGATTGAAGTTGCGGATCATGCACCATACTGCACACTGTTTGAGTCGTAACACGACGTCCTGTGGCTGCACCAAAAGCATTATTCAACGGTGGTTTTGCTGTCAGGGTTCCCCGAGCCATAATCCGTAGGTAGCTGTCATTCACTGCAGTAGTAGCAGTATCTGTCAGACAGGGGGAAGCAAATTATTATTTGTGGGGACTTCAATGTAGACTCTCTGAAAGAGGGTAATAGGAAAAATGACCTTGAAGTATTACTCGGTTCTTTCAATTTGACACCCGTTATTGATATTCCTACTCGGGTGGTAAAGGATAGCAGCTCACTGATAGATAACTTCTTTATAGACCAAGATAAGTTTAACCAGATAAATGCTCAGCCTGTTGAGAATGGTCTTTCTGATCATGGTGCAGAGCTAGTTACAATATATGACATAGCTCCATTCAGCAATACTAAACAGTCCTCCAAAGTAGTACATTCAGTCAACGATTTAACAATTGCAAATTGCAATGTGATACAATTGAAATCTCACCCACTTCTCCCTCTGAAATTAGGAAAATAATAAACTTGCTTAAAAGCAAAAACTCACATGGAATTGATGGCATTTCCAGCAATATACTAAAAGCTTGTTCTCAACAGATAAGTAAGATTCTCAGCCACCTGTGTAATAGCTCTCTGGAACAGGGCATTTTCCCTTATAGACTGAAATATGCTTATGTTATACCTTTGCATAAAAAGGGGGATAGATCTGATGTCAACAATTACCGTCCAATCTCCCTTCTAACAGCTTTATCCAAAATCTTTGAGAAAGTAATGTATTCAAGAGTAGCTTCAAATACCTGTAAAAATGAAGTACTAACAAAATGTCAGTTTGGTTTTCAGAAAGGTTTTTCAACAGAAAATGCCATATATGCTTTCACCAGTCAAATTTTGAATGATCTGAATAACCGAACACCACCCATTGGGATTTTTTGTGATCTCTCAAAGGCTTTTGATTGTGTAAATCATGAAATTCTGCTAGACAAGCTCAAGTATTGTGGCATGAGTGGGACAGTGCACAAATGGTTTAATTCGTACCTAACTGGAAGAGTGCAGAAAGTTGAAATAAGTAGTTCTCGTAACATGCAAAGATCAGCACATTCCTCAAACTGGGGAACTATGAAGAATGGGGTTCCACAAGGGTTAGTCTAGGGTCCTTTGTCGTTCTTAGTATATATTAATGACTTGCCATTCTATATTCATGAAGAGACGAAGTTAGTTCTCTTTACTGATGATACAAGTATAGTAATCACACCTGACAAACAAGAATTAACTGATGAAATTGTCAATACTGTCTTTCAGAACATTACTAAGTGGTTCCTTGTAAATGGACTCTCACTGAATTTTGATAAGACACAGTACATACAGTTCCGTACAGGGAATGGTATGACGCCATTAATAAATATAGACCTTAATCAGAAGCATATAGCTAAGGTAGAATATTCCAAATTTTTAGGTGTGTCCATTGATGAGAGATTAAATTGGAAGAAACACATTGATGATCTGCTGAAACGTTCGAGTTCAGCTACTTATGCAATAAGGGTCATTGCAAATTTTGGTGATAAACATCTTAGTAAATTAGCTTACTACGCCTATTTCCACTCATTGCTTTCATATGGCATCATATTTTGGGGGAATTCATCACTGAGGAATAAAGTATTTATTGCACAAAAGCGTGTAATCAGAATAATAACTGGAGTCCACCCAAGATCATCCTGCAGACATTTATTTAAGGATCTAGGGATATTCACAGTAGCTTCTCAGTGTATATACTCTCTTATGAAATTTGTTATTAACAACCAAACCCAATTCAAAAGTAATAGCAGTGTGCATAACTACAATACTAGGAGAAAGGATGATCTTCACTATTCAAGATTAAATCTAACTTTGCCACAGGAAGGGTGAATTATACTGGCACTAAAGTCTTTGGTCACTTACCAAAAAGTATCAAAAGTCTGACAGATAACCAACAAGTATTTAAGAAGAAATTAAAAGAATTTCTGAATGACAACTCCTTCTATTCCATAGAGGAATTTTTAGATATAAATTAAGAAAAAAAGAAAAAATATTTAAAAAATAAAAAAAAAAAAAAAAAATAAAAAATAAAGAAAAACAAAAAACACAAAAAATAAAGTTGTTATATTAACTTAAGTATGTTGTTAAATTAACCTAATTATGTCATGTATTAGAAAATTCGACTCGTTCCACATCATTACGAAATATCGTATTCATGATCCATGGAACTAGTATTAATCTAATCTAATCTAATCTAATCTAGCCCTTGGGCCGCTTGAGCGTGGCATGTCTTCGTCAGTTTCTGTGTCTCTGTATATCCGCCATGTCCGAACAACATCGATCTGGTTCACTCCGAGACGCGCTTGTTGAGAGCCATTCCAGGCACAAAGTAACAATGCGGATGCGATCGAACCGCGGTATTGACCGTCTAGGCATGGTTGAACACAGCAACACGAGCTGTGTACCTCCTTCCTGGTGGTATAACTGGAACTGATCGGCTGTCGAACTCCCTCTTTCTAATAGGCGCTGCTCATGCATGGTTGTTCACATCTTTGGGCGGGTTTAACGACATCTCTGAACAGTAAAAGGGACTGTGTTTGTGATACAATGCCCACAGTCAACGTCTATCTTCAGGAGTTCTGGGAACTGGGGTGATGCAAAACTTTTTTATGTGTGTGTATTAACAGCTTCCTAAAATCCACCTTTGTGATACTCATGAACTCTGTTTCGTATGAAGCTACCGGAATTATTGCTCTACTATGTGCTTGAGATAGGTTCTTCTAACGACCTTACTTGATACAAATTATTGAGTTAGTTTCTACTAAAGACCATTCGTGACGTAAATTATTGATGAAGTATGATTTGGGTTCATTGAAGATTCACTCTGTTATATCTGGTATGTAGGTGTTTATTTTGTCCTTGTTTCTTCCTTAGCCAAAAGCAGATTTTCAACTTACTACACAGGTTTCTGATCTGATCCTCTGTATACCACAGTTCCTTTTGTCTTCTCAGGGATGATTTTCAGAATGACATTGTTTGCTTTTTGGACAATGTTCCTCACTCGCTGCTACCTATGCAGCTGTGGCTGTGGCATGATCGACATAGATAGGCGAATGCATTCCGTCATTCTAGCTCGTAACCTTTCTCACTTCTGTCTAACTCTGAGATAACTTTGTTCAGTACTATGCTAAACACGATGGAGACAGTATCACTTTTTCGCAAAAAATTGTGTAAATATCACGCTGTCTATATACGCAAGGTAAAAATTTGGCCTCTAGCTGATATAATTCTTATTTTTAAAAAAATTCGCAGAACGTCGTGAAATGCCTGCCAAAGAATCAGAATATGACAAGCTGCGACATGGTCGCGAATTGAACAGTGACCGTAATTTACAGTAAATTTCCTTTACTTCACGTGAATAGTCACAATTTTTTTGTTATCAGACTACCGGTTTCGGTCTATAATGACCATCGTGAGATCTATTTTATAAAAACATGTCGTAAATAGATCTGAAGATGGTCATTATAGATCGAAACCTGTAGTCTGATGACAAAATAAAATTGTGACCATTGACGTGAAGTAGAGACAATCAGAATACTTTTAAAAAATAGGATTTACGTCACCTAGAGAGCAAGTTTTACCGTGTGTAAAATCTCAGAAATATTTAGAAACTCCGTAGAACATCCAGGTATACATATATAGTTCGCTGAGCAACACAATGAATGAATTACTTTGCGGAAACACCTAAATTCCACCTATTGCGAAACTTAATTTCGCTCGATGGTTGGTACACGCTTTCTCTGTAATGGTACTAAAGCGTGGCGTCTTGGTGCATAATCCTCAGGCTTGACGACACTGCGAACAGAAAGGTGTCAAGACTTGCAAAAGAGAGGCGACAGCTCAGAAGAAGTCCATGTGACGTTTAGGGTGGGTCAGTGATGTCATATTGCCACTAAACTTCGTCACAATTCTACCCAACGACACCGTGGACGTTACACGCCACAGAGAGATCGTCACAACCCCTACTATCCACTTTCACCCCTTCTTTTGAAGTTTCTGCGATGTAGGATAGAGCGACGACGTGGTTTTATTTTGAGTGTCCCAGGGAAATATTTCTAACACACCATCACTCATAATCGGTGCGAAAAGGCCTCAATGAGTGGCATAAAGGATCTCATTGAAACCACCCCTTTTGCAAGAACTTTGATTCCCATACGTTTCGGGACTGGACTCGAACCCAGATCCCAATTTTTATCGGAAAGTGACCTACCGCAGCGCACTTATGGCAGAGAACCAACGGAGCTATCGAAATAGTGCGTGAGTCGCACTCGGAGAGCACAATTTCTATTGACCTAGTAGAGAAATACAAAGATGTCGTTTCGTTCTGCTCCAGCAAACAGTATTAACTTCCAAAATAAATATTCAAAGTTTATTTTCTTTAAGAAAAGTGAAAACGTACTTTAATAAATACGGAAGTAAAGGTCAAAATGTTACTGACACGGGGACCTTTGACCCCAAACGCTCTGAATTGCACGAAACCATGCTTAGACTAACACTCGATTATTAAAACAACTGTGGTGTGTGTCATTTGCATGAAAAACACGGTACATGTCAGCAAGTGCCATCAGACTGTGGCATGTTGCAGCCAGACTAACTTACTGCTCAAGCTGCGTGAGTGGCATAGAATCCGCACAGTCGGAAGGGCATGCGTCGGGAGAGCGGTTGTAGTAGGGATTACGGGCAGGTGCTACAGAGGAAACGCCGAGCACTGAGGGGACGTGGTACTTCAACTGAAGCATAAGCCCACATTTTTTGTAAATATTGATTGAATCCCCTCTAGGCCCGCATGTGCATGGTGACCATTCAAAAAGATCTGCAACCTCCGCTTTGATTAATATCCAAAAAGAATTCCGCTGGAAATGCAGCGATTTATTTTCGCTTGGCTTGTTAACCATTTGTAACTTTCAGAGCAATGTCATCAGTAGCGAATTTTGAGTAAAGCCTAGAGATTTCTCTTGGTGAGATGTTAAAATCTGCATCTTTTACAAAAACATAGCAGAATTAAAACAGTTTCACCTCTCTAATATGCGCAGACGCAGTTGCGTGAGAATTCTGAAACGTGGCTTATTGAGTTTAGTAAGTGAGAAACTAAGAAAAAGTAAAGGCAGCAGCTTAATAAAAAAGCACATCCTCGCTACAAAATAAATGTGTAACGTCTTCACATATGTTGTGAAACACGTATGTAACGCAGCAGCGATGGCGAGGCATTGTAGCATCTGTGACCAGAGAGTATGCGCTTGACCGCGCGAGTGTTGCGAGCGGTTCTCTGTCAGTAGTCGTTGCGAGTCAGTAGTAGTCGTTGCGAGTCTGTCAGTTCAGTCGTTGCGAGTCTGTAGCTCTGTCTAGTTGAGAGCAGTACTCAGTCTGTAGTCGTCATGCAGAGCGGTCGGTCAGTAGTAGCAGCCCAGTGCGGTTGTGTGATGTAGGCGGTCGGCAACACTGGTCAAGATGAGGAATAAGGTATACTGTTAATTAATATAATCATTAGATAATGAAAAATTTTATTTATTGTAATTATTCTCCAACAAGTCTCCCAATAATAATTTTTTATTTCAAAAGCATTTTTTCAAAAATTTAATTTTTTATTGAACTCAAGATTTCGTTGCACTTCCCATTTCATTCCACTTCTTTTGAAGAAAAATTCCACTAAAATCACAAAAAAAAGAGAATATTATTATTTGCAATGCAGTTCCTCCAAGCGGCGCGCAACAACAAGAGCAGATATGTGACATCCATTTATTCTGAGGTAAGACTTTAATTCTGATTGTTTTACACAGGGCCAAAGACCGATATTTCGGTTTAATTGAATTTTCTTGTCACTGAATGGACTTTACTTTTGAAGGATTTATATTTGAGTCAGATTGCGAATTTCACATTTTTGTTGCCATTGTCAGTACATTTCATTGTGGGCAGGTTACGTATAGAGCAATGTCGATCAGCATTTCTAATTAGTATCATCCTTTCTTTTTCTTTTAAAGTTTTTGTGGGGAGGTTACACTTGGCCCCCATTTCTATTAAGTATTGTCAATTTTCTTTCTTTTAAAATTACGGTGGGGAGGTTACACTTGGCGACACCCAGTCCAGGATAGAATTTCGTTGAGAGTCTTTTGAACAACAGTCAGATATCTGCTCTTGTTTGCTTAAGTATAATTAGGATTTGGCGCTACGCTTTTATTAATCTTGTGACCTTCTCTCTACAGGTCAACGGCAATTTGTTGCTTTGTTGTATTTGTGTGTTGCTTTTGCATATGTGCTTAATTGTTTTGTGAATAATTTTGACTATTGTTAAAATGCCGCGAAAGACTGTGAATAGTGTATCGCGAGGTATTATGAATGAAATTACCGACGCAAACAACTTTACCGATAGGACATGTGATACGCAACGTAATGATGACAATCCTGCGTTCACTAACAATCAGTGCATTCCAACCACTAATGATGATTTTTGTCTTAATGACGAACAAACGAACTCGGTTATGTCCTCTGTTGATTTGTCGACAATCGATGACGCGGAACGCACTATTGTAATGAGCGCTGCCCAGCTTAACACAACTGGTTTAATAAATTCACGTGAGGAACAGACAAATTTGTCTAGCGAAAATGGACAGTGTTCTGAAAGTACGACGGATCCATTTAATTCAGAAATAATGACCGACAGTGTACATTCGTCTGGCAAACCTTTTTGTAAATCTCAGAATAACCAAATGGTTACAGAAAGCGAGAGAATTCCAGATCCACCACTAAACAGCACAGAGAGTATAAACGCTAATTTTGGCTTTGATCGATTTTTGGCACTAGTGTTGCAACGACTTGACCAAATTTGTGAAAAATTTGATGAGCAGCACAAAGAATTTATAGAACGGAACAAACAATTTTCTGAAAATTTTAAACAGCAGAACGAAAAACACGACAACGTTAATGAACAGAAGAAACAAGTTAGTGAACAGATTACAGCTGTTACCGTTCAATGTCAGGACAATGAAGAACAATTACGTGAGGATACTGAGGATTGTGCTAAAAACAGTAATAAAGAAGTTGGCACTTTTGCACAAGAATTAAGTAGCACACGTGTAGACACAACAGAATCACATAAAGACGAGATTATTGCAGTCACCGAACAATGTTCGGCAAACGCAACATTGATACACGAAATTAATGCAGTCACCGAACAATGCCGTAAAAACGCAGTACAGATTCGCGACGAGGTTAATTTAGAGTCAGTGGAAGTTTCACACACTCCGAATACGGAAGTTGACGAGAAATTTGCACGACAGATCAACCAAATTGACGAAAGTGTTACAGTAACAGAGTTGAAAACTATTCCAGTCACCAATACGTCACAGAATCCGCCAGTTTGCGAACATTTGTCTGACTCACGCAGCGCGTATAATGTGAGTAATTTACAGAGACTACGAGACGTAAAATCCGAAAAGCCACGCGACTTAAAATCTGAAAAGCTACGTAACTTGAAGTACGAAACGACACAGACGAACAGATTCACACACAAACCTGAACGTGTTATCAAATTCAATGACGAGAAAGTTGATTATAAGCAATTTGTATTTGTAAGAAAATGTAAAGAATTTAATAATGACAGAACACAGGTACATGCTTTGAGCTATATACGACAATTTGTTTTTGTACTTTCACCGCTATTATCTGTAATGCAGAAACTAGCTTTGAACCAGATGCGACAATTTATTTTTGTATTTACAACAGCATTGACTATAATGAAGAAACTAGAATTAGCACGGATACAACAATTTGCCTTTGGAATTTTACCGGCATTGCCTGCAACGCAAAAGCTGAAATGTATTTGCAGTGCGTGATCGACCTCAGGGGATTCATTACGCTTTAATGAATATGTGCCGTAGCGAGCATAGGGCCCCGAGCTGTAGTAGTGCTGTTTCATCTTTAGTTTTCTGCACTGCTGCCTTTTCTTCTACTATCCTTTATATCTATCAAAACTGCTCTTTAACTATTGCTCTACCTAGTATTAAGAAACATGTAATGAAAACAGGATATGACAAATATTTTACCGAATGTGACAATTTTCAGTAGGCACTCCCGTAATGGCAACTACCGCCGTAATTTTAGTAACAGATAAAATCGTAATCATCAGTACGTGTAAAATTAACAGCAAACGCATTTTTTGGTAACAATAGACCTTTTCACCGCAACAACATGAAAGTCAACCGCTTAGCATACCTAACCAACAATGTAGTCTACAAGGTCAACCAAACTTTAATGTTTCGCCGCGTGCACGTATAGTCCCAGCTCCAACAAGTAGTAACGCATGGCAGCAAAGAAATAACTACGTACAGACAACACACTATTTCAACTCGTATCGCAATGCGTCGTATAGAAATTACTATCAGGACAGACGTAAAAAAAAAAATGATGAGCACAATTTTCAGCGTACATTTAATAACAGTCGATCTTATGAGCAGCAACAACATCAGCAACAACAAATAATCATGAATGAAACAGACAATAGGTGTCATCCATAACGTAACACGTCAGTAATAAATAACAGAACAGTTCATATAGTGGATATGCCACAACATTCTCCCGTAAATAATAACACGTACGATAAATTTTAACCAGATAGAGCACAGATTGCATATTACAGTAACGCAAACATTATTTTTGACACGCAGAATTTTGCTCACGAGAATGTTATTTGAAAAATGCTCTGTTGAATGCTCCACTATTATCGCACCTAGATCTTACTAGAAATTTTTCCATTGCTACCAACAGTTCCAACACCGCTTTAGGCGTACACATTTTCCAGGAAATTGAAGAAGATGGTTCAATAGTAATCAAAAACATCGCATTTGCAAGCCGCATTCTGTCACCTGCTGAGCGAAATTACTCCGTTACAGAACTTGAAACATTATGTGTTGTATGGGCTTTTACGAGATTTCGGCACTTTCTTTATGGCAGACATACCACCGTTTACACAGACCACAGAGCGATACAATTTTTACTCTCGGCTAAATTTACTCATGACAGATTAAGCAGATGGAAACTTTATTTACAAGAATTTAATTTTACAATAGTTCACATTCCCGGCACACAAAATGTTATAGCAGACGCACTATCGCGTTCTCTCGGCAACAATCAGCAAGACGTAGCAACCAACTTCTGCAAAGCAAATTTCAGTGTCATGTACATTCAGCAAGATGCATTTGAAAATTTTATTTCATCGTCATTGCAGGACATAGCACAAGAACAAAACAAAGACAATGTGTGGAAAGAAATTAAACAGCTTTGGCAAGATAAGAATAATGTTACGATTAGAAACCACTACACTGTACGCAATGACATTCTGTTACGCCGCTCTCATCCTGACAGCAACAATTGGTTATTATACATTCCTGACGAACTGGTTAACAAACTAATTTGGTACACTCATTTAAGTTACGCACATTACGGAGCAAGAAAATGTTTTCTTATACTGAGACAGAACTGTTATTTTGCCAACATGGAGAAACGTATACGACGAGTTTTAGCGTCTTGTAAAATTTGCCAGAAAGCTAAATCAGACACCACTTCACATATTCCTCCGTTATGTCCCATTATACCTGTTAAATTAAGACACATGGCCGCAGTAGATATTTTTGGTCCGATTCCCAGAACTAACAGAGGTTTTTGCTACATTTTTGTCGCTGTTGAGCTCACTTCAAAATTTGTTACTTTCACTCCATTACGCAAAGCTACTGCTAAAACTGTTTCGAAAGCATTTATAAAACATTTTCTATCTCATGTAGGGCATGTAATGAAAGTAATTTCTGACAATGGATCTCAATTTCGTAGTAGCGTATGGACACGCATGTTACGAGCCAGAAACATTTCTCCGATTTATATATCCAAGTACCACGCTTCTTCGAACCCTTGTGAAAGATTAATGAAAGAAATTGGTAAGCTGTGCCGAATATACTGCCACAAAAGACATATTGATTGGGATACACACATACTCTCATTCCAAGATGTAATTAATTCCATTCCAAATGAATCCACTATGCTATCTCCGACTGTTATACTGAAAAACGTTGAACCACCGAACAAAATTAAAGAATTAATAGAATTTCCCAAAAGTCGTCGCCTACGACACCACGAAATAATTGACATTGCGCTGAACAACATCAAACGTGCCGCAGAGCGCCGGAGAAGACAGCAAAAACAGGTTTGTACACGCCGCGACTTTCACGTTGGACAGAAGATAGTAGTACGTACACACTATTTATCCAGCAAATTAAAAGGTAAGTGCAGTAAATTTGAACTTCTATACGCAGGTCCATATCGGATTCGCAGCATCCCTCACCCCAATGTTGTACACGTCGAAACTTTGAGAACCAGAAAATCGAAAGGCAATCACCATATCTCAAACATTAAACCGTTTATTGAGTGAAACCACTTTATGATTCAACACACTATGATGCCATTTACTAACGCAATTATTTCACCTGACTACTTATCGATGATTATCGTGTTTTTTCTTGGCAAGTGCCCGGCAAGGTAAGGTTAGCAGGTCGCTTTTCTTGTCGTTACACATCAGACCGTGCACATTTTCCATTTTTTTTGTGTGTATGATTGTACTCCAGTTTTGTTTGTATGCACTATGAAATAGTTAAGATATAACACACACCAGTCGACTTTGACATTTTTTTTTGCCTTATGACATCTCAACATCGTGACTGTTTCACATTTTTTTTTGCTGCTGCATTGTATTATTCCGTGTATATCTTTGTTTTTGAACACTGTCAATGTTTTTGACATATTACGTTTTCTGTCATGTTATGCTGTAGGGTTAATTATGTTACCATAAACCAGTCATTATCTAGTGGGTATATGATTTAAATGCAGGACATTAATCTCTGTCATCAATTTCAGGAAGAAATGATGTATGTAAGAAATAAATTTAACATAAATGGGAATTTCACCTACGGAATAAACGAAAGGAGATGCAATAACTTTATGAGGAAGAGTAAAGGGATCAGGATTAACAAGCATTAACAAGACTATACTATACTCATCACAGAATAGCAGTCTTAACTAATGTTTTCTTTCAGAATACAAGGTGATTGATGCAGGCTGTCAGACTGAACTACACATCTTAGTTTTAGTGATGAAATATGCTAGAGATAAGGAACAGATGAATAATGAGTAATGAAGTGATTTTTTGCAGATGATAATGAATACTGATGAATAATGATGAAGGATATGCTGTTATGAATAATGAAGTTTTTCTTTACAGGTGATGATAATGGTGAAGTTATGATGATATGGATAATGAAGTTTTTTTTCTTTACAGATGAGGATAATGTTGAAGTAATGTATTTATGCTACGTAGTTATTTAAGTATTTGTTGCAGTTTGCTTTGACAGCAGGTGTTACATTGCATAGTAGGATGACTGAAAGTTTTGGAAAGGACAGCTATGGAACACATTTTTATACACACTTCACTGCCTGTTAATTCGAAGTTCACTACTTTTCAGCATAGTGTGCGTTTCTTCTTTCAGGTCAATAATCCGTTTTTGTATTTTTTTTCAGGAGAAGTTTTTCATGACACTTACTAAACCTGTTACTTATTATACCTGTTCTAGTACTTGCATTTTTATATTTTTTACCCATTTGTGTCTATCGTTTATAAATGTGATCACATGTACTGCCTTGTTACATAATCTTGCTACAGCTGACTCATGACGAATGACGTTACCTATCCTCATTTGCAGCAATAGGTCAAAAGCAAAAAGTATTATGCCTCAGCAATTAATTATCGATCCCAACGCAATGCATTGCTAACAAAAAACATGTATTACCAGTCCCACATAATGTCACTAGTTTATGATAATTCTGAATAATACTGATCAACTGACCTCTTAATGAGACTATATTCAAAATGATGCTTTGTCACTAGCTAATAACTGCCACTGTTTATTGTAATGAGTACTTGTAATGCCCATGATTATTAATGCTATGACTGTAATTAACTGATTTTTAATAATGACTTCGTAATAATCTGAATAATACTGAATGATGATTTTATTCAATACTTGCTGGCCACTGAGTGCCAATAATTAATGTCACTCCACGAATTGTTATTAATTATGCCATTGATTAGCTCTTGTTTCCAATGTTGATACTTTGTAATTTGAAATGAATGTGACTGTTTAATAATGCTTTGTAATTAGGAGAAGGCTAATAATTCTTAATATATTGGAATTTCAAATGATTAATTAACGATGCCATACTTTGTTGTTGGAAATGAATGTGACTGTTTCATAATGCTTTGTAATTAGGAAAAGACTAATGATTCTTAATAGATTGGAATGACACATAATTAATTAACTATGGTACTGTTTAATAATGCTTTGTAATTAATTAAGGCTAATAATTCTTACTATATTGAAATGACAAATGATTAATTAATTAACTGTAATTAGACAAATGATTAATTAACGACAAATGATTAATTAACTGTAATTAGACAAATGATTAATTAACGACAAATGATTAATTAACTGTAATTATACAAATGATTAATTAACTGTAATTAGACAAATGATTAATTAATGACAAATGATTAATTAACTGGAATTAGGAAAAGGCTAATGATTATTGGAATGACAAATGATTAATTAACTGTAATTAGGAGAAGGTTAATGATTCTTAATTATACTCTGTAACTGAAAAGAATGCGATTATTTCATAATGCTTTGTAACCAGGAAAAGAAGGCTACTGATTCTATGTAAAACAATCAACGAACATTTTTCTGTAATACTACATACTTGGTACAGAAATGTTCAATAACTGGGCTATGAATGCCACAAACTACTAATTAAGTCTGTAATTGTCAATATTATGTGACTTGATGTCCTTCACCTCATAAGCTGACTACCCTGAATTACTGCAATGTCCATTTGTCCTGTTTATCCTAGTGATCATGGAGCACTATCTTTGGTTTTGCACTAATTCTACGTTGGTGTGCCTCGTAAGAGTGTGGTGTTGACACGACATGCTGTCCACCACCATGAGCGATGAAGACGTTATTATGGTCCCACTGTTTGGTGTACGTAATGTACTGCCAAAATGAAAACATGGAACATTACTACGACAGTTCAGTGTCTTGGCTACACTGATAAATTCTGATGGGAAAAGAACTTCAAGTTGTGTCACTTGGTGTTGTACTTCTGTGGAAAGATATGGACTTTCAGAGCAGCTGTGTGCAATCTAAAGTGCTACAACCATGATGCAATCCTTCCCTTTCCTATCCTGATTCTTGTCACATAAAGAAAAAATTTTGGTAACATCATTTATGTTCATAGGTTATACATTTTTCGATTCGCTAAACTCCAGTGTGAGTACACTTATGTCACTGGTCGACATGATGTATGCCATTATGTTTATTTGTTGTGAAAATACTAAAGACATTTTTCGGTGCATGTGCACTTTGGACATGATTTTTTGCCATTATGTTTATTTGTTGTGAAAAAGCTAAAGACATTTTTCAGTGCATGTACACTTGTCAACATAATATTTTTTGCCAGTCTGTTTATTTGTTCTGAATATGCTAAAGAATTTTTTCAGTGCCTGTGCACTTTATCTGTCAAAAAATTTGTATATACTTTTTTCTGATTTGCTACTATGTTTAGTATTCACATTTTGTCTTTGTCTGGTAATATTTTGTACTTAGTGCGTGTGCACAACATTTAAATATTCTGTAAGTTGTAGGATTTTGTTAATTAAAGAAAAATTTTGCAGCGATTGGCAAGTCCAAATGACTCACCATCGCTGCCAAATTTTTGCCCCCCCAGTGGAGGGTTATGAAACACGTATGTAACGCAGCAGCGATGGCGAGGCATTGTAGCATCTGTGACCAGAGAGTATGCGCTTGACCGCGCGAGTGTTGCGAGCGGTTCTCTGTCAGTAGTCGTTGCGAGTCAGTAGTAGTCGTTGCGAGTCTGTCAGTTCAGTCGTTGCGAGTCTGTAGCTCTGTCTAGTTGAGAGCAGTACTCAGTCTGTAGTCGTCATGCAGAGCGGTCGGTCAGTAGTAGCAGCCCAGTGCGGTTGTGTGATGTAGGCGGTCGGCAACACTGGTCAAGATGAGGAATAAGGTATACTGTTAATTAATATAATCATTAGATAATGAAAAATTTTATTTATTGTAATTATTCTCCAACAAGTCTCCCAATAATAATTTTTTATTTCAAAAGCATTTTTTCAAAAATTTAATTTTTTATTGAACTCAAGATTTCGTTGCACTTCCCATTTCATTCCACTTCTTTTGAAGAAAAATTCCACTAAAATCACAAAAAAAAGAGAATATTATTATTTGCAATGCAGTTCCTCCAAGCGGCGCGCAACAACAAGAGCAGATATGTGACATCCATTTATTCTGAGGTAAGACTTTAATTCTGATTGTTTTACACAGGGCCAAAGACCGATATTTCGGTTTAATTGAATTTTCTTGTCACTGAATGGACTTTACTTTTGAAGGATTTATATTTGAGTCAGATTGCGAATTTCACATTTTTGTTGCCATTGTCAGTACATTTCATTGTGGGCAGGTTACGTATAGAGCAATGTCGATCAGCATTTCTAATTAGTATCATCCTTTCTTTTTCTTTTAAAGTTTTTGTGGGGAGGTTACACTTGGCCCCCATTTCTATTAAGTATTGTCAATTTTCTTTCTTTTAAAATTACGGTGGGGAGGTTACAGTTGTGCCAAAACCCATAGCATTTCCCGTTTCACCAGCTACCGATGGCCCCTAAAAATTACGTTCTTTCATCGAAAATTGTGTAGTTAGCGGAATAACACGGCAGAAAATGAAGTTTTTAGTGCTGTCATTTGACTAAATCTCCTGCGGTTTGCTGTGTAAACTGTGTGCTAATTAATCCTACCAACGTGGTCCACATATACGGGACAAAGTTGCCACATGCTGAACATAACATAATAATTCAGAGATATAATAGGGATGACACAGAAATACATGATGTTATACTGGACAGACATACTGATTTTGAAGGACAGGTAAAACCTGAAGGTGTCTCTTCAAGCAGTATACGACCTTCGTCTACAGAGCAACAGGAACAGTTCAGTCACAAAGAGCACCAACTACCTCCACCCAAATAGTCGGGGCTCAGTGTATTAGGTGATACCGAAGACAGCATACTAGAGTTCTTCATGAAGACTATTACAGTCATGGTTTCAATTTATAAAACAGACTAATGAGGCGCTACAAGCGCATTATAAGTAAATCAAATAGCAGATTAATTCTAAATCACGTGTCTAGCAAAAAGCGAGGAGGAACTCATTTCAATGGAAGCAGATTGTCGCAGGTGCAAACTACTGAAGTGCGTGTAATAGTAAATTTGGTGGAGTAAGTTCATATGGATCTACAGTTCACTACTGGCATTTGCAAGTATGGGCACTAGAAGCTTTGAAAATTGTTGTCTTGGGCTATTTCAGTACTTCTGGTTTTTTTATTGACTATCTTAAGTTAGAATACGGCATTTCATGCAGGCATTTTACAACGTATGTCACACATAAGGACATACAAGACGATAATACTCGTAGTATACGTCAGAAGGCGCAACAGCTTTTGGAAGAAATCGCAACATTTATGACAGAGGAGGGTGTGGAGAAAGGCAGTGTTCGGAACAATGACTGGAGTCAACACCAGTTTGAAATGTCTCCATCATCAAAACTGTCTCACAGAGGAGAGGAAACAACACCTAGTCTCTTGTAATTTGCTCATAGCTTTATCCACAGCTACACTATTGACGTGGCTTTATCAATGACAGGCAGAATAGCAAACAAGTTGTACATCTGTTTTAAAGAGGCACAAAATACTTTCGGCACAAATATTTGATGCAAACTTTGGAGCAACTTACCCACTAAACATTCATGTGGAGACAACCAAAAGTGAAAAAATAAGTAAAGAACAAATGAAACCGTTTCTAATTTCAGTGTGGCTGCTGTGCGATTCCTGGTCAGATCATACACATCGTACCCTTCTAGATGCATGTTTTCCAAACAAAGATGGTGTGCTGAAAACATTGGTGTTTACTTCCTTAGTCAATATAAGTCCCGAGCGGTCGGTGGCAAAGATGTCCCTTGTTTGTGAGAGATCCGGATTAGTTCAATCGCAAAGGAAGCAGACTTGGGTAGTTGGAATTACGAATAAAAAGTAAAAATGTTTGTTCAAATTATTATTCAGTCACTCGAAGAAATATTTGTTCATCATTTGTGAACAAAAAGCGAAGACAATAACGACAAAATACAAATCCAAAGAAATTTATTGCCTCAACTACTTGTTGTTTGTAAAAAAAACATGTATCTCGTTAGTTTCAGAGTATTTTTCATAAAAATCATTTAATCACACACATCGTCAAAAAGTTTGCTTCACGTTTGAATGTTTGGTGTATTAATAAATACGATCAAAAGATGCCACAGAGTGCCACAGTGTATTACATCACATAAAAGTTTACCTATATTTCATAATAACAATGTAAGAGAGTAGTAAAAGGGCCCATTCAGTGCACTATAATATAAATTAGTAGGCAAACAAAATCGTGTACATAAAAACCAACTACATCCCACACACCACTTGCAGTGATACAAAAAGACTATTCATTCAACAAACAATATTAACAATTGTTACCTCAAAAAAGTAATAATGAAGTAAATGGCGGCTGTCAATTTCTATTAAACCAAAAATTATACATCTTATTTCTACGAAGTACTCAAAGAAGTAATGAAAGCTGAAATTGACTACACAGCTTCAGCTATTTTTTTTTCAAACAATGACATTTTATGTCTTTTAGTAATAATTTTTAGCGCAGTACAGTTTGCTAGAAAAGAAAACGAAGAGAAAAAAAGAACATAAAAAGCGAACTCAAGAAACGGACAGCAAAAAATAGTTAGCCATTATCACTGCAGTAAAATTTGTTGCACAAAGAATGGACAGCAAGAATGTTGTTGTTGTTGTGGTCTTCAGTCCTGAGACTGGTTTGATGCAGCTCTCCATGCTACTCTATCCTGTGCAAGCTTTTTCATCTCCCAGTACCTACTGCAACCTACATCCTTCTGAATCTGCTTAGTGTATTCATCTCTTGGTCTCCCTCTACGATTTTTACCCTCCACGCTGCCCTCCAATACTAAACTGGTGATCCCTTGATGCCTCAGAACATGTCCTACCAACCGATCCCTTCTTCTGGTCAAATTGTGCCACAAACTTCTCTTCTCCCCAATCCTATTCAATACTTCCTCATTAGTTATGTGATCTACCCATCTAATCTTCAGCATTCTTCTGTAGCACCACATTTCGAAAGCTTCTATTCTCTTCTTGTCCAAACTATTTATTGTCCATGTTTCACTTCCATACATGGCTACACTCCATACAAATACTTTCAGAAATGACTTCCTGACACTTAAATCAATACTGGATGTTAACAAATTTCTCTTCTTCAGAAACGCTTTCCTTGCCATTGCCAGCCTACATTTTTTATCCTCTCTACTTCGACCATCATCAGTTATTTTGCTCCCCAAATAGCAAAACTCCTTTACTACTTTAAGTGCCTCATTTCCTAATCTAATTCCCTCAGCATCACCCGACTTAATTTGACTACATTCCATTATCCTTGTTTTGCTTTTGTTTATATTCATCTTATATCCTCCTTTCAAGACACTGTCCATTCCATTCAAATGCTCTTCCAAGTCCTTTGCTGTCTCTGACAGAATTACAATGTCATCGGCGAACCTCAAAGTTTTTATTTCTTCTCCATGAATTTTAATACCTACTCCGAATTTTTCTTTTGTTTCCTTTACTGCTTGCTCAATATACAGATTGAACAACATCGGGGAGAGGCTACAACCCTGTCTTACTCCCTTCCCTACCAGTGCTTCCCTTTCATGTCCCTCGACTCTTATAACTGTCATCTGGTTTCTGTACAAATTGTAAATAGCCTTTCGCTCCCTGTATTTTACCCCTGCCACCTTTAGAATTTGAAAGAGAGTATTCCAGTCAACATTGTCAAAAGCTTTCTCTAAGTCTACAAATGCTAGAAACGTAGGTTTGCCTTTCCTTAATCTTTCTTCTAAGATAAGTCGTAAGGTCAGTATTGCCTCACGTGTTCCAGTGTTTCTACGGAATCCAAACTGATCTTCCCCAAGGTTGGCTTCTACTAGTTTTTCCATTCGTCTGTAAAGAATTCGTGTTAGTATTTTGCAGCTGTGACTTATTAAGCTGATAGTTCGGTAATTTTCACATCTGTCAACACCTGCTTTCTTTGGGATTGGAATTATTATATTCTTCTTGAAGTCTGAGGGTATTTCGCCTGTTTCATACATCTTGCTCACCAGATGGTAGAGTTTTGTCAGGACTGGCACACCCACGGCCGTCAGTAGTTCCAATGGAATATTGTCTACTCCGGGGGCCTTGTTTCGACTCAGGTCTTTCAGTGCTCTGTCAAACTCTTCACGCAGTATCATATCTCCCATTTGATCTTCATCTACATCCTCTTCCCTTTCCATAATATTGTCCTCAAGTACATTGCCCTTGTATAGACCCTCTATATACTGCTTCCACCTTTCTGCTTTCCCTTCTTTGCTTAGAACTGGGTTTCCATCTGAGCTCTTGATATTCATACAAGTCGTTCTCTTATCTCCAAAGGTCTCTTTAATTTTCCTGTAGGCGGTATCTATCTTATCCCTAGTGAGATAGGCCTCTAGCCATCCCTGCTTAGCCATTTTGCACTTCCTGTCGATCTCATTTTTGAGACGTTTGTATTCCTTTTTGCCTGTTTCACTTACTGCATTTTTATATTTTCTCCTTTCATCAATTAAATTCAATATTTCTTCTGTTACCCAAGGATTTCTACTAGCACTCGTCTTTTTACCTACTTTATCCTCTGCTGCCTTCACTACTTCATCCCTCAAAGCTACCCATTCTTCTTCTACTGTATTTATTTCCCCCATTCCTGTCAATTGCTCCCTTATGCTCTCTCAGCAAGAATGAACACGAAAAATTGATAGCAAAAAGTGGGCAAATTTGAATGTGCGACGAATTGGGATAAAAGTTGCACAGCAAAAATTAACACAAATAATGAACAGCAACACTGGACAGCAGAAAATGATAGCAAATTTGAACACACTAGAATTTGGGGTAAAAAACGAAGAGCAAAAATTGTTAGAGAATTTGAGGGCACTAGAATTTGTAAAACAAAAAATGGATAGTAAAAATGTTTAAGGAAATCGGAACCCTTAGATCCACACACAACTCACTAGAATTTGGGGCACATAAAATGGATAGCAAAGATGGGCATAAAAATTTAACTTTTAAACTGATTGTAAATTTGAGCACAATACAATTTTGGACAAGAAAAATGAACAGAACATGGACAGCATAAAAGGAATCAAAAATTGGGAAACAAAATAGGCACAAGAAGTGGACTGCAAAGGAACAGCAAAATGGGCGCAAAAAACATAAAGCAACAATGGACAGTAACAATTGACAGCAAAACCTGATAGCAAATTTGAGTGTGCAAGAATTGAACGCAAAAAATGGACAGCAAAAGAAAAGCAAACAAATTTAAGCACACTAGAATATGCATTAAAAATAAATGGGCAGAAAATCTAAGCACACAAGAATCTGGGACACCAAAAAATGTATAGCACGAATGGATAGCAAATCTGAGTGTACTTGAATTGAAAAAAAAACTAAATGGACAGCAAAAATAGATGACAAATTTGAATACACTAGTATTTAGCACACAAAAAATGAAAAAGAAGGTGAACACAAAAAGTGAACAGCAAAAATGGGCAGCAAACACTGATAGCGAATTTGAGTCCACTAGAATTTGGAACACAAAAAGATGTACAGCAAACATGTACAGAAAATTTAGGAGCACTAGAATTTAAAGGAAATGGACAGGAAAAATGGATAATAAACTTGAGTGTAATAAAACTGAAAAAAAATTTGCCCTGTGGGTACATTGACTTCATTCATAGCCACACTAGTCCCTCGTTTTACCTTCGTTTCCGTAAGTTTGACCTCCTTTTGACCTCTGTTGACCTTTCTTAGCCATATTTTTCCTCAAACATGTCCACCTGTGCTGTTTATTTTCTGTGTAATTTTTTTAGTCCATTTTTGCTGACCACTGTCCCTTTTCATTATTTGTGCCCCAAATTCTAGTGAACACAAATTTCCCATATTTTGTTCATTCTTGCTGTTCATATTTTGCATCTATTTTGTTGTCCATTTTAGCAGTCCATGTTTGTATATTATTGTGTGTAGGTTTGATATCCAATTTTTTGGTTCCATTTTTGCTGTTTATTTCTTGTGCTCATTTATCCTGTTCATTTTTTATGTCCCAAATTCTAGTGCACTCAAATATTCAGTCAATTTCGCTGTCTGTAGTTTTTGTGCAACTTAACTGTTCTTTCTTTGCGTCCAATTTTGCTGTACTTTTTGATGCCTAATTTTTTGTTCTTTTTTTGTTGTCCATTTTTGTCTTTCATTTTATTTGTCAGTTTTTGCTGTCCATATTTTGTGTCCCAAAATCTAGTGTGCTTAAGTTTTCAGTGAATTTTGCTGGCCATATTTTGTGCCAGTTTTTAATGTCTAATTTTTGTGTTCATTTTTACTTTTCATATTTTATGTCCGTTTTTGCTGCTAATTTTCTTGTGTCCACATTCTAGTCAGCTCAAATGTTGAATCAGTTTCACTGTACACTTCTTGTGTTCCTTTTTTCTGTATATTTTTGTGTCCATTTCTGCTGTCCACTTTTTGTGTCCATTGCACTCAAATTTTCATTTAGCTTTGCTGTCCATTAGTCTGTTCACATTTCTTGAGTCCAAAATTCTATATCTGTCAAATTTTTAGTCAGTTTTGCTTTTTGTTTTTGTCCTTTTTCTGGTTATATTTGCTGTCCATTCAATATGTCCCAAATTATATTGATTTTTATATGAATGTAAGGCTAGCGATTTGCTAGTCCACTATTTTGCTGTTCATTCTTTGTGTTCCAAATTAAAGTGTGCTCTAATTGGATGCCAATATTAGCTTTCGATTTGTTTCTGTCCCAAATTCTAGTGCTTTAAAATTTATTATCCATTTTTTCTGCCTATTTTCTTTTGTTCACTTCCAGTGCACACAGGTTTCCTATCCACATTTGCTGTCAATACCTTGTGTCCCAAAATTCTAGTGCACTCAAATTTGCTATTAATTTTTCCTGTCCACTTTTTGTGGTCATTTTGCTGTTCATTTCTTGTCACGCAATTTCTAGTGCATTAAAACTAGCTATTCATTCTTGATTTCCCTTAGTTTTTGTCCTAAATTCTAACGTGCTCAAATCTGTTGTCCATTTTTGCTGTCCGTTCCTTTTGTGTTCAATTCTAGCACACTTAAATTTGGTATCCATGTTTGCCATCCGTTCTCCTGTGTGCGAACTTCTGGTGCACTCAAATTTCCATTCAATTTTTGCTGTCCTTTTTTGTGTCAGTTTCTACAGGTCATTTTATGGGTCCCAAATTCTTGTGAGCTAAAAATTGTTATCTGTTTTTGCTGTCAATTTAGTACTGTTCAATTTTAGTGTACTCAAATTTCCTACCTATTTTTGGTCTCAATTTGTTTATGTCTCAAATTCAAGTGTGCTCAAATTTCCAATATACTTTCACTTTACATTTTTGTCTTAATTTTTGCTGTTTGCCGGCCGGTGTGGCCGTGCAGTTCTAGGTGCTTCAGTCTGGAACCGCGTGACTGCTATGGCTGCAGGTTCGAATCCTGCCTCGGGCATGGATGTGTGTGATGTCCTTAGGTTAGTTAGTTTCAATTAGTTCTAAGTTCTAGGCGACTGATGACCACAGAGGTTAAGTCGCATAGAGCTCAGAGCCATTTGAACCATTTTGCTGTTTATATTTTTTGAGCCAAATTCTAACTCAAATTTGCTGTCCATTCTTGGTGTCCATTTCCTTGCATGCTAAATTTTAGTGCTCTTTAATGTGATATCCGTTTATTTCTGTCCATTTCTGTGTCCATTTTTGCTGTCGATTTCATGTGTCCCAGATCCTAGTTTGCTCAAATTTGACATCAATTTTTGCTGCCAATTTTTGTACACTAAGTTCTAGTGGGCTCAAATTATTATCGGAAGACATAAAATTAATTTTTTTTAAAAAAAGTAGCAGGAACTGTGTAATTGAAGTAGAGTAAGCAGCTAATTTTATGTACCTGATATGTAAGTGAACGAAGAAACCTGAAAATTATTATAAGGTCTTTCATAACCTGATATCCACTGCGTGAATTATTTGATTGTTTCGTTGAAATACGATCTAGAATTTTTGGCTTAATTGAAATTGGTTGCCACTGCCTGGTTCGTTATTACTTTTTTGGAGTATCTATTTTTTTAATATTTGTTGTTGAATAATTAATCTTTTTACTACCAACACACGTATGTGGGATGCTGTTGATTTTGCTCACAAGTTTATGTCCTAGTGCACTGAACAGGCCCACTCACTGAAAAGCCCCTGATTACCATCTTTTCCACCAGCGAAAAAGGGAGACAAAGAGAGGGAACAATCATCAATTTGTATCATTTTTGGGCGAATAATTTTGTTTTAGTTGCATGTAAGTTTCCTCTTCTGAATCTGATTCCAAATTGAAAAAAAAAAAAATGATTTTTCGTCTTCTACGGTTACCTCATCGTCAGCCGGTATCATGGACACTTCTTTGCCCTCTGTAAATCTGGATTTCATTGTAAGCCTCTTTTCATCAAGGAGAGCAAATAAAAATGTAGCGTTCGCTTTTAAATTGTGAAAAAATATGTGTATTCCACATTGTACGTGAAGTGACGAGAAAATCTACTCACTTTTTCGACATGGAGCTGCCAGTATTCTCCAATATTTGAAGAGACACATTTACTGTTTTCGCAGTCTTTTGCACAAAGCCAACAAGTATTGCACTAAAAAGTTTTCTGTTGCATTATACTCAAGCTTCAGCAATAAACTTTTTATAATGAACTGTCTTATTGCGGAAGCTCTGGGAATAACGCTGTTTCACGTAGTAAAACTCAGTGTTCCTTATCAAATATGCTGAGTCCAGAGCTATATGTACCTATGAAGACTTACCTTTGTTCTAAGTTTCATTGTTTTGTAAGGACTACTCCATCTTGTGGCGCCACGTTTGAACAGAGGTTGATGTAAAAAAGTCCACTATTTCCGATGATTCTGAAAGTCCAGCAATACTTTAAAAATTACATTCTCGTATCATTTTACAATCCATTGTGGTAATGCTGGCATTTCATTTCCATTTCATAAAATTTTCGAAGGACACCTTGAGCCTCACTTGCCACACATAACCTTAATAGAATTATTTTACTTTCCTCATTAATTAGGAAGAAAAATTAATGAATTGAGCTTAATTGATAATTTTTAGCCACTGAGACAATGCTCACGATCTCGGATGATATTTTCGACTGGCATTTACAAATTTAAACTAAGTATAATTGGTGGTAATGAGCACACATCTGTTATCTGGAATAGCGCACGACTAGCGAGCGTCGCAACTTAGAGTGGCGATATAGTCAGTCTTAACACACGTTGCTGTTATTAGTAGTGCTTGTTTCCAGTGCGAATTTACAGTTTGATATATTATGCGTTGTTAGTGGGACGCCAGATATGTGCGAAACCAATACTAAGTAATATTAAGGCTAAGAGACGTGACAAGTATGATGTCGTGGTCATCGTTACTGTAGGCTTTGCAAACTTCTTAAAAATCACTTGTAGTTTTCTACGATTTGTTCATGGTTTCCATCAGGTAATGTATTGCTCATATGAACTAGCCTGTTGTGTTGATTGTTCAAATTAAGATGTACTGTGAGGTGGCAAAAATCATGGGATATGTCCTAATATCATGTCTGACTTCTTTTTGCCGGACTTCTTTTTGTCCGGTGTAGTGCAGCAGGTGGACGCGGTATGTGCTCAACAAGTCTTTGAATGTCTCATAAGAAATGCCACCTCTATAATCGACCATAATTGCGAAAGAATCGCCGAAGCAGGATTTTATGCACGAACTGACATGTCGATTATGTGCCATAAATGTTCGACTGGAATTACGTCGGGCGATCTGGGCACCGAATCATTTGTTCGAACCATCCATAATGTTCCTCAGATCAATCGCGAATAACTGTGGCCTGATGACACGGCACAGTGTCATGCATAAAATTTCCATCGTTGTTTGGGAATATGAAGTAAATGAATGCAGAAAATCGTCTCCCAGCAGCCGAACATAAACATTTTCAGTCAATGGTTGGTTCAGTTGGGCTAGAAGAACCAGTCCATTCCATGTTAACACAGACCATGCCATTACGGAGCTACAACCAGCTTTGCATAGCGCCTTGTTGACAACTTGGGTCGATGACTTAGTGGCGCCTGCGCTGCACTCGAACCCTACCATAATCTCTTACCGGGTGAAGTCGGAATTCGTCTGATCAGCCCACGGCTTCCCAGTGTTGCCATAGCCCATTAACGGCAAATTTCGCCGCACTGTATATACGTTCGCCGTACGCCTTACATCGATTTCAGCGGCTATTTCGCGCAGTCTTTATTTCTGTTAGCACTGACAGCTAAACAAAAAAGACACTGATTTCGGTCGTTAAGTGAAGGCCGTCGGCCACTGCGTTGTCCGTGGTGAGACGTAATTCCTGAAATTTGGTATTCTTTGTTGTAACGGCGACCGGAACGGTCTCGGGGTTGAAGTGACGGAAAGCGCGGCGGGACCCGCGGAGCGGCCCGCGAACAACACAACGAGATAGGACGGACACGACCAACGAAGGACAAAACGAATACAACAAGATCGAAACAATGGAGTCACAAGGAAACCTAACAACCACGTCCACTCGTACACTGAACAAGAAAGTAAGTAAACTGTCTAAAGCGAGGCGATGTGTCCAGAAACGTACGCAAGATTAGACTCGCTTGCTGAGCTTTATTTTTTTTTTCTTTTTTGAATTTCGATTCCCCCCAAAGGGGGCGGGCTGGCAGCAGCTTAGTATGCCACTCTTCAGCCTACAGACTTTGTTTTAAAAAGATGAAGACAATAAATAATGAAAACAGGCGATAAAATCGGAGACTTAAATGGTAACATGGTGAAAACAAAAAATCGTGGAACTTAAAACATAGAACAAAGGGATGATGATGCTAATAAAATACATACGAAGCAGACAGGTAAAATAATAGACAGAAAATTAAAACACACGGCGACAGTCTGGTTTCTGTTCGCAAGAGACATGAAGTTCACAACCAGCGACAGCATGATTTCTGTTCGCAATGCTTTGGAAAGATAAACAACACTGAACATTCACTTGAACACTGCACTAAAAAGTTGGAAAATATGACATACCACAGCCAAGGGCAGGTGGGGGGAATCTGGACAGATGGGAAAATAAAAGGAGGGGGAGGAGAGGAAAAACGAAGGTGGGAAGGGGGGAAAGGAGCTGATGGACGAGGACCCTTAAGATAGGGTGGGGGAGGGTGCTGGGCAGACGCGACAGTGAGTGGGGAGGGCTGAGGAGGGGAAATACAAAAGGACTCTGGTGGGAGAAGGGTAGTAGGGTGGGGGGGATAAGGGAGGTAGGGAGAGTGTAGGCCGGGAGACAACAGGATAGACGGGAGAGGAATAGGGAGCCCAGGGAAAGGATGGAGGAAAGGAGTGGGGGGTGAAGATCAGAGCTGATAGGAGTGGTAAATGGAGGGAGAGAGGGCGTCATCTGGGAGGGGGAGTTGATGGAAGCCACCTTGGGAAAGTAGATGAAGGATGTAGAGATGAAGGGTAGGGGGGACACAACAGTGAAGGCGTGGCAGGGGGTGGGGACTGGCTGAGTGAGAGGCAGGCGCTTAAATACTCTATCGGGGCCCCCGCTGTTGGCCGCTGGAACCACATGTTCCACTGTGGTGCCCTCACTCCAAATGCGGGCCAGGAGGTGCGCGCCGCCACAGGTTACAGCGCAATGGTACAGAGACCTCTAGGGGTCTTCGACGTCCATGACATCTGGCGGGGATTCAACTTGTGCGGCGCGCGGTACCAGATCCTTGGCATACACTTTACACTGGGGATCTCGGAATATAGGATTCCCTAATGTTTTCCGAGATGGAATGTCTCATGCGTTTAGGTCCAGTTATCGTTCTGCGTTAATAGTTCATTACTTCCCGTCCATTGACCATAATAACGCCAGAAACCTTTTCACATGAATAAGCTGACTAAATGTGACGGATCAACCAATGCATTGCCCTTTTATATCTTGTGTAGGTGATGCTACCGCCACCTGTATACATGCATGTCGATAACCCATTACTTTTGTCACCTCAGCGAATGCCATCGCTTCGTAGACTGTAAACTGTTGGGTTTCTCCAGTAGAATAAAAATTTGATGGCGGTTGGAGAGCTTTGTGGCAATTTCTTTTTTTGGATCTTAACTAGACATGTCCGTGCTCTTGGGTCACTGGGAAAATGCTTCAAGTCCGAGACGTGTCGGTCATTGTTAGGATTAGAGGGTCAATGATGAAATTGGTTATTTTCGCTGTAGTGCTTAGTTTCCAACATATTCTCATCAAAGCACTCAGTGCATGTTTTGACGATATTGAGTGTGATAAGTTTAAGAAATTTTGTTCCCAAGAAATCTTCGTCTGGCCCCCTGAAAATAATCAACATCTTTTGATTTGATTACTACTGGTTGTTAGAACTTCAGGATCATGGCTGTGAGAGAGCCAATGGATTTAAAAAAAACTTATATGCAACTGTCAACAGTATCGATGTACTCGGAGAAACGTATGATACACAATTCGCTGTTTTACTATACATTTATTCACCACCCGTTTCGCTCATGGGCTATCTTCACAATGAAAAACTACTTTGACAGTTACACATGACATACATGCTGCTCAATCAGGAAAGAATACGTCATTGGAGACTTGGAAATGTAACAAAAGGGTGCTTAACGCCGTAATACAGGCTTAACCTAATAGGAAACAACGTTGTAAACATGGAAACATGTAAGAACAGTAACGGTACAGCACCATTGCTCAAGAAATGGGGTTTGCCCTTACTGCTCTTCGTTGTTTCCATAACTAAGACATTTCTTTTAAGCTTGGTTACGCCTATACTATGGCGTTAAGTAGTGGTTTCCTACTTTCCAAATCAGCAATCACGTATATTTTCGTGGTTAAATTGCGTGTTGGACATGTAAAGTTAGCACAGTCGACATTTTTCTACTGCGAAGGTGGTCGATGATCGAAACCGGTAGTGAATGAATGTAAAGTATGACAGCACAGTGCGTATCATGCATTTCTCCAAGTATAGTGGATTTAGATGCAGTAGGATGAAACAATCTAGCTACCAAATATTGCTTAAGTTTTGTTGACCCGTTTCGCCTTTTCGACGCATCTTCGGAAATCATATAGAAACTGCGCGTGAGGCGTCAGTCATAAGTAGCTGAAATATTGGGCGAGCAGCGCCGGCGAGGTCGTGCAGCTAAGCTTAGATAGGGACACTTCCAAGCATGACACAAATATTGGTATAGAAATTGTAGTTGCCGTGAATACATGACCATATGCTCCAGCTTATGCCTTTGATATTCCAATATAACGCAGGTTTTCGAAGTATTCTTCGAGAGGGCCTAATAGACTTCTTTTTTATCCTAATGTACTCCGCTGGAGTTGCGTACTCTGCACAGCGAGCGTATGCTGAACACTAAAATAAGCACACTAACACGTTTTAGCGTCGTTTTGAATTTCTTATTTTCATCCCAAATCCGACTAATTATCAGTAATTGATCGTGTTCCTTCCATAAGTCTCAAAGGCTGTTGCATACATATGCCGTTGAACCTACTAGTCTAAGGATTCACACATTTTATTATTCTTTATCACTAGAATTATTTATTGTCTATACTGTACACTCAAACTTGAATCCGTTTGTTAGTTGACAGTAGACAGTGTAGCTACGAAAAACAATAGCCTCTCTGTGCTTCTTTACGCGGCAAAATGTAAATTTTTATGATTTCACACACTTCAGTTTTTTGTTAAGAAGAATTTTGTGTAATTTGTGCAACGCCTGCATTTCAGCATTTGTGTAGATGGGCGCAGTAAACAATCGTCACTAATCATGTGCTGCACATATTGTGCTGTTTCATAAGTAGCTAAATATTCATCTTTATATGTTCGTCGCCAAGTGTATTGACGTACAAATGTGTAGTCATAAATCCCAAATTTTCGCCTCTGTCTCTTCGTGAGCTTGTGCTGCGCTGGCATCGTCCACCGACCGCATTAACACGTCACTCTGTGTAAAACGGCATACTAAATGCAGTGCACCAGGGCTTGCTTGCGGATTTTATGAAAAACTGTAATTTAATTAACTCATTTGTGGTCGGTGAGGTTGTTACCGAGTCCTCTCGACTGCCGCGGTGTTCCATTACCGTAATGGAAGCTCTCCGTCACACTGAGTTTTGATTAAAAACATATTCAGTCAATTTGTAAATTTTTATTGGTTTTCAGCGTTTAAAACCTATGAATGATATTCTGTTTCAATATGACTGCAGCCGTTGCTTTATTTTTCTTAACCACTTAATACAGTATAAGAAATTATATCTGGATTAGGCACACCATGTGTCTAATTCAGATTCATTCCTGAAATGTCAACCATGTACCTAATGGAATGTACCTGCTATTTTAAACGCTCCCTCTTCCATGAAGTATCGATGTATTGAATTCGGAATCAGTTACATTTTTACCGAACTGCCTTTTCAGATATTTTGGGCGAGTAACCTGACTGCTAACGACGGGGGGTTTCATCCTATTAAAATGGGCGGCTTAGAGACCAAACGCTGGGGGATGCGGCGGTTATTTGTAGACACGGCTAGGTAGCTGTTCTCAGCGTAGGCAGTTGAAGGCGACAGATACTGCTAGGCTGTAGCTGCTTGTATTTATACTCGCTCACCCCGGTCTTCTACTGACAAGCCGCCTGAGCACATAGAGGGATCCACAGACCAGCATGAGGTAATCCTATATCCAATGAGGTAAATCTGTTCGCCACTGGTACAGGCGGGAGTCAGACACTATATTGCCTCAGCAGTATTACCAACGAGGCAGTGAAGTTCCCCAGACCGCTGGTTGCCCAGTCTGACCACCAACGCCTGCTATGGAGAGGCGTTGGTGTAACATTTCTTTACCCTTTAGATGGTTCTCAGACTGATGTTAAATCTGAGCATTATTTAAACATCGCATAGTACATTTTAGCCATAAGACACAAAAGGTGCATCAAAAACGAATTATTCGAATGAGAAGGAAATCGGTGGATGTGATATACTTGTACAGACAACAGACGATTACAGTTTCATAAAAATGGACGATTTATTCAGAAGAAAGAACACAAATTGAGCCACTTAATAACGTATTGGTCCACCTCTGTGTCTTACGGAAGCGGTTATTCGGCATGGTATTGATTGGTAGAGTTGTTGGATGACCTGAAGGCTAGAGCGACAACTTCTGTCAAATTGTCGCGATAGATTGTCGAAATCCCAAGCTAGTGGAAGAGTCGTTCGCATAATGCTTCAAACGTTTGGCCTGGAATCTCAGTGACTGAAGCACAAATGTCTTCACTGATAAGTCCTGCTTCGAACTGAGCCCCAATGATCTGTGAAGTCTAGTGACGGTCCGGACAGCGAATGGATACTAATCTGACTATCACCTGCTATATGGTCGGGCAAGCAAGAATGAAGGTTTGAGGTGCCATTTTTTTCCTAGTAGGACCCCTTTGTTTGCAATCCGCCCACCGTTGCAGTACAGCGGTACTTAGACGATATTCTACGACTGTTGCCTTCAATAGAAAGCTATCCTGGGTTACAATAAGCAAAATAGTGCCCGCCCAAACGTGGCAAGAGTTTCCACTGCTTGTCTTCGTGCATGCCAAACCATTACCGGGTCAGTAACGTCACTAGCTCTCTCCCTAATCGAGAGTGTTTCGAGCTTTATGGGCAGAGCCCTCCAACCATCTCGGATTTTTGACGTTCTAACGCGTCAGTCGGACGAAATTTGGCACTATATTCGTCGGGAGGAAATCCAACAACTCTATCAATGAATGTCAAGCCGAATGATCGTTTGCATAGGGCCCAGAGGTGGACAAAAACGTTATTGACTTGCTCAATTTGTGAAACTCTTTGTCTTGGAAAGATCATTCAATTTTTGTGAAATTTAAACCATTTGTTTATCTGCACATGTACATCACATCCACCTATTTCCATGTCGTGAGCGTCTTTTTTTTTTTTTTTGGTCTTATGGTGAACTTTCTTCCTTTGTGCACCTATTCACATTTTCCATTCTCATTGTTGTTCTAGTAGCCCAGTCCAACACCCAATGTTCGATGACTGTTATACTTGTGACTGCTTATTCGTTATGGGTGTCCCAGCCAGGACAAAAGTTCAGGGAAGTCGGCAGCTCTCTGCCACAAGTAGACATTGGCTGCACAAGTGAGTGCCAGAATCGATGTTGAATCTGTAGATGAGATTCATATCACACCGTTTTGTGGCAGTATCTACTGCCATACCGTAGGATGTGTTGAAAAATTGGCTCTTCATTAATGTATATCTTCTTCATTGCTATGAACTCGCCTAGCGAACAGAGTAAGATGACATTCAAGGTATCATTCAGGAAGATCAGGTTCCTTGCTTATAATATTTCCAAAGGCTTATCGTGCAAGTTCTGTAGCAGATATGTTATATCTGGAACCGCATCCTCTGTTATAATTGCCGTAAACCGAAAAGTCGTCCCCGAAACGTCACACGTCGGTTTATTAACTTTCTACCGCCCCAGGGCTCCAAGCGTTCGGTATCCTTAGCTCGTCCTTCTTCATAGGAATTTTCGAGAACCACCAGTGCATCGTACATTCATTATACCCAATGGTCATCCACATACTGGAAATAAAGTTGTGATACAAGGATGTTATGTTGCTATCCCTCTGCTTGTCCTTCCTACAATCCTATTTCACACGCCATTGTGGCAGTCTGGTTCATTCTGGACGGGCATATCTCCACCTGTTCTCTTGGGCAATACTGCAGTTCGTCTGTGGCAATCAGGAACAACGTGGAAGGTCATATCATGTTCTGTTATATTTGGCAATGCTGCAGTTTGTCTCTAGACATTAATGCCTGACTTTTCCTCCCTGGCGTAACTAGAGCCTTTTCTTTCGTACTTATTTCCACAAACTTCACCAAGGCCATCCATCATATTGGATGTAGGTGAAGTGCATGAAATTCATATCGGGAACCGGCACCGGCTACCAAGAAATGAATTGGCTCATGTAGTCAGGCGCGCGGTGATACAATACAGACCAGGATTTCTCTTCCAGATGTGCGATGTATTATAACACAGCTACCATATACTCCCATGCCTTGCGCGAATCGGCCTTGGTGGCAACAAGGTAAGAGTTATCTGTGCATTGTGTATGGTATCCTGTAAGTCTGATATCTCTACATAGGCATTCCCTACACTGTCGGAAAGCATGCACAAATCCCTTTGTGGCTAATCGGGCTTACAATAATCAGGTCCCAGTTCACAGAAATGACTTCTGTCTTCAACTTGTTATCCAACTCTGCAGTTAACCCCCGCAGCAGCCTGTTATTATTCGATACACTTTTCTTCAATTGATCAGCTGGGTGGTACGCCACTCCACTTTTGTACCATATGCTACTTCATGTGTATCAAGCTGCATCAAGGCGAGCTTCTAGCAAGATAAAACAAATGGTTCAAATGGCTCAGAGCACTATGGGACTTAACATCTGAGGTCACCAGTCCCCTAGAACTTAGAACTACTTAAACCTAACTAACCTAAGGACATCACACACATCCATGCCCGAGGCAGGATTCGAACCTGCGACCGTAGCGGTCGCACGGTTCCAGACTGAAGCGCCTAGAACCACTCGGCCACCAGCGGCCGGCCAAGATAAAACACTGGCGGGCACAGCCAGGAATATCACAGTGTGTCCACTGGTGTCACTAGTTATCTTTCACACATCTGTTATTGCGTGACAGTTTATGTCCGAACTGTCATGGAGACGTATTTTATAGCGTAGTATACACATCCCAATAGTGAGAAAAGTCGATCCATTAATGCTGAGTAATAACTCCAGACAGTATGCACAACTACCAGTGAATGCACAGCTGATTACTTGTTCTGTTTTCCTTTTATTATGGTAAGGGTTAGACTATTACTTTCTGAAGCCTTGGGGGCTCTTCCTAGCTGGTTCTAGACATGGTAGTTAGCTTCAAATTTCCAGAGAGTCATAAACCTCTTCGGCACTGAAAGTAGCACTCCCAGGAAGGTAGAAAACAAAGAATTCAGTGTGTCCGATCTCCGCACAGCAAGAATCTTGGGGATCACCCTGCGTGCCTTGAAACTACATTTTGAGAGACACATGGATAAATTCTTTTTGGAAAGATAAAAATTGAATGCATGTATAGCACTCAGAAATGGAGAGCTTGGAGGCTACTGCTCTTTTGGGTCCATGCGACGAAAGAATGTTGATTCAAAATTCAAACGACAGGTACTCTCATTGGTTTCAAAAAAAGATTTCTATTGAACACATGATTCCCCACACGTGTCTAAATGTGAGCCCTTTGATTGATCGCCATTATGAACCTGCCATAGACTGGCAGAGATTTTCTGTCTCCCTCCCTGCGCTAGAGCATCATTGGTTTTGCTGCAGCTGGCCGGTGAGCTTCCTATGCTGGTAGAACCAGCCAAATGTCGGAGGGGAAAGTGACAGGACACTTGCTTCATTGGCACTGAAGAGAGTACTCTTGCTGCCGAGGCATCACAGAGCAGGATGTCTCCATCTAAAAGCTTACAGAGGGCAATCTGCACTCAGAGTCTCCTACTGTTACTGCCACCGTCTTCAACATTCACTCCATGTAAGAGCTGGAAGAATACAATCATGGAGTCAAGGGGGATGTTTGTTAGTTGATTAGTTAACTCACATCAGCGTTTAATTGAGAAGCTCTAATGTTCTCAGCCAGCTTGTTGCTTTCGTCATGCACTTTCGTGAATCTACTGCTTTTCTGATGTTGTTTCCGTGAATCCCTAATATTTTTCTCAGTCATTGGACATATCTGCGTCACAGTATCATCTTAAACTTTTGTTAATCCAATCATCTGTACCAAGGCTAAGTTTCATCATTACAGACTTCATGTATGAAATGTCAACATACTTAATTTATGGGTAATTCATTTGCTTGATGTCTTGCGGTTATAAACCAGATTTTTGATGTGGTACCTATACATTCATGCTTAAATGCGCCACCCCTGATAGTTTTCATGTAGTAAGATATTTCCGTTGCGCGACATTGTTTCCCTTAAATTTTCGTGTTCTTATGGGATGCTTCTCTTCTCTGTGTATCACCGGGAACTGTATTTACGGTATTTTAGGTGTATGCTTATCAGCTCATCCGACACCTCACTGTGTCAGCGTTATTCTCATTTGAGACAGAAAGTGTATGTGTCACTTTCATTCTCAACCGTTCAGTACTTTAATCTTCACCTGCATCCATTCTCCGCAGGGTATCTTACGGTATGTGCCGGACGTGCTGTGTTTATCAGTATCACTTCCAACTTTTCCCATCCTGTCGCGATTGTTCATGGGAAGGATGTTTGCTAGTAACCGTCCATGTGGACCCGAATCTCTCTAATTTTATTTTCATGGACGTTTTGCCCGATACAACATGACACGTTCATAGGTTTTATCGACATGCAAAAAAGTTCGACTGTAGAAAATGGTGAGAGATGTTCGATATTACACAGTAGATTAGGTAGTAGATTAAGTTATGGAATTCTGCTAGGTAGGCAGCAAAATAACCCACGACTTACAGGGTAAGAAGGGCGTAAAACACAGGTTAGCACTGGCAAGATGGGTCCTCCTGACTGACATGAGTCAGCTCTTGTCAGACGGAGGCCGTAAGTTGAGGCACATATTTCTGAGACTGTAGGTTTGGAGTAAAGCATTGTATGAGATTGAAACATGGACTGTGAGATGTGTGCTACAGAAGAGTAGGTGGATTGATAAGGTATGAAGTGAGGAGGTTCTCCACAGAATCGGTGACGAAAGGAATACATGGAAAAAAAAACAGACAAGAAGAAGGGACAAAATGATAGGATAGCTATTAAGACATCAGGGAATAACTTACATGTGGAGCGGCAGAGGGCAAAAACTGTAGAGGAAGACAAGAGATCGGAATACATCCAGCAAATAATTGAACACGTATGTTGCAAGTGCTACTCTGAGATGAAGCGGCTGGCACAGAAGACGAATTCGTCATGGGCCACATCAAACTAGTCAGAAGACTCATGGCAAGGAAAAAAAATGAGGGAGGAAACAGGATTTCAACAATAAATTACACAGTGACGCTTAACGCCTCACTTGCCTCTGGAGTTGGCTGAGTATCTCGGCGTCCCTTTGTGCCTACTAAATGAGCTTGCAGCGAAACGCGCTGCTCGTCTTCAAAACTTTTCTATTACCTCTATCAGTACTATCGCTAGTGTCTTACATTGTAGAGCAGTTTTTTTTGTGGGTTTATGGCGCACAACTTCAACGGTCATTAGCGCCAAGACTACGTTAGGAATGCACCGCGAGGCACAAGTTTAAAACAGCAACTAAAAGGGAAAACACGATAAAAGATAGACTGACAGGCATAGGATTAAAAAAAACAGCATAATCAAATGTCCTTAGAGAGGTTTGTCAAGTTGATAAAACGAAGAACACGAGCAGCTGCTCGTGGGTCATCCGCTAAAATGGCATCTAGAGTACATGGCAGGCCAAGATCAAGACGCAGTGTGTTAAAATCCGGACAGGACGTTAAAATGTGGCGGACCGTCAGCGATTGCCCACATGGGCAGAACGGCGCCGGCGCAGCCGTCAGCAGATGGCGATGGCTGAACCGGCAGTGTCCAATTCGTAACCGGGCCAAAACGACCTCCTCCCGCCGAGAAGGGCGTGAGGAGGACGGCCAAGCCGCGGGAAGAGGTTTCAATGCCCGAAGGTTGTTGTCCGTAAGTGCAGCCCAATCGGCATGCCACAGCGATAAAATGCGCCGACAAAGAATCCTGCTACAATCTGATGAAGGGACACAACAAGTAGAGCAGTTTGCAAGTACTGGTCGGATGACGGTTTTGTAAGCTACATCCGTTGTTGAAGGACTACATTTTCGGGGAAGTTTCCTATTGAACCTGAGTCTGGTCTATCTCTTACAAACGATTAGTTTTATGTGGTAAGTCACCCTGTTCACTAATGTGTAGATATTTTGCGAAATTAAGTGCTTCCAGTGATTAATCTGCAATCGTCTGATGACCATACAGTAATGGGTCTTGGTGTATACGGAATACGTTACTTTTCTTTATGTTGATGGTCAGTTACTACTCCCTGCACCAAGCGTCCATCTTCTACAGGTCTTACTACATTTCGCTACAATTCGCTACAATTCTTTAGCGTTTCTCCTTCTCTGTATACCACAGCAGCATTTGCAGAAAGCCCCATGGAACTTCCTACTTTGTTTACTGGGTTGTCTGTGTACACCGTGAAAAGTAACGGTTGTCTAACACTCCCATGTGGTAAACTCGAATGTACTTCTCCCTGTCGGGAGTGACATGCTGTGCTCAGTTTGTTAGAAACCCTGTCAATCCACTCACACAGTTGGCCTGATATTCCATATACACGTATGTCGTTCATTAAGCGGTACTGAAGATCTGTACCAAGTGCCTTCCGGAAGTTAAGAAACACGGCATCTACCTAGATGGCTATAGCGGTATTTGTTTTCTAGGTCTCTTGGATGATCAGGTTAACCTCCCAGCAAATAATAAATGATATTACTCAAATATAGATGGACATAGAGCTAAGTGTAAGCTCCCAGCAATTAAATTTAAAGACAATGACAATTAAATGAAAACTAGCTATCTGACCCAGGTATAAGCTGCCCACAAAAATGTAAGTCAATTCAATTAAAAAAAATGAAATCTCAGTGACAATGAAAACACAAATAGACCGAAATGTCGAGCTTAGGCCCTGATTAAACTCAAATTCTTACCTCAGTAAAACTGCATCTGCTCTTATTTTTCGCCGTAACTTGGGGGAAATGCATCGCAAAATATTTGAATTTAAGGGAAACTTTCCTTTTAGGAATAGCAAGGGAAATATTTCTTTCATTAAAGGATTCTTTGTTAAAAAATTGCTTTGAAAACAAAATTATTATTGGGGCGATTCTTGGACAAATTAGTTATAGTTAATTTACATCATTAGATGAGCGCAATGCTGCTTCATTACCTTATTTAAAAATAATATACCTCGTCCTGAATCTTGACCAGAATGCCATGTCGACGTCCGCCGACTGCTCACACACAACTGCTAACCCGCAACTGAACTGTCTCGTAACTCGACTGACACAGAACTGAACTCTCGCGCGGTCAAGTGCAGACTAGGCTCTCTGGTCAAAGATTTTATCATGCCTCGCCATCGCCGCCACACAACATACGTGTTTCACAGGGCGAGCTAGGTTTCACATGGTCTTTGTTTTTGGTAGTCACGTTGATTCCTACAGATGAAACTTTCGGTCTTTAGATATGTTATAATATCTACCTTGACGATGATGAGGGAAACTAGAACACGTGAGTTTTATACGATATTATTCTCAGACGTGCGGAATGCAACAACAGTTTGCATATCTGCGAGAGAAAGACTGAAATATGGTGCTGCGTCCCGGGCAGGCCACTGTCCCTCAGGTACTTCCCCTATCATTTTGTTTCGTTGATGATCATACAATTTCATTCGCCTTTGGTGTATCTAAATTTTCCCTGTTTGATTTTGATCTAATGAACTGTTAGTGTTAGGGTAAACAAATGATTGATCTCACAGTACTTGCATGACTTGAGTAGCACTAGTAGAATTAAACTCGGCAATAGAGACAGATATTTGGACACTAGAGGTAACCATTTCATTAGGGGCAACTGTAGAACTTTCCCCAAGCAGACTGCATTAATGCCAATGTAGATGGCACAGATGAAAAATATTAGTGTCTGTGTTTGTAGATTGTATGATTTCAGCTAAGTCGAAGCTCTCTGGTCTGTTATTCCTTCCAAGAACAGGCCAAGATCGCATCCGTACGTGGTCAAGCACGTGAAAATTGTCGAGGGGCCTCAACGTACCCACTAAGACTATTACCAGGAAAGACGATACCACTAAACTTTGCATCCAGTTTTTGGTTCACGCACAAGTCCACTTCTGTATCATTGTTCCTCAGTAGCTCAGCAATACCCACTAAGACTATTACCCGGAAAGACGATACCACTAAACTTTGCATCCAGTTTTTGGTTCACTCACACGTCCACTTCTGTATCGTTGTTCCTCAGTAGCTCAGCAATACCTTCTGCAGGAGAAGGAGGGGCCAAGGAGATCCATGTGTCAGGCCACCTCGACCTCTGCAGTAACCTCCCTCCCATCACAGTTATTATTACTTTCTCGTGTTTCAGAAAAGCATAGCGTATGGTGAACTAATGGATGATGTACACATCCTTGAATTGCGTTTCCATGTAGTCGGTGGCGCTATTCGACTACGGCCTGAAAGTATCAAAAGAGTAAGGCAACCCATGATTCGACACTGCATCTCATTGCGGTCAATTTGAACAAAGTTCTTGGCAAGGAAGAAATTGATATGATTTATTTTACAATGTAAAGTAACAGAAGTACATTTTTATTTAATTCTTGCCATCGATTTATGGATATCTGTAGACATGGAAGGTTTTGTTGCTTTTCTTATCAGGATTATCCTCCTGAGGACTGCCCATCTACTTGTCGCCCATCGTGTATAAGTATATATTTTGGAATATCCTGCAAGGTGGCTATGGTGGCGGGAGATCTCCATCTGCCAAACGAGTAAAAGTCGTAGCCACCACATCCAAGAGGTGCCACGTTTATCAATAACGCAAGGAAATCTGGTATTAATTAGTGGCCCCTGTCTGCATCACCTAATGAGTTGACTAACTTGACATAAAATTAATTTAATTCCTTCAAACCCACAACAAAATAAATGACATCGTTTTGAATGAGAATGGGTTGCCATTGAAAAATTAATATCAAGGACCTACGTTATCACAAAGAGACTTATTAACTAATATCAAGATCAAGAGACAACAAACATATAAACAGAAACTTCATCTGTATAACATTTCATTAACATGAACTCAGGTTGTTTGGCAATAGGCTTGGGGAACCTAACTGGAATTTATGTGCAGATAAGACTGCCTATTGTGAGTGGAAGAATGCCAATCTAGGAAAGCACCCTCTGTAGTTTCGTTCCACTTGAAACTCGTATGTATTCATTACGAACGATGGCGAGGCATGACAGAATCTCTGACCAGAGAGTTATTTATCGTTGCTAGTCTGCGCTTGACCGCGCGAGTGTTCAGTTGTACTCTGTCTGTAGTAGAAGTCGGATACAGTTGCGCGTAGCGAGTCGGGTGGAACAGTACCATGTAGCGAGTCGGCAGGAGCAGTTGTACTCTGTCTGTAGTAGTAGTCAGTCGGATACGGTAGCAGACGTCGGCATGCGTCGGCGGCGTGCTCTTCTTGCGACCCTGGTCAGGATTGTGGTGGACGATTAGTATTGTTGTAGAAGGTAATGAAGCAGCATTGCGCACATCTAGTAATGTATGTTAATTGTAATATATTCGTTCAAAAATGCCCCAATAATAATTTTTTTATAAAGTAACTTTTTTAAAGAAAAACATTCATTTCAATTTAAAGAATGTTTCCTATGCATTTCCTCCAAGAATCAAAATTAAATATACGCCAGCATTGCACGAAGCTGTGTCGATAGATAAGAGCAGATATAGTTGCAGTTTATTGAGGTAAGAATTTTTGCTTTTTTTATTCAGAATACAGGGCCGAAGGTCAGCGCTGCTGCCCTTATAAAATTTACCAGATATTATTATTTCTGTTAGGAGGTTACATTCAGTTCAAGGTTCACTAATTAATCAATATTGTGTGGTTTAATGGCCAATTTTCATTCCTTAATTTTGGCATTTTTATTGAACAATATTTCGTAAGGAGAGGTTACACTTAGTTCAATTTCCACAATTATTTACTTAAACATTTTTGCGGGGAGGTTACACTTGGCGACATCCGGACCACGATCGTACTTCTTTGAGAATCTGCTGAGAAGTAGTCATATATCTGCTCTTATTTACTTAAATATAATTAGCATATGGCGCAACGCATTTACTAATTTTGTCACTTTCTTTCACAGATCATCGGCAATTCGTTGCTCTTTGTTGTATTTGTGTTTGTTGCTTTTCGCATTGTGCTTATTTCATTACTGAATAATTTTGATTTGTGTTAAAATGCCGCGAAAAACTGTTAATAGTACATTGCGATGTATAAGGAGTGAAATAGCCGACATAAATAACTTGACGGATAGTACTTGCGACATGCAGTGTAATGATGACAATCCTTCATTTGCAGACATTCAGTGCGTACCGACCACTAATGTTGATTTTGATCCTAGTGATAAACAGACGAATCAATTGTGTCCTCTGTTAATTTAACGACAATTGATGACGCGGGGCGTTCTGTTGCAATGAGCGCTGCCCAGCTTGACACACCCGGTTTGCAGGATTTACGTGACAAATTTTTCCAACGAAAAGGAACAGTATACTCAAAGTAGGACAGATTTATTTAATTCCGAGGTAGTGACTAACAGTGCACATCCGATTGGCAAACATTTTCAAGACTCACAGAAAAACCAAATGGTTACACAAAACGTGACAATTGCAGGTACGTCATCCAACAGCACAGAGAATAGAGTAGGTAATATTAGCGTGGATCAATTTATGGCATTATTAGTACAAATGTATGAAAAACAAAACGAGATTATCAAACAACATTTTGATGAACATTTCAAACAACAGAACGAAATTTTCGACAACCATTTCTAACAGCTTAATGAATCGTACAAACAACGTAATGAAAATTTCGACAACCTTTTCAAACAAGCTAATGAAAAAATAGACAGCAATTTTAAACTGCGGAATCAAATGCTAGATAACCATCACAAACAACTTAATGAAATAATTAATGAAAATTTCAAACTGTCGAACGAAAAACACGACAATCTAACGAACAGAACAAACAACATAGTGAACAGATTACAGCTGTTACCGTGCAACTTCACGACACGAAAGAAAAATCATGTGAAGAAAGTAAGACTCATGCTAGGGAAAGTAGAGAAGAAAATAGATCTGTTGCACAAGAATTAATTAATACACATGTAGGCACAACAGAATCACATAGAGACGAAATTAATACAGTCACTGAACAATGTTCTAAAAACGCAACTCAGATACACGACGAGTTTAATTTGAAATCACCAGAACTTTCACACACTGTGAATACGGAAGTCGATAAGAAATGTGAACAACAGAACAGCCACATTGAAGAACGTATTAAAGTAACAGAAATGAAAAATGTTTCACTCAATAACACAGCACAGCATACGCGCCATTGCGAACATTTCTCACACTCTTACAGCCAGTGTAACTTAAGTAATTTACAGAGACTACGCGACTTAAAATCTGAAAAGCTACGCGACTTAAAATCCGAAAAGATACAGACAAACAGATTCTTATGTAATCGTGAACCTGTTCACACATTCAGTGAAGAGAACGTTGATTATAAGCAATTTGTATCTGTAAAAAAATCTAAGGTATTTGAAAATGACAGAGCACGGGTGCACGCATTGAACTGGATACGACAATTTGTTTTTGTATTTTCAATAACACTGCGTGTAATGCAGAAATTTGAATTAGCATGGATACAGCAATTTGCTTCTGAATTTTTACCGCCATTGCCTGTAACACAAAAGCTGAAATGTATTTGCAGCGCGTAATTGACCTCTGGGGATTCATTACGCTTTAATGAGTATGTGCCGTAGCGTGTGCAGGGCCCCGAGCCGTAGTAGTGCTGTTTCATCTTTAGTTTTCTGCACTGCTGCCTTCTCTTGTACTATCCTTTATATCTATTAAAACAGCTCTTCAACTATTGCTCTATCTAGGATTAAGAAAAGTCTAAAGAAAACCCGATATGACAAATTTTACCGAAAGAGACAGTTATCATTAGACGCTCCAGAAATGACAACCATAAGAACTTTAATATCAGAGAAAATTTTAATCATCAGTATGTGTAAAATTATCAGCAATAGCGAACGCATTTTGGTAACAGTACAGGTTTTTCACCGCAATAGCAACAAAACCAGCCGGTTAGCATACCTAACCAACAATGTAGTCTACAAGGTCAACCAAGCTTTAATGTTTCGCCGCGTGTTCGTATAGTCTCAGCTCCAATAAATAGTAACGCACAGCAACAAGGAAATAACTACGTACAGAAAACACATCATTTTAACTCTTAGCGCAATGCACCGTATAGAAATGACTATCATGACAGATGTAAAAGTAATGAGCACAAGTTTCAGCGTACATTTAATAACAGTCGATCTTATCAGCAGCAAGAACATCCGCCACAACAAATAATCATGAATGTACCAGATAGTAGGTATCATCCAGAACGTAATACGTCAGGAAGAAATAACAGAACAGTTTAAATAGTTGAAATGCCACAGCATCCTCCCGAAAATAATAACACGTCAGATAGAATTTGGCTAGATACAGTACAGGTTGCATCTTCCAGCAACGTAAACGATACTTTTGACACGCAGAATCTTGTTCACGAGAATGTTATTTGAAACATGCTTTGTTGAATGCACCACTTTTATCGCACCCAGATCTTGCTACAAATTTTTCTATTGCCACCGACAGTTCTAACACCGCATTAGGCGTACATATTTTTCAGGAAATTGAAGAAGATGGTTGTATGGTAATTAAAAACAGCCTTTGCGAGTCGCATTTTGTCAGCTGCTGAGCGCGATTATTCTGTTACTGAACTTGAAACATTATGTGTTGTATGGGCTTTTACGAGATTTAGGCACTTTCTTTATGGAAGACATACCACCGTTTACACAGACCACAGAGCGATACAGTTTTTACCATCGGCTAAATTTACACACGACAGATTAAGCAGATGGAAACTTTACTTGCAGGAATTTAATTTCACAATTGTTCACATTCCCAGCACACAAAATGTTGTAGCAGACGCACTTTCTCGTTCTCTTAGCAACAATCAGCAAGACATCGCAACCAACTTCTGCAAAGCAAATTTCAGCGTCATGTACATTCAACAAGTTGCATTTGAAGGTTTCATTTCGTCGTCATTACAAGACATAGCACAAGAGCAAAGTAAAGACAACGTGTGGAAAGAGATTAAACACCTCTGGCGAGATAGGAAAAATGTCACGATTAGAAACCATTACACTGTACGCAATGACATTCTGTTTCGCCACTCTCATCCTGACAGCAACAATTGGTAATTATGCATTCCTGACGAACTTATTAACAAATTAATCTGGTATACTCATTTAAGTTACGCACATTACGGAGCCAGAAAATGTTTTCTTATACTGAGACAGAACTGTTATTTTACCAACATGGAGAAACGTATTCGACGAGTTTTAGCGTCATGTAAAATCTGCCAGAAAGCTAAATCAGATACGACTTCACATACTCCTCCATTATATCCCATTGTACCTGTTAAATTAAGACACATGGCCGCTGTAGACATTTTTGGTCCCATTCCTAGAACTAATAGAGGTTTTTGCTACATCTTTGTCGCTGTTGAACTCACTTCAAAATTTGTTACCTTCACTCCATTACGCAAAGCTACTGCTAAAACTGTTTCGAAAGCATTTGTAAAACATTTTCTATTTTATGTAGGGCATGTGTTGAAAGTAATTTCCGGCAATGGATCACGGTTTCGATCTGCTATATGGACACGTATGTTACGAGCTAGAAACATTTCTCCGATTTATATATCCAGGTACCATGCTTCTTCGAACCCTTGTGAACGATTAATGAAAGAAATTGGTAAACTGTATAGAATATACTGCCATAAAAAAACATATTGATTGGGACACACACATACTCTCATTCCAGGATGTAATTAATTCCATACCAAATGAATCCACTATGCTATCTCCGTCTGTTATACTGAAAAATGTAGAACCACCTAACAAAATTAAAGAATTAGTAAACTTTCCTACATCTCGTCGACTACGACACCATGAAATAACTGCCGGCCGTAGTGGCCGCGCGGTTCTTGCGCTGCAGTCTGGAACCGCGAGACCGCTACGGTCGCAGGTTCGAGGAGGAGGAGATTAGTGTTTAACGTCCCGTCGACAACGAGGTCATTAGAGACGGAGCGCAAGCTCGGGTGAGGAAAGGATGGGGAAGGAAATCGGCCGTGCCCTTTCACAGGAACCATCCCGGCATTTGCCTGAAGCGATTTAGGGAAATCACGGAAAACCTAAATCAGGATGGCCGGAGATGGGATTGAACCGTCGTCCTCCCGAATGCGAGTCCAGTGTGCTAACCACTGCGCCACCTCGCTCGGTCCTCGCAGGTTCGAATCCTGCCTCGGGCATGGATGTGTGTGATGTCCTCAGGTTAGTTAGGTTAAACTAGTTCTAAGTTCTAGGGGACTAATGACCTCAGCAGTTGAGTCCGATAGTGCTCAGAGCCATTTTTTGAACCATGAAATAATTGACATTGCGCTGAACAACATCAAACGTGCCTCAGAGCGCCGGAGAAGACAGCAAAAACAGGTTTGTACACGCCGTGACTTTCACATTGGACAGAAGATACTTGTACGTACACACTATTTATCCAATAGAGTAAAAGGTAGGTGCAGTAAATTTGAGCTTCTATACGCAGGTCCATATCGGATTCGCAGCATTCCTCATCCCAATGTTGTACACGTCGAGACTTTGAGAACCAGAAAAACCAAAGGAAACAACAACATATCGAATATCAAACCTTTTATTGAATGAACATACTTTATGATTTTACATGCTGTAATGCCATTTGCTAATTTTTATGACCACTTATGCAATTATATTCACATGAATACTTACTGATGATTGTCGAATTTTTTTTTGGCAAGTGCCCGGCAAGATAAAGTTAGCAGGTCGCTCTTCTTGTCGTTACACATCAGACCGTACATATTTTTCCAGATGAACCTACACATTTTATGACCATTTATGCAATTATATTTATGTAACTACTTACTGATGATTGTCGTATTTTTCTTGGCAAGTGCTCGGCAAGGTAAGGCTAGCAGGTCGCTTTTCTTGTCGTTATACACCCTAGACCGTGCATATTTTCCATTTTTTATGTATGTATGATTATTTTCCTATTTTGTTTGTATGCACTATGAAATAGTTAAGATATAGCAAACACCAGTTGACTTTGACATATTTGCCTTATGATATCTCAACATCGTGACTACTTTACTTTTTTTTTTTTTTTTGCTGCTACATTGTGATACACTGGGTACATTTTTGCCTCTGAACACTATGTTTTTGACGTATTACGTTTTCTGTCATGCTATGCTGTATGCTCAATTATGCTACTATAAACCAGTTTTTATTTAATGAGTATATGATTTAAATGCAAGACATTAATCTTTGTTCATCATTTTCAGAAAGAAGTAACGTGTAAAACAAATAAATTAAGCAGAAATGGGAATTTCACCTTCGGAATGAACGAAAGAGGATGCAATACTTCGTGATGAAGAGTAAATGGATCAGGATTAACAAGCATTAACAAGAATATACTATACACATCGTAGAATAGCACTCTTAACTAATTTTTTCTTTCAGAATACAAGGCGTTTGATGCAGGCTGTCAGACAGAACTACACATCTTAGTTTTAGTGATGAAATATGCTAGAAATAAGGAATAGTTGTGTAATGAGTAATGAAGTGACTTTTTTGCAGATGATAATGAATGGTGATGAATAATTATAAAGAATATGCTACTATGGATAATGAAGTTTTTCTTTACAGGTGATGATACTAATGGAATTATGGTGATATGGATAATGAAGTTTTCCTTTGCAGATGAAAATAATGATGAAGTTTATGTATTTGCTGTTAGTTAAGAGATGATATGTAGTTATTTAAGTATTTGTTGCAGTTCATTTTGACAGTATGTGTTATACTGCATAGTATGATGACTGAAGGTTTTGGAAAGGACAGCTAGGGAACACATTTTTTTAATACACATTTCACTACCTGTTAATTCGAAGTTCACTACTTTTCAGAATAAAATGCGTTTCTTGTTTCAGTTTAATAATCCATATTTGTATTTTGCAGGAGAAATTATTTATGAAACTAATGTGCTATTATCAGTTGTTCATTAAACCTATGTCATTTATGAATGTGATTACATATACTCTACTTGTTTCATAATCTTGCTACAGCTGACTCATGACGAATGACGAATGACGTTACACATCTTCATTTGCAGCAACAACTCAAAAGTAAATATTTTCATTCTTCAGTAATTACCCAACGCAATTCATTGCTTATATACTCGTATATATATACTTTATAATTAGGCAATGAGTTCCAATGTCCTCTGTAAAACGATTTATGTACGTTATTCTATAATACTATGTCATTTATTAGCTCCTGTTTTCAATGATGACCTCTGATGGTTTGTAATTAGGCAATGAGTGCCAATGTTCTCTGTAAAACGATTTATGTACATTATTCTGTAATACTATGTCATTTATTAGCTCCTGTTTTCAATGATGACTTCTGATGGTTTATAATTAGGCAATGAGTGCCAATGTTCTCTGTAAAACAACTCATGAACATTATTCTGTAATACTGCATACATGGTACAGAAATGTTCAATAACTGGGCAATGAGTGCCACCAACTATTGGTGTAATTCTCAATGAAGACTAGTATGTGGCTTAATGTCCTTCACCTTCTGACCTAATTACCTGGAATTACTGCAGTATCCGTTTGTCCTGTATATCCTCATGGTCATGGAGCACTATATTTGGTTTTTGCACTAATTCTACGTTGGTGTACCTTACAAGAACGTGGTGTTGACACGACATGCTGTCCACCACCTTGAGCGATGGAGATGCTATTATGGTCCCACTGTTTGGTGTGCCTAATGTACCACCAAAAAGATAACATGGAATATTACTACGACATTTCAGTGTCTTGGCTACGCTGAATAATACTTCTGGGAAAAGAACTTCAGATTGTCTCACTTGGTGTTGTGCTTCTGTAGAAAGATATGGACTTTCAGTGCAGCTGAGTGCAACCTAAAGTGCTACAACCATGATGCAATCCTTCCCTTTCCTATCCTAATTCTTGTAACATAGTGAAAATCATTTTTGCTAATATGATTTGTATTCATGACCTATACATTTTTTGATTTGCTGATATGTTCTGAACTACAGTGCATGTGCACTTATGTCATTTGTTAATTTGTTTTGTACTCATTGTATATATATTTTGTCATTACCTGATATGTTCTCTACTCGGTGCCTGTGCACTATATTTACTTCATGTTCTACACCTATATATCTGTATATTCTGTGATTGTAAAGTTAGTTAACAAAAATTTATTGCTCATGGCAAGTCCAAATGACTCACCATTGCTGCCAAAATTTTGCCCCCCCAGTGGAGGGTTATGAAACACGTATGTATTCATTACCAGCGATGGCGAGGCATGACAGAATCTCTGACCAGAGAGTTATTTATCGTTGCTAGTCTGCGCTTGACCGCGCGAGTGTTCAGTTGTACTCTGTCTGTAGTAGAAGTCGGATACAGTTACGCGTAGCGAGTCGGGTGGAACAGTACCATGTAGCGAGTCGGCAGGAGCAGTTGTACTCTGTCTGTAGTAGTAGTCAGTCGGATACGGTAGCAGACGTCGGCATGCGTCGGTGGTGTGCTCTTCTTGCGACTCTGGTCAGGATTGTGGTGGACGATGAGTATTGTTGTAGAAGGTAATGAAGCAGCATTGCGCACATCTAGTAATGTATGTTAATTGTAATTAATTTGTTCAAAAATGCCCCAATAATAATTTTTTTATAAAGTAACTTTTTTAAAGAAAAACATTCATTTCAATTTAAAGAATATATCCTATGCATTTCCTCCAAGAATCAAAATTAAATATACGCCAGCATTGCACGAAGCTGTGTCGATAGGTAAGAGCAGATATAGATTCAGTATTTTATTAAGGTAAGAATTTTTGCTTTTTTTTAATTCAGAATACAGGGCCGAAGGTCAGCGCTGCTGCCCTTATAAAATTTATCAGGTTTAATTATTTCACAGGGCCGAAGGTCAGCGCTGCTGCCCTTATAAAATTTACCATACATTATTTCTCTTAGGAAGTTACATTTCCTATATGGTTCATTATTTAATCAATATTATTGTGTGGGTTTTTGGTCAATTTTGATTCCTTAATTTTTATTGGGAGGTTACACTTGGCTCCATTTCCATTTTCTCAATTATCATTTAAATAATTTCTGCGGGGAGGTTACACACTGATTGGTCTCTTACGTCAAAATACAATTAAGCATGCAATGAACACTGGGAGTGACTACTGCGAGTACAAGGATGCTATAAAAAAGATGGCCGTGAAAACTATTGATAAGCTTCTGAATTTGCCGATGCTTTGTAGCGTTCCTGATATAGCCAGTGTAAGACGAGATGCCGTAGACTGGTTGTCATTTCTAGACATGTACTGGTGTGGGCTTTTCCCTACTTTTCGTGTCAGGTGTCACCTCATGAAGCTAGTCCCCGACGTACTACTTAATCGCTTTGTACAAGCAAGAGACCTGTGTATTCAAACAAGAAATAGCGATGTATTCATATAACGCAGAACGAAAATTCAGTCAAGGCTGCACTGACAGAGAACATGGAAGCGGGAATTGACGGCTAGGTGCCACAAAAACACTCACAGTCACTGTCTTGGTGAAAACTTGGGTAAAAGAAAGAGAACTGAACATTTCACCGTAAAGGGGTCCACGCAGACGAATAAAGTAATTCTAAAAAAATATATTTTATTCTCTTTCAAAACAGCTTTACCAACTAAATTATGTCCGGTGACGTGAAAACAAGAGCAGAAATAGAGTGGTGTCAGACACAGCTTAAGTGAATTTACTTGTTGCTGTTTCGCTGTTCTACTCAAAGAGAGTAGATCTGTTCGTGTTTATTCCAGTAAATTGCAGTATTCACGTACTCCTTTGCACATATCCAGTATGTTGTTTGTTAGATACCCCGAGATTGCCTTTTGTTTCTTTACTCGACGTTGTTACCCAGGTGGATTGCTGGCACATTCTTCTGCAAATTCTTCCTGTTGGCTACTGGAAAATATATATATTCAGAGTTATCGTGATTTTGTCGAAAGTATAATCCTAGTGGCTGTAAATTTGAATACTAATTTTGCAGGATGTTTTGACTGTAGAATCCCCGTTATGAGACAATCAAGTACTGGAGAACAGTTCTACAATTCGCACCTGCTAGTATCACCACCAGCTAGTGAAATGAAGCGATCCTCAAAATCCAGAACTGCCTACCTCGTCATTCGTTAGAACTGTCGCAAGTTCGTGAGATTACGAGCTAACAACCCAGAGATGTTCGGGCTCACATGCGGTTCCTCTTCGGCGAAATGTCTTGCCTCATATTCGTCTAGGGGTTGAACCGCACGTGTAGCATTACACGCCCTAAATTAGACACTTGTGAACCTTTGGTTAAATTGTCTGGCTGATGGCAAGTTTGTGAAATACAATGTTACCACAGCATATAATAAAAGTAATAATACTATCGGGAACCAAATTAACGACCCATAAATGATGTAGACCACACAGCTTCGATTTGGTTAGATTAATGTTTATTCAGAAAGCAAACTAATATCGCAAGTAGTCGTATTTAGAGTTATTGTTACACTCGAACGCATATTCATTTGACACAGTTCGACCATTCACAATCTCATCGTGAAATTCAAGTTATCTACGCGAAAAGTTAGAGTTCACACCGGGCGCGCGGCTGCTCACCGCTCAGAGACTAAGTCCCGTGATAACACACAAAGCGAAATTTTCTAAGTCGTTTCACTTCCTTGCCGCCTAAAGACCGACCGTCCGCTTTTGAATCTCAGTCCGAACTTTAGCCTTTGGTGTCTCCAGTCGAACTGTCCGCTTCCGCGTCTGCACCAGCACTGTCTCTCAGCCCGTTTCCCGCGCGCCGAATATCCTCGCTCAGCTGAGTAGGGCAGTTCCCTATCCTGAAGCCATCCATCTGATTGCCTACAGCTTATTCTGCATTATTTTACATTTTAACATATTTAAATAATCAAAGCTTGACCACTTTCACGTTCTAAATAAAGTAACAATAATATCCGTTACGTTAAATTCTTTTACATAGAACGAGTACAATTTCCTTCTCAACTTTGAATGTCACGGCCAGTAGCCTTGCACCAGTGTGCTTTCTGATAAGTAAATAAAGAACAAAAGTAGCTATTATGCACTAAAGTTTACAACAAATATTTTGTTTCCTAGTGATTCAATAAGGTGCTATGCTGTATCGTTCAATGTATTTTGTGTGGTGGAAATGATCTGATGCTAACTGAAAACACTGATAATTTAAATTTACTATATCTTTTCAATTAATAAAGTTACTTAGTTGATATTTACTACGTTTGTCATTTTAATGATGCTCTTCTATATGAAAATCAATCGTTAAGATCGACCAAAGCGTTCCGATTTTAGCATTCAGGTCTTTGTTACAAAACTTGTTAATTTCATTTTAACAGTAAATCCTAAACTATAATAGATACGACCAATATTCAGGTTTTATTGGGATCACCATGAAGATTTATGGAGGATGGCAGATTAAAATTACTGTAGCGTCATTCCCTGCATTACTACAGAATTAAATAATTTTCATAAATGTTTCCCTTCTTAGCTGATTTTAGGTCCGCCATATTTAACACTGCTACATCTCCTTGGCCATAAACGCCTTCTACTGGGTTTCCCTTTAACGTAGGTTCTCGTCTGTCTCACTCGCACAATACAGCACTTAGGCCTCAATAGACAATAGATGCCTGTGAATTTCGCCATCTCGTGGTGAATCTGCACCCTTTGTGGCACGTGGTCCAGGACGACAGGATTCGTCTCACAATGCCTGTAGTCTGACTCTTTCCGCCATATATTTAAATAAGAGCGTTATTACGAAGTTAAGTCAGTTTCATACTTACACATCAATAGTTACGTCCATACATGTGTGTGCGGATCAGTTTGATGAATGTTAATGCAGCCTCGGGCTATTTTTGTTTTATGACTAGCTAGTGTAGCACTGAACGTGGTGCCACATCACAGTTTACTACTTCCAAATACCCTACATATCTTCCACCGAACTGAAAATCTACAAACGACTGACGGCTGCCGGCCGCTGTGGCCAAGCGGTTGTAGGCGCTTCAGCTTGGAACCGCACGACCGCTACGGTCGCAGGTTCGAATCCTTCCTCGGGTATGGATGTGTATGATGTCCTTAAGTTAGTTAAGTAGTTCTAAGTTCTAGGGGACTGATGACCTCGGATGTTAAGTTCCATAGTGCTTAGAGCCATTTGAACCATTTGAACTGACGGCTTACCACCAACCATTTATTTGACCCCCTTCAATAACACGCTGCTGATGGGTTCGGTTTTTAACGCAGCACTCTGGTGAAATTCTGAAACTTAAATCCACGTCCTTCCTTCCTTGCTGTCTCTGAACACAAGGTTCGAACGAAATGCTTATGAGTCGAGGGCAACATCAAGGCAGTTGAACAACAGAGAATTCACAATCATGCTGTGTGTATTAATCTACTCTCGCAGTTTACATTTAGAGTCTGTTAGAAGTTACGTTTCACGCTTAGGAAAGACACAACACCTGATAAGTTCTTGCTTCATATTCGTTGCTTCATACAGAAATTTTAAAAGTATGCTGACTCCTAACATATGCTGTAAATTTTGCTAGTATCGCCTAATGGTGGCTTTCTTGTTACTAGATTACAATAACCTAGCCAAACAGCGGAGGTGTTATTCATTATCCTGAACAAACTTCAAGATCCAAACTTTTCTGAAATGGTAATACAGCATCGGCGACTGGAAGCTGTTAGCAAGTTGAGGGTTGTTATTCCTTCGTGTCGGTCGTAATAGCGATATTGGAGTGCTGGCTGAGTTAGTGCGAGCTGCAGAAGTTCCGCCACAATAGGGAGGAGGTACCAGCCGCCGAACTGGAAGAGTGGAGAGGAGTTTCGGCACTTAACTGCCGAAGCTGCCTCCTGAGGCGCACTGCAACCATGCCCGTAGCTCTGGGTCCTAATATTGTACTTACCGAACACATCACTACAATCGTTTTAATGGACTATCTCTCATTATTGCGAACGTGTGTCTGTAGTTAATCAGATTTGATATCCATAGTGATCAAAAATATGCAAGATTACTCAAGAGATCGTGATATTTTTCTAGGAGAATGTGACGTTAGCACAGGTTAACACACGATTACTCTTTATAGGCATAGCAGAAAAATGTGATATGTAAGACAGGTAAACGTACAATCGCTCTTTATAGATACAGCAGAAATCTTATGGTTACGTACAACTGGTCATCATAAAACAGTGTGGCAAGCAAACTGAACTCACACTCTCTAGGATCGCAAATTAAACTCTCGTCTCACCGTACAGATTAAATTTTTTTTTGTGAATACCTCGAATCGATTAGGCAACATGCAGGGAAAATTACTAGTAAATGCAAGCGGCCCATATTATTACCCATCATTGCCTTCTCCAAACTTCTGACTCGTTTCTAGCCGGCCGCGGTGGCCGTGCGGTTCTGGCGCTGCAGTCTGGAACCGCGGGACTGCTACGGTCGCAGGTTCGGATCCTGCCTCGGGGATGGGTGTGTGTGATGTCCTTAGGTTAGCTAGGTTTAAGTAGTTCTAAGTCCTAGGGGACTTATGACCTAAGATGTTGAGTCCCATAGTGCTCAGAGCCATTTGAACCATTTTTGAACTCGTTTCTAATGACTTAGTCGTTGAAAGGGCACTAAAGTCTAATAGCCTTATTTTCAGTTAAGTTTTCTGTTTTCGGCCACACAATTAGCACGCCACTGTTCAGCTCTCTTTCAATTCTCTGACATAACTTAAACGTGGCACGCGCCGCATTTTACTTACGATACTTGGTTCTCTGTGTTTCAGTTGTATTTATAGCTAATAGCTCTATATCTTGTGACGGGACGGTAAATAAAGAAGGAAGGGCAGTTGCAGAGAGTTCACACGAATGTGCATACACAAATGTTGGTTAAAATGTTATTGCAAATTTTGGCTCTCACGTAAGTCTCAGGGGATGATTTCCACACTAGGTGCATTAGTACATTTCCACACCCGCACATTTGTTATAGTTTTTGAATTGATTATTCACTCAGACACAAGTACAGTTTATGCAAGGGAACAAAATTAGGCGATTATTACAGCAACATCAGTTTTTCACGACACAGTTCAATCACCATTTATTGGCATTGTCCTTTTCTTTCACACAATGAAATTAGCACTGGTGAGACGGTGTACAGTTTCTCTTTAATAATAATTTGACTCCGAGCCCCCAATAGCAGTAATTTATGCTGCTATAATCTAAAGTTATTCAATCAATTCGAACAGATCCACAAGTCCCGCTGTCCTCTTTGTTCTAGCAGTTTTGGCGCGAAATCATAGTTCGTCACATGTTCACTTACGACGATGTATACCTCGTAAATCGTACTCGCAAATGTAATTGTAACACTTCCATTTCACCAAATATATGGTTGCACACTTGCACTATTAAAAAATACTCCTTTTCGAAATAAATCGGCACGAAAAAGAATTCTCAAACGACCACAAGGGTCACCCTCAAGTGGGGCTTGCTCGCCACCCACCCTCCAAAACGACTGACCAACGACTGACCCCTGGTCAAGATGGCTGTTCGCTTATATAGGCTCGCACGTGAACCCCCTCGTTATGCAAGTACCAGTCTCACCAGTTAAGATTACAAATTGTCATACATACATCCCTCGACAGAAATAACTGCACCATCGGAACCTCGCTGAAAAGTACACCTTATTTACTATATTACATTAATTTCTAGGGTTATTCTATCGCCCGTAAATCATGTTTTAGATTTTTTGCAAAATTTCGCCACTTAGCACAAATTTATTTGTTGACATTTGTGCTGCGAAGTTTTAACATAGAACTGCATGTAGCACCCTTTTTAGACGTAACCTATAGCGATCTACAATCTGCGCTGCTCAAAACCTTCATATCTATAATAATTAATTAATTATGGGCGATAAATGTTAATCATAATTTGCAAACTATGAAAACTATTGCAAGCTAGGTATATAGCATCACTTAACTAGTTTACAATACGTGTGATGCCACCCAAACTATTATATAGTGCCGTTCTTTACGTGCTAAATTTTCTATTGAATTTTATAAACAATTTTCCCTCAAACTGTGTTTATTGCTCTTTACGGGCTTAATTATTTATGAATCTTAACATATGACTACGGCACTCGATCCGCTATGCCGAAACGTTTTTAATGAGTGCCCGCTCGTCCTTATAAGTCGGTATTTACTATTTTTATTAATCTTTCAGTATTCGTGATATTAACCGATTGTGGGGTTACTATAACTTTTGCGTCTCGTGACTTAATAAAGGTCTATCTTCCAGAAGGTGCATATTGCTGACCACAATGCACTGCCGCATCGCTCTTCACCGTAAGTTACATAGTTTTCGCGTAATGCGCGAAAAACCAATCAATGCCCCAAGCTGCAGGCCACGTGGCTGCCCGGCCGCGGTGACCGACCGTTGCAAATCGCGCGCGGGCGCGGCACGCGCTTCCGCGAATCACGCGCCGTGTAGCGCCCTCGCTCTCCACAAAGCAATCCTTACTTACTAGAAACATCCATCCTGTAACGAGGGTTTGTACCGTCGCGATCTATAGTGTATGATCAAAGTATCTGGAATTTTACTAGCAGACAAGTGGAGTGTGTGAATCCCTCGCCTTCACCATGACTTAGCTACGGACACATTCAGTGATATTCCTGAAAGTCTGTGCAGCAATGACCGACCAGTCTTCCTGAGGAGCAGAAACCAGAGGAGGTATCATGTTCGACACTGGGGTCTGGAGCGGATTCAAAGTTCTAAACCATCCCAAAGGTCTTCCATTGGGTTCAGATCGGGACTATGGACATGTCGGACCGTTCCGGAAATGTTATTGTCCACAAATCATTGTCTCACACATGCTATTTACATCAAGGTGTGTTGGCGCGGTCATGGAAACAATCGTCGTATCCGAATAGTTCCTCTACTGTACCCAGTATAAAATGCTGTATATGTGTTGATATCCTTCCCCATTTAGCGGCTTCGTAAGCACGTAAGGGAACCACATCCTAATCCCGAAAGAAACCATCTCCGTCACATACTTCACTGTTGGCACTTCACATGATGGCGGGTATCGTATCTTCAAGTCATTCGTCAGTGTCAATCCCTTCCGTCCGATTGCCACAGGCTGTACAGGTATAATGACCACAAATCACGCGTTTCCAATCATCCAGTGTCCAGCACGTCGTCCTTTACAGTACCTCAAACGTCCCTCAGCACTTAAGAACTGCGTGGCTTAACGGAGAGCCTCTCCACCATTGTAACACATTCATTTAATCCCCGAAGCTCTGCTGGACTGCTGGAAGGATTTTTGAGATGATGGGTAATTCCTTCTATAGGAGGTTTTACAACCGCCCTCCGCTGCAGTCATGAACTGTGCGGCTGGTCCCGGCGGAGGTTCGAATCCTCCCTCGAGCATGGGTGTGTGTGTTTGTCCTTAGGATAATTTAGGATAAGTAGTGTCTAAGCTTAGGGACTGATGACCTTAGCAGTTAAGTCCCATAAGATTTCACGCACATTGCAACATTTTGATTTGAACAACCGCCCTCCGCAATGCTCTATCATCTCGTCCATCAATACGTGAGGTCCGGCTGGTCTTACTTTAGATATGGTTGTTCCTTCGCAATTTCATTTCACAGTCGCAACACCAGCAGTCGACTTGGGAAGATTCAGAAAGGTTGAGATATTCATGATGGGTTTCTTCCTCAAGTGACATTCAATGACTAGTCCTCGTTCGAAATCAATGAGATCTCCCATCCTACCCATTCCGCCGTTACTGCATCTCACTGACAATACAATACTTTCCGCCTTCTTTTATACTGATGCGTTCGCCTCCAGTGACATCTAGTGGTCAATTCCGCATTACATAGGGGTATTAGGCTACTTTGGATCAGATAGTGTATAACGTATGCTCAGGAGACAAGCTGTGTCCTCAAAAGAAGATAAAATGCAAAAACAGCAATGAACTTAAATTTCCGCAATTGAGTCTGGTCCATTATACATACAAAGACTCCCACGGTCAGTGTCAATAAGAATCAAATCCTTTGTGCATTCGGAGGCGCCATTTGGAAACTAAAGCAACTATTAAAAGTTTGTAATGGTTTCCTTCAGCGCGATTTTAACGATGATTTCAGTTTCGAAAGACGAGGCCTTATACCCAAACGAATTTTATTCAAGAAAATCTTATGTTGGGGTGCCGTCCACCAAACAGTACCATTAAATACTGGTTTAGACTCTTCTAGCAAATGGCAAAGAAAAAAGGTAATTTTGTTTATGTGTCTGAAACGTAGAGTAATATGATAGTTTCCTGCAACGTTTTATTTTTAGCGATTAGGCGACGTTCCACCTGTGTGGGAAAGATGCGAGACACAGTTTTTGCATTTGAGAGTTGCTAGATCCCCATAAAACACTTGGGTGTGGAAATGATTCCGCAGGTGTCCACGGTCTACAAGTTGTTCTTGTAGTAGTTCTGCGCAGCTGTGTAGGAAAATATGTATGTGGTTCTGAATGTAGGAGTGAGGTGATTTTATTTGCAGCTGACTCTATTTGCGTTTGATATGATTGTAAACACAGGTGTCGGCACTGTGAACGAATCAGTCAATAACGGCAGTTCACTGAAACGGAAATATCGCAACGACCAAAAGGGATATTCCCGGACACTAACCATTAGCTTTTTTTTTTTCAGACAATGGCTTGGCGTACTTCTCTAAAGCCCTGACCGTCCATTTCGACTAAGGAAAGTCCGGTGTAGGGAACAAAAAACTGCTGCCTGGGAGGTCAGCAGTTGCAGGTATCATTGGTTAAGGCATCGTGAAGGTTTCTGAATATTGGAAACCACGATCACATCGAAGATGCATTCACGTAAACGTTGGTTTTCATATTATGTGTGAGGCAGGTACATAATTGTTTTAACAAAATAACATAATACAGACAATTAAGAAAATCTCTTCTCAAAGACATTCAGCGCACTTGGCACTGGCGACTTGCTGAAGATGTTTTTGGACTAAATCTAGTACTCGCTGTATTTCTGAGTTTATGACTCTATATTTAGTTAATTAATTGTTCATTGTATCATATTCAACGCATTAGTTATGCTGTGGAAAGTGTCAACAGCAGAAACGTACAACATATAATATTTATGTAGCTTCAAACCGGACGTATACCGATTTTTCTGTAAAAATGACCGATACTTTCTGTCCAAAAACTACTCAATGAACCAGAAAAATTCGTCAAGGAACACATGTGAAATCATTTCTTTCACTTGTTGGACATTTCTTTCCATTTTTTTATCTGTCAAAGAATTTTACAGCCGCATGTATCGCACCATTATGTATCAAAGTTGGATTCACTGCAAGGTAATTCATGTCCTTTTTCGTTCTACTGCTGTAGGTCTCCCCGCAAGTGAATCTCATACTCTCAAATCCAGAAGGATTGTTGATAAAGTCCGTAAGTGAATAAATCTACTTGTAAGTAGGCTGTTTAGGTTTTTATATTGGTAACGCCACGTAGCGCTCTGTATGAAAATCACTGGCTGTGCTGTGTGCAGTCTGTGGCTAGTTAGCATTGTTGTAATATTCGCTATTGTAGTGTTGGGCAGTTGGATTTTAACAGCGCGTAGCGTTGCGCAGTTGGAGGTGAGCCGCCAGCAGTGGTGGATGTGGGGAGAGAGATGGCGGAAGTTTGAGAGCGGACGATCTGGGCGTGTGTCCATCAGAAAGAGTAAATTTGTAATATTGGATATCATGGGCTGATACGACTTTTGAACACTATTAAGGTAAATACATTGCTTGTTCTCTATCAAAATCTTTCATTTGCTAACTATGCCTACCAGTAGTTAGTGCATTCAGTAGTTTGTATCTTTTATTTAGCTGGCAGTAGTGGCGCTCGCTGTATTGCAGTAGTTCGAGTAACGAAGATTTTTGTGAGGTAAGTGATTTGTGAAACGTATAGGTTAATGTTAGTCAGGGCCATTCTTTTGTAGGGATTATTGAAAGTCAGATTGCGTTGCGCTAAAAATATTGGCTGTCAGTTTAGTGTTGATCAGAATAGGAAAAGAGCGAAATGTCTGAGTACGTTCAGTTCTGCTCAGCTGTTTAAAAAGTAAATAATGTAAGAGGTTTATCAGCACAGTCATCCATAAATTTTTCTAAGGGGACGTTTCATGCTCTCCGGCAAAGGTTAATATGATCAGTTGCTTAAAGAAATGTCTGCAAGCTGTCAAGATATAAATGTGTGAACCCCACACAAAACCACACAGTGTGATCAAAAACATCCGGACACGTGGCTGAAAATGACGTACAAGTTCGTGGCACCCCCCACCGGTAATGCTGGAATTCCATGTGGTGTTATCCTACCCTTAACCTTGATGACAGCTACCACTGTCGCAGACATACGTTCAGTAAGGTGCTGTAAGGTTTCTTGGGGAATGGCAGCCCATTCTTCACGGATTGCTCCACTGAGGAGAGATGTCGATGTGGGTTGACACGGTTGGCACGAAGTCAGCGTCTCAAAATATCCCAAAAGTATTCTATAGGATTCAGGTCAGGACTCTGTGCAGACCAGTCCATTAGATGGATGTTGTTGTCGTATAACCACTCCGCCATAGGCCACGCATTATCAACAGGTGCTCGATCGTGTTGAAAGATCGAATCGCCATCCCCGAATGGCCTCCTCAATAGTGGGAAGCAAGAAGGTGCTTAAAACATTAATGTAGGCCTGTGGTGTGATAGTGCTACGCAAAACAACAAGTGGTGCATCCCCTTTCATGAAAAACACAACCACACCATAACACTACCACCTCTGAATGTTACTGTTGGCACTACACACCATGGCAGATGACGTTCACCGGGCATTCGCCATAACCACACCCTACCATCGGATCGCCACATTATGTACCGTGATCCGTCACTCCACACAACGTTTTCCACTGTTCAATAGTCCTAAACATTGGACGATCCTTACACCAAGCGAGGCATCGGGTGACATTTACGGGCGTAATGTGTGGCTTCTGTGCAACCGCTAGACCATGAAATCCAAATTTCCTCACCTCCCACCTAACTGTCATAGTACTTGCAGTAGATCCTGATACAGTTTGGAATTCCTGTGTGATGGTCTGGGTAGATGTCGGCCTATTACACATTACGACCCTCTTCAACAGTCGGCGGTCTGTGTCAGTCAACAGACAAGGTCGGCCGTTACGCTTTTATGCTGTACGTGTCCCTTCACGTTTCCACTTCACTATCACATCGTAAACAGTGAACCGAGGGATGTTTAGGAGTGTGGGTTTTCGCTAACAGACGTATAACACAAGTGATACCGAAACACTTGACCACGTTCGAAGTCCGTGAATTCCGGGGAACGCCCCATTGTGCTCTCTCTATGTGTAACGACTGCTGAGGTCGCTGACATGGAGTAGTTGGCAGCAGGTGGCAGCACAATGCACCTAACATGAAAAAAGTAGGTTTTTGGGGGTGTCCGGATACTTTTGATCACATAGTGTATGTACTTTCTTTCGGGAAATGGATACTTATTACCTAAGTATAACCCCAGTATATTGTAAGACATCAGTGAATGAAAATAGGAAAGATATATAAACCGTTGCATCTTCAAAATTGGCATTTATTCTTATTGCACAAGTAGGCAAACCTAAACGTTTAACAGCTCGGCTGTACGGTTCTTGCAGTTTAAGTTTTTGTCAATATGAGGGGTATAAGAAAAGTAATGCGACTGATTTTAATCTATCAGTGTTGTTATGTCTTTCGAACAATATTGTCGCCTTCAAAGAAGTTCCCTTCAGCAGCCACGTACCGATTGAGTCTTGATAGCAGCAGTGAAAGACTTTAACTGATTGAGCCTTTAACATTCTTTTGAATGTTATCCAGTATTCCAAAATGGCATCCTTTTAGGGCATTTATTAATTTCTAGAAAAGAAAAAAATGTTACCACGACTAAAATCAAGTCAACAGGGGTCGGCCTTTTGATGTCAAAAATTCCGTGATAGAAGTGACCACGTGACATGGAGCGTTCTCGCGTTTTGGCATCCTCTTGGTCTCACTCGATTCACCCTTTCACTGATCCTTTCAAGGACGTTTTTGTGAACCACTTGGTTGACAGTTTGTCCTGGAAGAACAAATTCCTTATGCACGATACCCTTAATGTCAAAAAAGCAAATCGGCATTGTTTTGATCTTTGACTTGCTCATTCAAGCATTTTTTGTTCGAGGACATGTCTCAGTGTGCCACCTCTCACTTTGAAGCTTTGTCTCAGGACAGTACTCGACAGTTCACGATTCTTCACCTGTGATCACACGACTGAGACATTCATGGTCATTGGCAAACCTTTAAAGAAGATCAACGCACAAGTTTCTTAGATTGTCCTTCTGCCAAGTTATAAAGTTTCTCGGAACCGTTTCGGCACAAACTTTCCACATTTGTAAATCTTCGGACAAAATTTGGTGAGAGTGTTTAAATTTTACAGGTCACCCATCATCCTTATAGTTAAACATCGGTGCCATCTAACGACAAAAAGCACACGTTCGACGTTTTCGTAAGTTTATGAAGTTGGTCACCCTGAGTGAGGTTCATCTTCAACGTGTTCCCGGCTTTCCAAAAATGACTTATGCCTGCAAAAAACTTGTGCTCTTGATAAGGAACGTTCCCCATATGCCTGTTTCAACTTTCCAGAGGTCACGCTATCTGACTCTCCAAGTTGAACGCAAAACTTGCTTGCATAACGCTGTTTTAAATTCCGCTGGTCCACTTTCGTAATACACAGCAAAAACGCAACTTCACTCATGGCGCTCTCAAAAATCATGAGGTAGCTGCACGTAGCTTAAACTAGTACTGAGCATCTACAAAGGATGAACACACAGGTCTACACAAGCAGAACAACACAGCGTTACTAAATCTCTCTTATTGTCGTCTGTCTCACTACTTTTGTCACACAACTCGTGCGCATAGGTAAGATCATAGAATACTCCACCCTTCTTATTACTTCTTATTACGTGTTGGTTTACTAAGTTAACAGGAAGGTGGATTTTTTTCCGAAGTTTAAAGCTAACCCATTAGTGAAAAACTAGAGAGCAACTTTTACAGAAGAAAAATCTTATTTTCTTTTTTCTCTCTCGATGCTTCTTTGCTCTACTTCGCAACAACGCTTGTATCATCAGTAAGTAGGAATAATTATGCCCCCTGATTCAAATACAAAGGCTGTGGCGTTGGCGTATTAGGTTATACTATGATGGGACGAGTCTAAATGCTCTTGAACCGGGCCGAGATTAATTCGCCAGCCTTTTCAAATTAGGTTACGTAGTGGGAAGATCTGACGGTACTGTGAACGTCAATGGATTTCCGCAGGAAGAGCCTGATTAACTGGAAAGTTCCGGGTCGGTGTGGCGACGGACAATGGCGGGTCGTCCTAGATGGATAGGGGGCTGTCCTGTCTCATCGCTTTCAGCGCGGCGGACTTGTGACCGATTTCGACAGCGATCGCCAAACTTTTCGCTCACTCAAGCCCTACAGAAGTAACGAGTCTTCTCTGCTTACAATGAAGAACTGCGTCCTGAGCTTAGTTTCGTGTTCACAGAATGAAAGAGAGACTTCTAAACTGGAAGTATCGTTCCCAGTCCGTATTTAAAACTGATGAAGGCTTAAACTCTTGCTTCGAAATAAGAAGCGTACATCTAGTAACAAGGGGCTTAGCGAGAAGCTGCTGTCAGGTAAAAAGTAAGAAATATGGCAAGCTTTGGAGCCTAGAGTAGTTCATTCGATATAGATTGCAGAAGTTCCAGAAGAAGGTTATCTTATATGTTAATCGTTGTATTACACTACATGCAGAGTGGTACCCATTACATAAAACTAAAAATATCATAATGAATGGAGGTATTTTGGAACATTTTGGTGAAATTTACATCACTCCAGGAAGTATGAAATAGTATAAAGCATACCTTTCTAGGTGAACTAGCGAATTTATTGACAAACGTACACACAGGCAGTCTTTTACAAGCTGAGTTAGCTTATATATATTTACGTATACAGAGTTGCATTAACAGAAGAACCACATCTTCGTAATTTCAAGATATTCACGACAGCTATCTCCAGTCACATAGAAAAACAAAAACGCTTTATTTGAAGCAGCCAAAGTAGGAAGTTAGCTTTTGAAGTAGACATAGCACCACCATTAAACCTGTCAGTTGAGGTGTAACAGTACCCTTTGATTGATGTATGTTACCTCGTTTTCACGTGATACAATTGCTGATTTATTGTTTGTCAGTTTATGCATGATGTGCTTGAAGATGAAGTTTTGTAACTTCCAAATAGATAATAATTAATTTGGAAACCAACAAATGTAGCTGTTTGATCATAGATATTAAATAACTGGTATTTACCTTCCAGCGTGTAAAGTGTAGGAGGTTATAGCATTACCTGACTGGTTTCTCATAAAATTTTGTGATCATTCGCCTGTATAAAGATAACAGCATGGATTGTAAGGCATTTTTCGGAAAATATCTGTAATAACACATCAAGGTAACTATATAGTATATACTATGTTCTTATGAGATACGAATGCATATTTATCTGTAAATTACATACAGGCTGACAATTATTAAACTATATGAAATAAAATCGTCATAACTTCTGAACGGTTTGCGTTAGGACGTTCAAACTGCACGATTTGCCGCTGGGCATTCTGGGAATTAGTATGAGCATGCATGGTGTGGTTTAGCGATGAAGCCCACTTTCATTTGGATGGGTTCATCAACAAGCGAAACTGGCGCATCCGGGGGACTGAGAATCCACAGTTCTCGAGAAGTCCCTTCACTCTCAAGGAGCGAGTGTGTGGTGTGCAGTGTCCAAACACGGAATAATCGGTGCAAAATTCCTTGATGGGACAGTGATTACCGAACGATATATGAATGTTTTAGATGACGACTTCATCCCCATTTTCGAAAGTGACCCTGATTTCGACAAGATGTGGTTTATTCAAGAATGATAGTGTTTGATGTCCTAGAGGAGCACTTTGGGGACCGGATTCTGGCTCTGTGATACCCGGAGGCCAATGTCGTGGGCCTCGATTGGACGCCATATTCTCGGTATGTGAACACATGAGACTCCTTTTTGTGGGGCTATATTAAAGACAAGGTGCACAGCTATAACCCCAAAACCATTGTTGAGCTGAAGATAGCCATTCAGAGTCAATGACAGCATCGATGTTCCGACACTTTCGCGGGTCATGCAGAATTTCCCCAATCGTCCGCGCCACATTATAGCCAATGATGGCAGGTACATTGAAGATGTCATGAACTAAATCCTAATGACTGCAGTGACATTTACATGTTGAATAAAGGGTGTGCACGTCGCAGTTTGTGACTAATTTACGTTTTTTTAATATATACACTCCTGGAAATGGAAAAAAGAACACATTGACATCGGTGTGTCAGACCCACCATACCTGCTCCGGACACTGCGAGAGGGCTGTACAAGCAATGATCACACGCACGGCACAGCGGACACACCAGGAACCGCGGTGTTGGCCGTCGAATGGCGCTAGCTGCGCAGCATTTATGCACCGCCGCCGTCAGTGTCAGCCAGTTTGCCGTGGCATACGGAGCTCCATCGCAGTCTTTAACACTGGTAGCATGCCGCGACAGCGTGGACGTGAACCGTATGTGCAGTTGACGGACTTTGAGCGAGGGCGTATAGTGGGCATGCGGGAGGCCGGGTGGACGTACCGCCGAATTGCTCAACACGTGGGGCGTGAGGTCTCCACAGTACATCGATGTTGTCGCCAGTGGTCGGCGGAAGGTGCACGTGCCCGTCGACCTGGGACCGGACCGCAGCGACGCACGGATGCACGCCAAGACCGTAGGATCCTACGCAGTGCCGTAGGGGACCCCACCGCCACTTCCCAGCAAATTAGGGACACTGTTGCTCCTGGGGTATCGGCGAGGACCATTCGCAACCGTCTCCACGAGGCTGGGCTACGGTCCCGCACACCGTTAGGCCGTCTTCCGCTCACGCCCCAACATCGTGCAGCCCGCCTCCAGTGGTGTCGCGACAGGCGTGAATGGAGGGACGAATGGAGACTTGTCGTCTTCAGCGATGAGAGTCGCTTCTGCCTTGGTGCCAATGATGGTCGTATGCGTGTTTGGCGCCGTGCAGGTGAGCGCCACAATCAGGACTGCATACGACCGAGGCACACAGGGCCAACACCCGGCATCATGGTGTGGGGAGCGATCTCCTACACTGGCCGTACACCACTGGTGATCGTCGAGGGGACACTGAATAGTGCACGGTACATCCAAACCGTCATCGAACCCATCGTTCTACCATTCCTAGACCGGCAAGGGAACTTGCTGTTCCAACAGGACAATGCACGTCCGCATGTATCCCGTGCCACCCAACGTGCTCTAGAAGGTGTAAGTCAACTACCCTGGCCAGCAAGATCTCCGGATCTGTCCCCCATTGAGCATGTTTGGGACTGGATGAAGCGTCGTCTCACGCGGTCTGCACGTCCAGCACGAACGCTGGTCCAACTGAGGCGCCAGGTGGAAATGGCATGGCAAGCCGTTCCACAGGACTACATCCAGCATCTGTACGATCGTCTCCATGGGAGAATAGCAGCCTGCATTGCTGCGAAAGGTGGATATACACTGTACTAGTGCCGACATTGTGCATGCTCTGTTGCCTGTGTCTATGTGCCTGTGGTTCTGTCAGTGTGATCATGTGATGTATCTGACCCCAGGAATGTGTCAATGAAATTTCCCCTTCCTGGGACAATGAATTCACGGTGTTCTTATTTCAATTTCCAGGAGTGTATTTCAATAATTGTCACCCTGTAGATGGAACATGCAAGGGACGTGTTTGATGTAACTGTTAGGAGTAGAATAATTTCAAACTAAAGGCTTTGAAGCAAAATCTTAAGACGCGAGAAATATGCTCTGAACTCCTCAGTACTTATGTAGTATACATGCTCACAAAAATCTCATTTATTTGCAGCTTAGAGAATAAACTAAACTCGCTGCCCCTTATCGTAGTAGGTACTTTCACCATCTGCTTTAACTAGATTACTTGTTTTCGGTTCTGCATGTCCGAAGTAGATGGCAGCATCTGCTTACAGAATGCTATTTACGGCCCAGTCACTATGTCTTCGAGAAAAAGAGGTAACTTCGGTCTCATTTTAGGAATTCTGGAAAAGAATGCTTATAACATGCTGCAATATGCTAATATTCCCTCCACTACTGAATATGTGATGGTTTATTTCATCACAAAAATACAGCAGCAATAATCTCGTTTTTCTATGGCGTAAGAATACTGCAGTTGACTAGAACCTATAACTTCACATTCCAGCAACACACTTTTCTTAATTTTAACTGTGTAATTTTGAGTTTTTTGAGTATTGCTCATATTTAACTTATTTTCTGTATAGTACTCACTTTGAACACTTTCTAAAATTTTGGTGTAACGCACTTTTTTTAAGTTCAGTATTTTAATTTTGTCTTGTCCCAGATCAATGTATTGACCACCAACATACACGTTTTCTTTCATTAAATCTCAGCTGAGGACTGAGGAGGCTAAAGAGGTCTCGTCCACGGAGTCGTGAGGAGGACATGTATAGAATGTTGACAGTCCTTAGTATTCGCAAGGCGCGTATATTAGCTACGTAAGCTGCTAGTTGTCACGTATGATACCATGATCAGCGAAAAAGGATATCACTGATAACTACCATACCATTATCATGATCGAGAGAGAATTCCGGTGGAAAATCGTGGTTTTAATAACACACGACGCCGCTAGTACGTCATAATAGCATGCGTAAGACTAGCGACTTGGGCGTTATACTTTATAGCTGCCCCACTGATATTTTTTGTCTGATCAGATTTAATTTCATAAAATGGTTTTGTCTAACAGTAGTTTAGTCGTAATCGGTTATGCACACTAGCCCATTGCTACCAAAGATAAATTCCTGGTTCCTGTTATTCTGTATGAAAGTCTGGGTAGTATTAACAATGTAAAATCAAATGAAAAGGGCATGGTCAAATTTCAGTATTCGAATTTTATGTGGAACTTCATAGAAATACATCAAATTCAGTTCTGAATATTCTTACTGAGCGATGACATTTTCGCTACACAAATTATGCGAGTGCTTATTGCCTTAAAAATCCGTAACACAAAAATGAGGAGGAGATAAAGGCACAAAAAAGTTTTTTACTCTTTTTTTATATAATTCGACGAAATTGTAGAGATTTCAGGGGCCATTTGTTGAGGTATTGCCAATTGATCTTTGTTTTAGAATATTCGGCCGACTTTTGTTCAATGACTTTTATGACATTTCTTAACCCCAATTCTTGTCTCGTGTATTGTTCTTTAAAGTGTATAACAATAATTTCACTGGATGGCTGCGTTCAGTGCCTTTAGTAACAAAAAACGATTATGTAGTGTCGCTTCGTACACTGTGACGTGTCAGTATTAACATGAAGATGTATACGACTGTAGCCTTGAGATTTTGATACTGGTATTCAACTTTTGTTTTGTTTTTAGTTCTATAATAGTACAGTTATCGAGATTACTATTATCTGATAATATACTGTTTCAGACAGTATAGCCTCAGCGCTGTAGCGACCGTATCATTAATAATTATTAAATTTCTGCACAACCGAGTAGGCTGTGAGAAAAGAAACAAATCTGGTTCTAATTTTGTCTGCAAAATAATTATATATTGACTACAATTACTCAGTAAGAAATCTGCAGGAGGGTTACTGTAATTTAGATCAGTGAGCTGTACGCGCTCTTCACTTCGATTTGGTGTGATTCGGAACCAATGCCTGCCTTTGATCCATTCATGCCTAAAATAACACGATCCAGTGCTTAACCTACTGGAGCTAATGAGACCTACCGGAGTTAATGAGTGCCCAGTACAGGCTGACGTCCCTACCTCTTCTATCACTTTAGAAGTTACAAGATATACTGCTTAGGTTCCTCATATCATCCAGAGCTGCAGTAAGTCCTCAGATTGTTTTCAGTTCGGATGCTTGTTTATCTATACAGATGATTGAAATAAAATTAAATACTTCGCCAATTTCAATATTGGTTTGTTCACCATCTATAAAGATGCAGGCTCTGCCACTACCATTGTCTGGAAACATAACATGGCTGAAACCAATATTATGTAGAAAAGAACGGTGCCACAACAGCACTGCTCGAGTAATACTCTTCACGTCGAAAGCGTTTCATCTTTTCTAACCATCATTTGAAAAGGGTCAAGCCAGCTTCGTATCTTAGTAAAGACGTTGTATATTAGGTAATGAATGGATCGGATGGACATTAAGGTAGGATTAATAAAAGAGTACAACACATTCATTACAATATTAGGGAAACAAACAGTTGTAGTACGTGCAGGAACTCATTGTGAGATGTAATTACACCACTGCATATTTATGTACTATTATTGTAAAGCAACGGAAGAACCTGTTATATGCAATTTTGTCATATGATGATATGGTTGGAGACCGTGGCTGTTATTTGAAGACAAATGTTGATGGTGTTGAGGTAGCCACACATTTATTTTCAGTTACTTTATTCAAAGGGTACCGTTACCGATTTCGAATCATTACGAGTTATCTTCAGACGGTTTTCATGCTCTCATTAAAACATGTGGTCCGTTTTTTTTACAGATTAACTGTCGTGAAATGTCGGTTTGGACAGTGAAAACAAACACTCCAAACCGACATTTCACGAGAAATAATCTGTAAGCAAACGCACCACATGTTTTAATGAAAGCATGAAACCCGTCTGAAGATGAATAGTAATGTTTCGAAACCGGTAACAGTACCTTTTGGATAAAGGAACTGAAAATAAACGTGAGCCTGTTATATTCTCTATAATACCTTGACTTAGTCATACTGATTTCCTCTTTAGCTGCTATTATTTTATCATGGTCTAGCATTGAAACATATCGAATACGTAATCGCTTTTAGACTGCCTCCTAGGCAAGAGTTCACCCATCAAGGAGTGAGCCAAGAGAGAGTGGGAGGAACTTCAGCTGCATGGCGAATGACGAAATAGTTTTGAGGTTTCACGATAACTGACTATACTTCTTACCAGATGTTAACCATTACCAGTTCAAGCTTTCTTGAGGATGACACTGAATTGATGTGTCTGTCAGCTTTTAAGGGCGGGATGCGAATTTACGGTGCGATTATTTTCTTCTAGGCTAGAAAAGGGGTTGGGGGCTGAGCACAGAAGAACGCTGCTGACTGGCAAGGACAGTTCGGAATATGACATGAGTCTGTGCAGTGTATTGGTTGTTTTATTTTCATACCTTCGCTTAGGAACTGACGCTCAATTTTTATGAACCTTTGTTCAGCGGTGTATAGGGAGACAATGCTTGTTCCTGACTGGGGCTCCCTGTGTCCCACCATCACTAGGTCTGGTGTATCGCTGAGAAGGCTCCCTGTGGGTGGTGAATGAAATACACAGCTGTATCTTTACAGATAGGGGGTGAAAATACCTTCGCTTTAGTATGTTAGAATTTCACGTCTGTTTTGCGAGTTGATAATTTGTTATACAAAAACGCTCATACAATTGTTTATATTTTTAGCACAACACTGTAAGGAAAAAGTACATCGGTGGTAATTTATCTGTTAACAATATATCGTGACAGTTTAGAATTTCTTGGTAATGGCCATAGAGACCGAATTCGGCTCATTTCCTTACATATAAAGAAACTGGTCTAAACATTACAGCTGAGCTATGGAAAGATGACATCACTCAATGATTTTATACAGGCTGTGCACTCCAGATAGAAAAAAGGCTTGTTAATAAATCGAAGATAATTTCATTGTGGTACATATCAATCATATTAATTGTCAGAAATATTTCACAGACATTGAATAATAGTTATTTATCCAGGAGTTTTGTTGTAATAAAATTTAGTCATTTATCCATTCGACAGCTGAATTTCATCTCTGTAATTCAAAGTGCTGAGATGCGTTTACGCAACACATAAGAGGGAAGCCATAAAGCTGTAGTTACCACCTCTAAAGTACAGAGCTACCATAAATAATTCATTCATTTTCAGTGTTTTGTATTTTCCGAAGTATTAAGAGGATATATATGGCTGACGCTTGAACAGAACCATAAACTCTCCGCGTTTACATTGTGCCCAACAAATGGTGTTACATGTGCAATGCCGTGGCAAAATGGCAACAAAGCAAGAAAAGATTTGTGTGTGTTGGATTATGCCATAAGTTTGCGAGTTACAACAGTGCAGCGGTGAACGCAAAATGAATTATGGAAAATAACCGTCATGTAACAAGCGCTGGTCGACCAAACAAGACATGCGATCTTGGATAGGGTGAGAGAAAAATTTCATACGCGGTCCAAAAAAGTCAACGGTCCGCGTAGGCAACGAATCGGAATCTCGCAGCGAACTGTGTGGAGGGTTTGGCGACGGCGATTACATTTCGGAGAGTACCATCTGCAGCTCGTGCAACAATTGAAACCCGAAGATTGTGGGCAGCGTCTTCAATCTTAGTATGATGGCCTTCACGACCGGATGACATATCTTCTGGTAAACCTTACGGGATGTAAGGTCGTGGTCCATGAAACTCTTCAGCTCCTAACGTTTCGGCCAGAGCTGCGCTGGAGATCTTCAGAGGGGTGTTTCTCCTCCGTTGAGTCTTGCCGACTGACGGGTCGGACGTCTGAGAGCGACTTATATATCGTAGAAAGTGGGCGTGACCAGAGTTGCACGTAATATGCAGAGATAATCTTTGTCAGAGATAAAAACTATCGATCGTAATCTCATCACAAAAGAGACGTGTGATTAAAAGTCTCGTTGACAGAGCCAGACGGATTTGCACGCCGGAGTATCTAGACGTCGAATTAAAACATTTGAAGCACGCTTTTGAAAAAAATGGCTACTCAAAGAAAGAAGTAAGCGGAATTCTGCACCCAAACAACAAAAAGCCTAAGGACAAGCCCGAAAAACGATGGAAGACTACAGTCTTTCTCCCTTTTATAAAGAAAGTAACGAATCAGATTGGAAAGATTTTAAGTAAACATATTAGACCTGTTTTTAGACCAACGAAGAAAATTTGTCATGTTCTCCGGTCTGTAAAAGATAAACGCACTCCTCTATCAACCAGTGTCGTATCTAAAATTCCGTGTACATGTGGTAAAGTTTATATTGGAACAACAAAAAGAAGCGTAAATACACGGTTAAAAGAACACAGAAGTCTTTGCCGATTAGGAAAAACAGATAAATCGGCTGTAGCAGAACACGCTTTTCAGCCAGGAAATCATCAAGTGAAGTTTTCCGAAACAAAAATTATATCTTCGACGACGAACTATTACCCACGGCTTTGTAGAGAAGCAATTGAAATATATAAACATAAGGATAATTTTAATCGGAAAGAAGAGACCATGAAACTTAATGATATTTGGACAGTAGCACTACAGAATTGCTAGACAGTTTTATTCGTGACGAGATTACGATCGATAGTTAAGTTTTATCTCTGACAAAGATTATCTCTGCATATTACGTGCAACTCTGGTCACGCCCACTTTCTACGGTATATAAGTCGCTCCCAGACGTCCGACCTGCCATCAGAGGGTTGGATTCCCTCATTCGAAGGCACCACATTCCAAGGCCTGGGCTATTCCCTGGTTGGAATCTTCGCTTTCGAAGATTGTGTCTGTCCGTCCGTCCGTCCGTCCGCCGCCGCCGCCTGCTGTCCGTCCGTCCGTCCGTCCGTCCGTTCGCCGCCGCCGCCTGCTGTCCGTCCGTCCGTCCGTTCGCCGCCGCCGCCAGCCGGTGCTCGCCGCCGCCGCCGCCGCCGCCAGCCGGTGCTCGCCGCCGCCGCCGCCGCCGCCAGCCGGTGCTCGCCGCCGCCGCCGCCGCCAGCCGGTGCTCGCCGCCGCCGCCGCCGCCAGCCGGTGCTCGCCGCCGCCGCCGCCGCCAGCCGGTGCTCGCCGCCGCCGTCCGCCCTGGTCGTCCGACCCTGGTCTGCGTCCGTCTGCGTCTTCGCCGTTTCCCAGTTTATGTCCTTTCCTTTTCGTGCTGTGCGTTTTTTCTTCCTGTCATGTCCGCCCCCACCACCACCGTCACTACTACCACCACCGCCATCGTCTATACATCCCCTTCCGCCGCCTCCACCACTATAACTTGGTGTGCCGAGTCCCACCCCCCTCCTTCCAACCCACCTCTCCTCACTCTCCCTTCACCCTCTCTTTGTCGCCCCCTCTCCCGCTTCTTCCTCTCGCTCCTCTCGTTCTGATCCCTTCCCCCCACTCCCCCAGCCTGTCACTGCAGCTCCGGCTCGGGTGGTGGCCCGTCGGGCCACTGCCCACGCCCAGCTCTCCCCGTCACCTTCGCCATCACCGCCGCCACTGCCACCGTCATCGTCATCTACGCCGTCGCCGTCGCCGTCACCATCTCCGGCGCCGACTCCAGCCACCGGACCTGCCACTCCCCGCCACATTCCAGTTGTTCCCATCCCCCACACCTCCTCCGCCGCTGTCAAGCGCCCCAGTGGCACTCCTGTCTCGTCTGCTCCCAAAAAGGCTCCGCCTCGTCCCCCTTCCCCCACCCCTGATGCCATGGATGTCTCCCCGCCCATCCCTGCCCCCTCCTCCTCCTCCTCCTCTACCCCCTCCTCCTACCGCTACCTCCTCTCCCGTCCGGATCCCTCCCTCCTTGAAGCCCGGAACCTCACCCTCTGCCTTCGCCAGAATTGTCCTGGTGCCCCTATATCCCTCCTCACTCCTCGCCGTGATTCGGTACTCCTCTCCTCCCCCAGCCCTACCCTCCACACGGACATCCTTTCCCGCATCCCTATCACCCGCTTTGGCCCTCATGCCTCTCTCACCCCTGCTCCCTCGCCACCTCCCTCCCGCCAACCCCAACCTCCGCGTCGCCCGCCGACCCTCACCGCCGTGATCACTCGGCTCAGTCCAGTGATCACGGAGGAGGAGGTGTTGATGGAGCTTCAGCCCCATCCCCATCTGGAGGTGCGTGCGGTTCGCAGGATCCATAACGCTGCCGGCCCGACCCACCTTATGCGCATTTTTTCTGAGCACGCCCCCTCCATAGACCGTCTCCTGAAGGAGGGTGCCCTCCTTTTTAACCAGCGTCATAAAGTTGACCCCTCCCGTTCCCCTCCTCAATCCCTCCGCTGCCAAAGGTGCTTGCGATATAATGTGCACCCAACATCTGAGTGCCGCGAGGCCCCCACCTGCCCGCACTGTAGGCAAGCCCACATTTTACGGCAGTGCCCCAATCTCCAGTCCACCCCCCCTCCTGTAATACCTGTAACCTCCCTCATCCCACCTACTCCCAGAAGTGTAAGGCCCGACCCCCTCCTACCACTCCTGAACTCACTGTTCCTATCCGCCCTCTGGACACCCCCACCCCTCCCGGCAACTCCCTTCGCCCACCCCCTACCGCTGAGGACATCATATGATTCCTCACCATTGTCCTGCAGAATGTACATCCTTTTCAGCGCCCACACACCCTCCAACAGATCTCCCTCGCCGCCCGATCCGTTTTCCACCTCAAAATGTACGCCACCTACTCCAACAACCAGGCCCATTTCACCTTCTCCCGTCTTGACACCCTCGTTTAAATCCCTGTCATGGCGTGACAGCAACGTATCCTTTTCAACAACATCCGCTCCCTTCCCGCCAACAAGAACCTCTTTCTCCATACCCTTGCCACCCACCGCGTGGACGCCTTCCTCCTTAATGAAACCTTCCTCCAACCCCACCACACTGTCCACACTTCGCCCTACCTCCTCCACCGCTCCGACAATCCCCTCCCAATTGCGTGTGGCGGAGTTGCCATTGGGCACCTTCGCCAGATCCCTGTTCGGCTCCAACCTCTCCTTCCCGACCCCACCGAACATCTGATCCTTAGTCTCTTCTTCCCTGGCCTTACCGTTACCTGCGCCACCATCTATGTCCGCCCTAACGCCCCTATTCCCTTCGACTTCCTCTCCCACATTGACCGTACCTTCTCCTCCTACGTGATCGCCGCCGACCTCAACATCCATAGTCGTTCCGCCGCCCAGTTACGGCGGTGGCATCTGTTCCTCTCCTCCCTTCAAGGCGACCTCATTCCCATCTCCCAGCACACCCGTCCCGAATCCAACTCCACTCCTGATGTTATCCTCTCCTCCCCCAACCTCCTTGGCCGCATCACGGTGGATGTCCTGGAGCCTATTGGTAGCGACCATCTCCCTGTCCTCCTCACCGTTTCAGACCGTCGTCGCCTTCGCCCTGACCCTCCCCCTAAGTATGTCCACGACTATTCCCGCGCCGACTGGATTGCCTACCGGGATACGCTTTCCACCCAGGTCGATAGCCACCCTCTCACCTACCACCACCCAGACGATGTCACCCAAGCCGCCTCCTTTCTCCAGCAGACCTTGTCTGAGGCCGTGGAGGCCCACGTCCCTACTGTCGCCATCCACCCCCACCGTCCTACCTTACCCCCACAGGCCGTTCTCCTCCTCTGTGAATCCCGTCGTCTCTACCGTGCATTCCTCCGCACGCGTGACCCGGACACACTACGACGCCACCGGCAACTCCAGCGACACGTTCGTAATTTGCTCGCGGCTAAGAAACGCCGGGACTGGCGGCAGACATGCACCTGTTTAAATGCTACCCTACCAATCAACTCGTCGGCCTTCCGTCGCCTTACCGGAACTAAACCCTCCCCCTATTATCCTCTTCTCCATGATGATCGCCCTTTCCCTGACTCCCTTAGTAAGGCCAATCACTTTGCCTCCTACCTCTCCGATGTATTTTCCATCCCCGATGATCCCCAGTTCGATTACTCCCTCTTCCCGGATATCCGCGATCGAACTGACGCCTCTTCCCCTCCCCTCGCTCCTGCTTTCCAGTACTTGGACAACATTGCACACACGGAACTCAATGCCCCTATCACTACACAGGATCTCATTGCTACCCTCCGCACAAAACGCAACACCGCTCCTGGTCACGATCGTGTCACCTACCGTCACCTTCGTGAAGCTCCTGTCTCTTTCCTCTCCACCCTGGCCAGGCTCTACAATGTAGTCCTGTCCACCGGTTACTACCCCGACCTGTGGAAAACCTCCTGTATCCTCATGTTCCTTAAACCCGGCCAACCACCGTCCGCCGTCTCCTCCTACCGCCCCATCAGCCTTACCTCGGTCTTCAGCAAGGTGCTGGAATCTATCCTCACCCGCCGCATCCACCAGCATCTCCGCCAGCACCGCCTCCTTCCCGTTACCCAGTGTGGCTTTCGGCCGTCCTTCTCTTCCGACGACCTTCTCCTTCACCTCACTCATCTCCTTTCCGAACAGCTTAATTCCCGTCGCTCCGCAATCTTCCTCTCCCTGGACCTCGAACGTGCCTATGACCGCGTATGGCATTCCGGTCTCCTCTTCAAGCTCCAAACCTTCGCCCTTCCCATTAACTACATCCGTCTGATCGGCTCCTTTCTCTCCCGCCGTCCTTCCTATGTCACCATCCATAACGCAGATTCCTACACCTTTTTCCCCTCTGCCGGTGTGCCCCAAGGCTCCGTCCTCTCCCCCCTTCTGTACCTTTTGTACACGGCGGACATGCCGCCGCCGCCAGCCCCCGTCCATCTTCTCCAGTTTGCCGATGACACCGCCTTCCTTGCCCTTGCCCCCACCCTGCAGCGCTCCCAGCACCTTCTCCAATCCCATCTTGACCGGTTCACCGCTTGGTGCAACCAGTGGTTGCTCAAGGTCAATCCCTCCAAAACCCAGGCGATCATTGTAGGCAAAACCACCCCTTCCTTCCGCCTCCTTGATTTCTACATCACCATCTATGGCCGTCCTATCGCCCTCACTTCCACCCTTAAGTACCTTGGCGTCACCCTCGACCGCCGCCTCTCCTGGACTCCCCACCTCTGGACAATCCAAGCCAAGGCACGCTCCCGACAGTCTCCTCAAGCTCCTCTCCGGCCGTACGTGGGGTCTGGACCCCTCCACAATCCTCCACACCTATAAATCCCTCATCCGCCCTATCCTTTGTTATGCCCATCCGGTTTGGATCTCCGCCCCCCCTTCCTTTTATAAATCCCTCCAAATCCTTGAACGCCATGCTCTCTGCCTCGCATATCGCATCCGTCTCCCCTCCCCCACGCGGATCCTGTATGATCTCATCCCCTTCCCCCACCTCCTCCTTTTCCTTGAAAGGATACGGATCCTGTACACCTCCCTCCTCACCCGCTCGTCTCCCCGATCCTCTCCCACCCCCGCCCGCTGCCGCGCCTGTATTCCCACGTCCCGCCCGGTCTCCATCTGTCCACCCTCCTTACCCTCTCCCAAGGTGGCTTCCGCCAGCTCCCTCTCCCTGATGATGTCCTCGTCCCCTCCATCTACCCCTCCTATCAACTTTGACCCTGCCCCGCCCCCCACTTCCCGTGTCCTTTCCTTTCGGCACCCTCCCTCCCTTCTCTTCTCTTCCCTTCTTTTTCCATCTCCCCGTCCCCTCCCTTCCCTCTCTTCCCCCGGGCTTCCTCTCCCCCTTCCTCCCTCCCCCTATCTCCCCTGCCCGTGGCATCTCTGCTCTCCCCTTTCGCTCTCCCGTTCCCCTTCCTCCTCCTCCTCTCTTGACAGGTCCCCGGACTCGCACACGCATAGTGAACCTTTGCACGCCGGAGATCGTCGCCTTCTGTGTCTCGTGTGTGTGACGTCGTATAGTGTTTTTGGTGTCCGCCGTCCCACTCCTACGTTCACTTGTGCCGTCGGACTCATCAGTGTTTTGTGCGCCGTGCCAACGTGTTTTCAGTGTTGTTATCGTCACATGTGAACGACTCCGTGTTTTTTGTGTCTCTGTGACCTCTCTCTTTTGCCTGTCACTTTGTTCATTGTCATTCACCATTTTTTATACTCTTGTAAAACGCTATGGCTGAAGAGCGGCGTAGTGTGCCGCTGCCAGCCTACCTGAGTTGTACAGGTTTTAAAATAACAATAAAGTAAAAAAAAAAAAAGTCCCTCCTGTCAGTCAGCAAGACTCACCGGAGGAGAAACACCCTTCTGAAGATGTCCAGCGCAGCTCTGGACGAAATGTTAGGAACTGAAGAGTTTCATGGACCACGACCTTACATCCTGGAAGGTTTACCAGAAGATATGTCTTCAATCTTGCATCACACTGCAGGAAACACTTGAGGGTGAGCATTTCCCATTCAAGCTTATATTCAGCGAGGAAGCAACCTTCCATTTAACTGGATAGGTTAATCGTCACAATATGAGATCGTGGGGCACTGAGCATCGTCATGGCATTGTGATGCGTGAGCAAGATTCACTAAAGTTTAATGTTTTCTCTGCAGTGTCACAGAAGATGCTATACATTCCGTTTCACTTCTATGAGATGACCGTGACAGATATCGATTACCTTGATATGATGTAAATGTGGTTGTTTCCACAACTGACAGCTGATAGCGAGAAGTTCATTTTTCAACAATACGGAGCACCCCTTCCTTGAAAGATGTGCGTTCGTCGCTATCTAAACGACGAATTTCCACAACATTGAATTTGGTGTAGTGGCGAAGATGATGTGGCTCTGTTTCCTTGTCCCCCCCCCCCCCCTCCCAGGTCGCGTCGCGTCACCTAAACGCTTCTGATTTTTTCCTTTGGAGGTGCACTAAAGGCCACGGTCGTGTATCCCCACTGCTTGAAGATCAGAACAGCTCAGAGAACGCAACAATGCTGCTGTGATGACTGCCGGCAAGGTGTTCCTACAAAACGCATGGAAAATATTTCACTTCCGCTTGAACGCGTGGGCACAATACGTCGAACAAGTGAGGTCGGCATAATTTTCATTTTAATTATTAATGCCGCTTACGCTGTTTGTTCACCGGAGACATCATATTCGCACCTGGTGGCCAACATTTGAACTATTTTTTTCCCTGCGGAAATCGATTCCGCATTAACGCACTGGAATACCTACCTCGTTTCGCTGGCGTACGACAGTTACAATCCACTCTGAACCTCCATGAATATCAGCCATTTAATTGTAGGCGCTGAGTATTTTTACACGTTAATACTTTGGAAACTATACAGCTCTGAAAACGAATGTATCTTTTATAGTAGTCATGTATGAAGTTACCTAATTAATCCTGTGTTTTAGCTGTGTCACGCCAATCCAAATCAGCTGCTTAGCAGACACCTATTCACCATGAAAAACAATCTCGCTGTGTCGTTACGCCCAGAGGCAAGGGTGCAATTGAAGAATTGGAAACTTGCTGATCCATCACCATATAGAAAGGTGAAGACGAAATCTTTATAAGTCAATGTGATGCTGAGTGTTACTTGTGACTCCCACGACGTGGTATTAAGAGATTCTGCTCACTAAGGGCTTAGCGTCACAGGGGCGTAGCACAGGATTAACTTGAAGAGATTATGGGAGGCTCTGAAGAAGTGTCGCCGGAAACTTGTCAATGAGGTGAATTTGATCGACAGTAACGCCCCGAATCATTCTATACACACTGACACATGTTTGTTCTTTGGCGTATCAAATTTTACAAATCCCCATATTCTGCTGACATGACACGCAACGCCTCTTCATCTTCCCACGAATTGAGAAACCACTGCGCGGCAGACATTTTCAGAATTACGACGACGTGATTTTCGATTTGGATCGTTTCCTGAATGGCCAAAAAGCAGACTTCCAGGGCCTAAGGCTCCGGTAAGTCATTCATCATTGGGGAGAGATCTGACACATTGAGGGGTGAGGAGAAGTACTCACGTCACTAAAGTTTCATGCTCACAGCTTGACTTTTTCGAGGTGGTAATTGTAACTGTATGACTACTTCTCGCATGAGCGTGTGTGTGTGTGTGTGTGTGTGTGTGTGTGTGTGTGTGAGAGAGAGAGAGAGAGAGAGAGAGAGAGAGAGAGAGAGAGAGAGAGAGAGAGACAGGAGGGGAAAGCATAGTGTGTGTTTGAGAGTTGTGTGTTTATGTTTGCCCCTGCACATGTGACTAGATGGGGATGAGATATCGCGGAGCGGCAGTTTGCAGTAATGACCAGGACACGAATGAATGTGCTTGGTACACACTGCTGGCGAAATGGATGTTGTCGACGAGTTGCTTTGCCGTCAGCGGCACACAGTATCGTCTGCGCCCACTGCACTGTGGTTTGGTTGGCACATAGTGTGAAGATTGCTAATGCAATAGCGATTTCGCTGCCTTTCGCACCACACTATATGTTTCATCATAGGTCTTCACAGTGAAACGACAGCAACTAAGAAGGGTACTACTGAGTGATTAGTCTACCAGCTTATTCATTCTCAGATTATTTCTCTCCAATAAATTTCTCTTTTTAAATTCGTGTTGGCTACAACGATAAATATCTTTCGAAAATTTTGCATTGAGAAGGGTACAAATTTTGTCTTTCGAACAATACATGTTTCGTTTGTTTTACACCATCCTCGATGGACTACCCCTAACTCTAATGAACAATAAATTTTGTTCTCCATGTCTTGCGTGTACTTCAGCAGTGAAGCCGATATTGCCATACAGTTTACCGTCTTCAGTTCTCTTGTTAGTGGTTCTGTTTTCCACTTTTTAGTTTTATGAATTGAAGTGATGATATCTTCTTGTTCTTCTTCCAGACATCCCGTTGAAGTGAGGTCCGCTCTTTCAGCCTATGTATGCTATTTCTCACGATTTAAAGCACACTGTGAATTTAGGCTTCTTGATCTTTGATATGGGTTTACAGTGCCTAGTCACCGTAATGTTGAAATGATAATTAAATCAAGACCCTAAGATGTCGACAGGCGTTGATATACATCAACGGGGACAGTTGAAAATGTGTGCCCCGACCGGGTCTCGAACCCGGGATCTCCTGCTTACATGGCAGACGCCCTATCCATCTGCGCCACCGACTGGAAGGATTTATCCTTGCACACTCCCCGTGAGAACCACATTCGCAACTTAATGTCCACACACTCATTACTCGCGGCAGACAATCTTACCGAGTCCCGTAAGAGTTCAGGCAATGCGTTTGCATACAGCACAGAAGAAGAAGGTCAATGGCCACTTAGCCTTAATTATATGAAGACATGTCCGAAAGAACAGATACCATCTTAATATACCATAATGTAGGTGTTCTACGTTGTCTTCGTCTTTTGACAGTGGGATAGTAGGCTGAGCTGATGACTGAAGTAGGTGGTGCTCGTATGATGTGTCCATCGAAGCCGGCCGTAGTGGACGTGCGGTTGTAGGCGCTAGTACGGAGCCGACCGACCGCTACGGTCGCAGGTTCGAATCCTGCCTCGGGCATGGATGTGTGTGATATCCTTAGGTTAGTTAGCTTTAATTAGTTCTACGTTCTAGGCGACTGATGACCTTAGAAGTTAAGTCGCATAGTGCTCAGAGCCATTTGAACCATTTTTTTGTCCATCGAAGTCTTCTTTCTTGAATCTTTCCATTGGTTGGAACCACTTCAGTTAGTGGTCAGGTAGGTGTATTGTTAATAATTCGAACAAAAAAATGTCTAATGATCTTGTGAGTATCCGTATTTCCATGACATGTAGTGAGTGCTCAGCACTTCCAAGTGTGGGCAGGCCCTCGGTACCATAAACGCAACTGACCTCCCCATAATGCGGTGTATTTGATTTCAGGAGGACAGGCGTCTTCTTATCATGAAGAGTACCAGCGAAGTCTCTGAATCGCATCGCAGTCGCTTTGATTCTTGCACCCACATCCTCATTCACATAGCCGTCACTGTAGTCGAGAATCTATATATCGGAATGTGACCGCTCGGTAAGATATAAGGTGGAGCCCCTCCACGCCCACACTGGAAACATGGTCAACACAAAAGGTTGCATCTCTGCATATTCGTTGGTTTTCACTGAGTGAGGTCTCGCAAGATGTGCGTACTGCGATGTTTGCTCACGTCTAGTTATGATTAATCATTTGTACGTGCTTCTCTTGAGACAGAGTGTGTCCAATGTTGAACGAAGGGTAGCAATTTGAAGAGTAGAGGAAAAGAAGCGCCAAGGAAACAGCCAAGGGAGAAAACCTCTGCGATATTTGGTTCGGGTTGTAAGAGCAGTAGGCGATTACTTGCTGCATCGGACCAGGTAGATTTTGTTACTTGTATCATGCAAGCGGATACTTTTGATGTTGTGAAGCGTTGTTACTCGGCGGCTGCGGCTGGGTACCAAAGTTGACCTTTTGGAAATCTATAAATCTATGTTAAGTTCCTATGGGGCTAAACTGCCGAGGGCAACTGTCCCTAAGCTTACGCACTACTTAATCTAACTTAAACTAACTTATGCTAAGAACAAAATGGCTCAAAGCGTTATGTTACTTAACATCTGAGGTCATCAGTCCCCTAGACTTAGAACTACTTAAACCTAACTAACACACATCTATGCCCGAGGCAGGATTTGAAGCTGCGACCGTAGCAGCAGCGCGGTTCCGGACTGAAGTGCCTAGAACCGACCCTAAGGACAACACACACACACACACACCCATGTCCGAGGGATGACTCAAACCTCCGACGGGGCAAACCGCGTGAGCCTTTGTAAGGCGTCCTAGAATGCGCGGCTACCCCGCGAGGCCTTGTGTGTGTGTTGGGGTTTATGGGCGCTCAACATCGAGGTCATCAGCGGCCTAACACACATTAAAAGGAACGAATGTGGACAGACCTAAGAAAACTGAAGCACACACGCAAAGAAAGAAGGAAAAGAAAGAAAATGCTGTATGAGAAAGTAAAACCGAAGGAAAGGGAAAACATAGCAACAAGAATGCCACCGAAATTGTCACTGGCTGGCTACTTACATAAAATATGGGCGAGCTTGTCACACAGTGAGCAAATTAAAATCGTCTCCCTAAAATCGCTGTAAAAACATTTGACATGGCACAGAACCTTAAAACTTTAACCACATTCGTCCGAGTGTTGCCTAAAAGAGTTGGCAGGTCCGCTGGCAAGTCAGCCGCGGCCCGCTGGTCAGAAAATAAAACGCAATCCAATAAAATGTGGCGCACAGTGACCTGGACGCCACAAGCACCACACATTGGAGGGTCTTCTCGCCGGAGCAGGAAGGCATGCGTCATAGGGCTGTGGCCTATTCGAAGCCGAGTGAGGAGAACCTCGTCCCGTCGATGGGGCTGAAAGGAAGTACACCACACACGCGTTGTGGGCTTGACTAGACGGAGCTTATTGTCAGTCACTTCCAGCCACTCGTCCTTCCACCGACACATGACTCGTGAGCTCAACAGCGAGGTGAATGCGTGCAAGGGGATAGCACACTGAGATACGTGTGGATCGAGACACGCCTCCTTGGCTGCGAGATCTGCCCTTTCATTCCCAGCAATGCCGACATGCCCCGGAACCCAGCAGAAAGCTACAACCTTCCCCAGTCGCTGTAGTCGGAGGAGGGCATCCTGGATGGTCTGGACTACTTTATCTGCCGGATACAAATGGTGCAATGATTGAAGGGCACTGAGTGAATCGGAACAGACAAGAAATTTAGGAGAGGAAGATTGTCTCATCTGCTCCAGCGCCCGCAAGATCGTAGACAATTCTGCATCACAGACAGTAAAAGTCTGAGGCAGTCGGACCTTGAGGACACGATCCGGAAAAACAACTGAGCAACCAACGGAATCCCCTTGTTTCGACCCATCCGTAAAAACAGCTACATAGTCGTGGTGCTCAGATAAAATAGCAGAAAATGCTGCATTAAAAACGGTGGCAGGAGTGCAATCTCTCTTGTGCTGCCGCCGGATGGTAAGTGGCGGTTCGCCAGCCTCAGCACAGAGGCTGGGTATGGGACTGGTCCGATAAGCACCCGTGGCCAGTCGAATCCCAGCATGGTGGCAGCGTCAAGGATCTGCAAATAAGACGGCCTTGCTGACCCATATACTGTGCACCCATAGTCCAGCCGTGAACGCACAAAAGCTCGATAAAACTGAAGGAGGCGCGCCCTGTCCGCTCCCCAAGACCTGTGGCTGAGGCACTTGAGGATGTTCAGTGCCTTCAGGGTTCTGGCTTTCACGTCACGTAGGTGTGGCAGCCATGACAACCTGGAATCAAAAATTAGGCCCAGAAACCGCACTGTGTCTCTAAAATGTAGGACAGCATCCCCCATATGCAAGGCAGGCAAAGTAAAAAGACGACGAGAACGATTAAAATGAACACAAACACACTTATCGGCAGAATACCGAAAACCTGTCTTTGCAGCCCACTCCTCTAACCGCCGCACTGTTAGCTGCAACACTGGAGGAGGAACACAAAACAGCAAAGTCGTCCACAAACAAGGAGCACTGTACTGGACTCCTCACTGTAGACGTTATACTGTTGATGGCTGTGGCAAAGAGGGTAACGCTTAAAACACTGCCCTGGGGGATACCGTTCTCTTGCTCAAAGCGATCAGACAGTGTGTTACCAACGCAGGTCCGAAAAAACCGCTGAGACAGGAAAGACCGAATGAAAGTGGGGAGGTGGCCACGAAAGCCCCATTGATGCAGTTGTCCAAGAATACAGTGTCTCCAAGTAGTATCATATGCCTTACTGATATCAAAGAAGATACCAATACAGTGATGCTGACGGAGGAAAGCCTGCTGAATAGCCGCCTCTTGGAGGGTCAGGTTGTCGACCGTGGACCGAAATTTTCGGAATCCACACTGAAAGCGGCTAAGGAGCTGTCTAGTCTCTAACAGCCAGACCAGACGACGGTTAACCATCCGTTCCAGGGTCTTTCCGACACAGCTTGTCAAGGCGATACTACGATAACTACTGGAACATGTGCGCTCCTTTCCTGGTTGGATTGCCTCCCTCCATATCAGATTAAAACATTCGACGCCGCTGGCAGATGTCGAAGCATGGTGTACCGGATGCGGTCGTAACCTGGTGCAGTGTCAGAAGTCGCAGTAAGTGCCGATTCAAGTTCCCACGTGGAGAAAGGGGAGTTGTAGGCCTCAGAACTGTTCGACCGAAAGTCCAACTTCGCTCGTTCGACAGTCGCACGGTAGCGACGAAATGCTGGATCCTGGGTTGCAGTGGCAGTACTTTGTGCAAAATGCTCTGCCAGCGTCTGAGCAATGGCTCTGGGTGTTGTTTGGAGGCATCCCTGGTTCAAGACTGCAACTATTGGTAGACGGCTGCGTTTACCGGAAATCCTCCGGATGGCTTCCCATACTTTTGTGGAACAAGTGGAACGGTTGATGGAGTCCAGGAACTCCTGCCATGACCTTTTCTTGCTCTCTTTAATGACACGGCGTGCCCTGGCTCTCGCGATGCGAAAGGCGGTAAGATTGACCGCTGTTGGGCGGCATTTAAATCGGCGAAGAGCCACACGCCTGTCCCGGATGGCTGAACGGCACTCTTCCGTCCACCAAGGCACAAGGCGCCGCTTAGGAGGGCCAGAAGGCTGTGGTATGGACAGGTCAGCAGCATGATGGATCACATGTGTGATGTGATCCACCCATTCCTGTACGCTGTTGTGGCGTTCAAAGACAGCCAACCGAGTGAACAGAGGCCAGTTAGCCCTGCCAATCATCCACGATGCCTGCCTCTGCTCCAGCAATACACCATCCAGGAGATGAATGCGATTGGGGAAGTGATCGCTGGAATGAAGGTCGTCAATGACCTCCCAGTGAACAGAGTCGGTGAGGGCTGGAGAGCAGAAAGATAGGTCAATGGCTGAGAATGACCCAGTAGCAGTAGAGAAATGAGTTGGAGTACCTGTGTTGAGGATGCACAACACTTGAGATGTTAGGAGGCTCTCCAAAATTCGACCTCGAGTGCAAAGAGAAGTAGAGCCCCACAGGACATGATGGGCATTGAAGTCTCCCAGGAGGAGAAATGGGCGGGGGAGTCGGTCGATAAGATCTTCGAGAGCGTCTAAGGTCATTGCATCCAGAGGGGCTAAATGAAGGGAGCAAACGGTAAGCATCCGACGGGAATGAATTTCAACTGCAACTGCTTGCAGGTCAGTATCCAGAGGGAGAGCAGAAGAGTGGTGGTCATTATTGACAAACACGGCGACTCCGCCTTTGGCTCTGTCTCCAGTCAGGTCATCTTTGTGATACAACGTATAGCCCCTGAGTACAGGAGCATCAAATAGTTTTAGATGTGTTTCCTGTAGACACAAGCACAGGGGGCGTTGCCGTGCTAGGAGGTGCAGTTCCTCCACATGTGCCCAGAATCCATTCATGTTCCACTGTATAATGGGAGCCATCTATCAGGGTGGGAGTACCTTCAGTCTCACTTTCTGTCGGGGAGGAGAGCCCATAACAGGTGGAGGCTCAGTTTTGGGGCGAGATGATTCCCCAGTCTGACATCAACCTCCATCGCCTCTGAAGAGGAGTCGAGAGAGACGTCAGAGAGAATGACATCAACATCAGCAGACTGTAGAACTTCAGTCTCCTTTAGCGAGCGAGTCTTCACCTTTGGCTTGGGCTTCGATTTTCTGGCCTGAGGTGGCACTGGAGCCAAAACCTCAGAAGCAGTAGGAGGTGTAGCAGCGCTGGGCATTGCACAAGACTGGACCTGGGAAGGGGCAGGAAGTTCCATGACGTCAGCTACCACGGCCTGGTCAGAAGGCCGGGGAGTAGCAGCAGGCTTCACAGGAACAGCAGCAGCACACGTACATTGACAAACGCAGGTGCTAGTGCTGACAGTAGCAACCTCCGTTTGTGTAGCGGCATCAGTTTTCAAGACTGGCTGTTTCAGAATGGAAGAAAAGGAAGCAGCGAACGTGGGCGGCTGCAGGGACTCGTAAATTTTCTTTGCCTCACCGTACGGGATGCGTTTGGTGGTTTTAAGTTCCTGGATCTTTCGTTCCTCAAGGAAAACTCTACATTCCCTACTCCACACAGGGTGATCCCCAGAGCAGTTGACACACTTGGGAGGAGAGGAGCAACCAACTCCCTCATGGGCGGCTTTACCACATTTCCCTCAAGTGGCTACCCCTTTACAGCCGAGAGTAGTGTGTCCAAAGTGTTGGCATTTAAAACACCGCATGGGGTTGGGGTAATAAGGCCGTACACTGAGACGTAGGAAACCTGCCTTCACATGCTCGGGCAATTTGGTGCTGTTAAACGTAAGGATAAACGAGTCAGATTTCATGAGAGCACCATCCGCCCGTTTCATAACGTGTTGCACGTCGACAATTCCTTCCCGGGACCATTCAGCCTTCAGTTCGTCTTGGAGAATGTCAACGAGATCTCTGCAAGTCACAATACCCTTGCTGTAGTTCAAGGTGTTGTGAAATTCAGTCTCAATCGCAAACTCCCCAAGAAATTGTGCCTTCTGAAGGTTCTGGACTTGCTGGAAGCTAGATGTTTCAACCAACAAGGTGCCATTTCGCAAGCGCTTTACAGATTTTAATGTGCCAGCAGTACCTTCTAAACCCTTCTGTACATAAAATGGCGAAACTTTTTCAAAACTCCCATCTTTTCTTCTAATTAAGAGAAACACATTCTGCGAAGCAGCATGCGTTCTGTTACTATTACCTGAATCAGGAGGACTGGCTACACGAGCCCTCTTGTGAGATTGGGTGTTAGAACCTACCAGCGGCCCACCCTTTCCGCTGGGAGGAGAAGAAGAAAAGTTCGAGAGTTCCATCTCGGTCCCACGAGCAGCTAGGGAACTAGGACTCCACCTAGACAGAGCCCCGCGTGCCTAGGTAAGCCTTATACAACTGAGGTGCGGCAGGTTCCCCAGAGGTTGCCCGCTAACGACTGTTCCACCTCAACAGCCATGCATCTCATCAGCACGCAGCACACCTTGAGATTGAGGGGTTGTTTGTAGAGGTTTATTCCATCCTCGCGATCCAGGCGGTCAACCCAAGATCCCCATTCCCTGAGACACACATTCCACCGCCGCGCCGCACGGTGGTCGAAGTATGCTCAGAGCTTACGGTGACAGGGGACTGGCGGCGCTTACCAGTTACCAGCTCAGGAACCCCGGGGTCGCCAAGCCCGTGCCCAGCAAATGAATGCTGAGCCCCTGGGGGCCCACGAGGCCTTCACTTTTTGACCAGCACTAGTATGCCTGCAACAGTAGGACGTCAGTTAGTTTTCGATAGGTCATATATCGGATTCACAGTGTAGGGTAGCATTGGTGGCTGGTTTGCGCGTTATTGTGCGAGCTTGTCGGCATCCGTGCTGTAGCCAGTTGGTCGGCTGTGATAGCAGCTGGCGTATCCTGTCACTATTGCTGATACGCAGGGGCTTGCCGATGTTATCGTTTGTGGGTGCATGTTAGCTCGCCACAGGGGGTTATGCCCTGGCTAGTAATATCTTTGGTCGCTTACGCTTCCACCTATGGCAGTGAAAAATTTCGTAAGAGGAGCTCCATTAATTTTTATAGTTCCAGGAGGTGAAATCGTTTCCAGGCGGAAAGTGTTGCTGGTGTTTGAACGCAGCTCAATTCTTTCTAGACGACCACAGCACGTTTGAACATAAGTTTCAAAATCCTCCTTAGTATCTTCCGCAAGCAATACCTCGCCAGCGTATAGCACTGTCCACGGTACACACTTCTATGAGTCACACCTTATGGCACCCTCTACTGTATCACCGGCAGCAAAGCTGAGCCTTGATGAACGCCAGCTGCCACAGGAAAGCTGTCGTTCTGGGAAGCATCTCCCTCGGCTGCTTGTGTTTTTGTACAGAATTTTCACACAGTTCACGTTTCAGGAACGTGACAATCGCGAAGAACATACCAAATCATCTGACGTGGTACTCGATCAAATGCTTTCTCGAAGTCGAGATAGGCAAGATGTAACGACTTCCCTTTCACCACATCCAACTACAAACCCACATTAATGAGAGCTGGACTATATTTCGCAGACTATCATCAACGATACGCTCCAATATTTTAGTAGTGTGGGAGATAGATTGGACGTGTCATCCGGGTCACCCTTGCTATTAAAAATAGGTATTGTGACACACGATGACCAATCGGTGGGTATTGGCTGCAGTGAATGATGGAGATCAAGAACTCTAGCAGCCAGACGGTCACTTTGCCGTTAAATCCCTCACTCGAAACAAACTGTAAAATTTATTTGCCAGCAGCACCAGTTGCCATTTGACACACGGTTTTAGTAAAGTTAATCTTGTTAAAAAGATTACCGTTGGGTTTAAATAATGTCACCGACGTCACAACGAAAGTTACGTCCGGAGTTTCAGAGTTTTGTTAAATCAACCAGCATATTACCTCGTTGAGCGGACGATATCGGATGAGAGTTTATTATATCGACGTACATTTACTTCTATGGTTAGTATTCGAATGGCCTTCCAGAATATGTTCATGCCCTATTTATTGATGCACGGTATCGCTTAATCGAGAAAACTGTGAAAATCTCTCTGGCTTTAATACAAGTTACCTGTTGAAACGGGACCAACATGTTATTCACGTTTCACTGTTTTTATTCTGGATTCAGCTGCACCGATATTCAAGGTGTTTCACAGCCCCTATTCGGCATATAAGTGATGTATTGGGAACACAGTACATAAAGTTTTGATAAGAAATGCAGGTTCGGAAATGTGCTGTTTGGATGTAAAATCCACTGGCGTAAAAAAGAGTTGGTACAGTCTTTTAGATTTTTTCAGTTCACTCAAGAGTTTTTGTTGCAACAATGCATATAGACTACATGAAATTATTGCATTTACAGATCAGTAACACAAGCTGTTCTGAGGTATCAGGTATTGTCCCTTGCTGAGATACCCTTATTAGTACAAGGAGTAAATTCCAAGTGCGGCAATGCAAGAGCTGACTCTGACATGAAGTCTATCGTACAGATGATGGATATTGTCCTGGGATACGTTAACCATGCCTGCTTAAACTGTTCACGTAGTTCTGTAAGATTCGTTGGTTAACGAGTCGCACGAGTTATTTCTCGTCACACCGTATCTCACACGTGCTCGACCGCAGACATCTGGAGATGCTGCTGTCCGGGGAAGTTGCTGCACGTCTTGCAGAGCACTTTGAGTTAGTAGGCAGTGTATGGGCGAGCATTATCGTCTTGGAAGGACACGTCATCTTCTTGTTCAAATAACGGCTAAAAAAAGGGTCTAACACCATTCTCCACATACCCCAAAAACACCAGAGGTGGACGAGAATTGTAGCTTATCGCACCCAAGAGCGTAAGGGCAGAGGCGGGGCCAGTGTATCTTGAACGAATGTCTTCTACGAGACACGCAAACAACCAGCACTTGCGTGCAGGGAAAATTTGCTTTGATCAGTAAAAGACAACGGCGCCATTCCACCTTGCAAGTGATCCTGTGACAGCACGAGTGGAGACGTGCACCTCGATGTTGTGGCGTGAGTGGGAGACGAGACCGAGTTGTGCGTGCCCATAGCCCCGCCGCTAGTAAGCCGTTCGTAACAGCTCGTGTTCACACGTCCGATCTCATAATCCCTCTTATCTGTGGTGTGGTAGATCTGTCACTACTGCCTATACAATATGGCGACCTTGGCGGACGTCTGTCCTGCATGGACGTCCAGAACGTCGTCTACGTGTGTGAAAATGTTCACGTGACCACTGATAATAGCATCATTGCACAGCTAACGCAGCACGTGCAACTTATATGGCATTTCTGCGAAAGGACCATCCCGCCGGTGGGAACGCCACAACTTGACCCCTTTCAAGTTTTCTCATGTGGCTGTAGGAATTACGAGTGCGTCCTCCTGACATGATTCTTTGCTTGCTTCACACGTTCGTGCCACACTGAGTTCTGTGGCTGTGAGCATTCCCTCTGAAAAGGTAGATGCAGTTGGCGCGCTGATAGCTATGCCATTATGCTGTTGACAGACTACGTTGAAGCCACTATCAGAACATCTACCATCTCCCAGGTCGCATACGTCGTCATCAGATCAAAATCGACGTCGTTTTCCCAGGTGTGCTAATTTTTTCCAATAGTATAAATTTGACGGTTGGTCACTTTCAGATCCCCCACTTCAGTTTGGACACAGGAGAATCAATGAAGCTGTTCCAAGCGATGGACTGATGGCACCGGTGGAGACGTGAACGTCGATGTTGTGGCATGAGTGCAAGACAAGCTAGAGGCGTGCGTGCCAGTAGTTCATTATGCAAGGGGTATCTGCGACACATGATTTCATATGCACGATTCACAAACCCTGGTGCATGTACGTGGAGCACCACAGCCAACCCTCCTACCGGCCAACGTAGGCTTGCATATAAGTTGCAGCCGTCGTTGTAGCTAGACGAAAATTGTATGTGATAGACGGAGGCGATCTGTAAATGTTTCTCGATACATGAGTTGCGCAGCTCTGGCATTAAGCACTGCGCCGAGAAGCGGGAGCCGGCCGAAGTGGCCGTGCGGTTAAAGGCGCTGCAGTCTGGAACCGCAAGACCGCTCCGGACGCAGGTTCGAACCCTGCCTGGGGCATGGATGTTTGTGATGTCCTTAGGTTAGTTAGGTTTAACTAGTTCTAAGTTCTAGGGGACTAATGACCTCAGCAGTTGAGTCCCATAGTGCTCAGAGCCATTTTTGAGAAGCGGGAGATTTGAATGTGGACCGCTGTTCAAACTATTCCATATCCAATCGGAACGGTTCGTTAGCAAAACTTCATCTACGAAGACTCGTCGCCAACCACGAAGTCAAAAACAGGAATTATGGAACGCCCCCTATAGCACAAAAAGTTCGTGGCGGGGTCGTAGAGCACATGTTAGCATGTCTAGTGATAAAATATGACTCAAGCTCTTCGTCTATTAGAGTTGTTACGGCAGCAAATGAAGACTTCATTAATTTGAAATTCATATCTGTACTGTAAAGCAGAGATCTGAAATGTCGGTAAAAGTAGTCTTCTCTCAGTGATGATAACGTTGTGAGTTTGCTGCACTTAATGTTGAATATCTTCCCCTCTGTCACTTTCAGATACCGACTTTCAGAGAGCGTTTCTTGCTGCTTTCTAATGACGTCATAAAACTAACTAAAATACCGGGTGATCAGAAAGTCAGTATAAATTTGAAAACTTATAAACCTCGGAATAATGTAGATAGAGAGGTAAAAATTGACACAAACGCTTGGAATGACATTGGGTTTTATTAGAACAAAAAAAAAGTTCACAAAATGTCCGACAGATGGCGCTGGACAGCAAAACGTCAGTGACTGCGCATGACGATCGTGTATAAAAGGAGTGGTAATGAGAGAGAGAATCAGATACGCCAGCAGTCGCAGCATGTTGACGTTACCTGAAAAGGCCCTTTTAGTGAAGCTGTATTATCAGAATGAGGAATGTGCTAGTTCAACGTTACGATCCTATCGCCATAGGAAAGGGATTCGAACGGGTAAAGGTCCGTTGACAAATGCAGCTGTGGCGAGAATGAGTTCGAAGTTCGAAGCCACGGGTTGTTTAGACGATAGACCCCGTAGTGGCCGACCGAGCACAAGGCGTAACGCTGCTGAGACAGTTCAGGAAGAAATGGAGACTGCAGCGGCTTCGTCTATGCACGGGGAAGTCAGCCCTCGTGCAGTCGCACGTCGCACCGGCATTCCATACACTACTGTTTGGTTGGCACTGAGGCGTACCCTCCGATGCTACCCGTACAAAATCCATCAGCATCATGGTTACCTGGTGATTTAGTGAAGTGGAGGGCATTTGCGGTGTGGGCGTTTCAAAAGATGGCGGAAGATCACGATTGGTTGAGTAACGTGTTGTGGACCGACGAAGCTCATTTCACGCTCCGAGGATCTGTCAACGCCTACAACTGCAGAATTTGGGCTACCGAAAATCCTAGAACTGTTGAGGAAACTCCCTTGCACGACGAGAAAGTCACAGTATGGGTTGGATTTACCACATCTACCGTTATTGGGCCCTTTTTCGTCGAGGAAATGCGTAATTCTGGTTTTGTAACTGCTACCGTGACGGGTGAGAGGTAGGCCGATATGTTACAGAATCGCATCATCCCCAGCCTGGCTGATAAACACCTGCTGGAACGTACGATGTTTATGCAGGATGGCGCTCCTCCCCATATTGCTAGACGCGTCAAAGGTCTCTTGCGCGCATCGTTTGGTGATGATCGTGTGCTCAGACGCCACTTTCGTCATGCTTGGCCTCCCACGTCCCCAGACCTCAGTCCGTGCGATTATTGGCTTTGGGGTTACCTGAAGTCGCAAGTGTATTGTGATCGACCGACATCTCAAGGGATGCTGAAAGACAAAATCCGACGCCAATGCCTCACCATAACTCTGAACGTGCTTTACAGTGCTGTTCACAACATTATTCCTCGACTGCAGCTATTGTTGAGGAATGATGATGGACATATTGAGCATTTCCCGTAAAGATCATCATCTTTGCTTTGTCTTAGTTTGTTATACTAATTATTGCTTTTCTCATCAGATGAAGCGCAATCTGTCGACATTTTTTGAACTTTTGTATTTCTTTGGTTCTAATAAAACCTAATGTCATTTCAAGCATGTGTGTCAATTTGTACCTCTCTATCGACATTGTTCCGTGATTTATTCAGTTTTCAGATTTATACTGACTTTTTGATCACCCAGTAGATATGTAATGCTCGTTAAGTCTAATTATACATACTAACTACTTTCATTCTTTCGTCAGTATTTACGTTGTCTTTGCCATTTTCATACAAATGTACGAAATACATTGGAAGTCTATTGCTAACCACACTTTTCGAATCTGGAGGATTCACTGTGATCACCTGTCAGAAGCCTGAATGACCTCCTCCTGCTGCGCGGACTGCTGCCAGACGTGCAGGAAGAGTGTCAGTCAGTTTCTGGAAAGTACCGTAACAGGTGTGGAGCCAGCCGACTGCAGCGACGTGGCCACCTGCAGGCCCAGCTCGATCGGGCTGTACGGACCATGCATCGTCAACAGAGTAACCTACTGATGATGCATGGTGCGTACAGCCCCATCGAGCTGGGTCCGCAGATTCTCGGATGAATTTAAATCCGAGGAGAAAGATAACCAGAAGAGTACAGCAAACTTAGCCTGGTGCTCCTCGAACTACGCACGTAAACTGCAAGCAGTGTGACACATTGCGTCGTCCTTCTGCTGGATATCTTCGTAGCAAGGAATAACAAACTGAATGTAGGGGTGGAGATGATTCCCCAGTATACTTGCATATTTATGTTGATCGACTGTGCCTTCCAAAACCACGAGATCATCCAGGGAACGCCAAGAAAACATTACCCAGACGATAACGTTCCCATCTCCGGCTGCAGCCTTCCTACGACGGCTGCTGGGTGTTTGCTTCCAGACGTTTCACGCCGCTGAAGTCAAATTAGAATTGTACTCCTAAGCACACTTTCCGAATCTGGAGGAGTTCAAGTCAGCTACACTGTCCAGTCACATTAATGTGACCAGTTGTCAGAAGCTCCAGTCGAGCATAAAACGTGATTCACCTGAAACATCCAACTGTCCCCACTTAGTAGACGTCCAGCTGCGGTATTGGCATGCAAATTCAAGCCTTCGTCGCTGATGAACAGCAGTCGGCGTGGGTGCCAGTACCAGGGGACAACTGCGGAGGTCATAAGCAGCAACATTCGCTGAACGGGCGTTGAGGAGACACTGTTGGTAGCATCATGCTGTAACTAACCGGTTACTACGGGTTATTCCTTATTATTGGGAATGGAAATACTTATTGCTTATGAAGTCAACGTGAGAAGAACAGGGTCGCCACCGACTCTAACCATACAACTAATCAAAGATTTGGTCGAGTCGGAAAATAAATTAATTTCATCACAGACCAAAAACTCACGAACATGCATACGTTGTTATGTCGCTCATATGGGATACGATGTAATTAATAGTGTTCCCCGTGCACTGTTCACGACAATCAAACATTTAAAATAAAATAGCACATGCAAGAACACTGTGCAGAAGATCAGCTCCCAGCAACACACCTGAAAATAAGACTTAATCTACAGCATTTGTTATAAAATACAAGGGGAGACTAATCACTGGACCTGTGCATAAGGAAACGCATTGGATGTGCTAACGGGAAAGCTACGAGGTGAGTGGCTTAGGCGCAAAAACGTAATCTCGGAACACAAGAGAAAGTTGTAGATAAAATCATTTATTCCTAAGATAAGGATATGAGGCATGTACACGATTCCTGATAACACGTGGTTTGTGGAGACAATTTCTAGGTATAGTGCCAAATTCCGACAATATCACATCACACAGTCATGTTAACATTATCTAAAACAAACATGCGATCGGACAGTTAGTGATACCGGTAGCCCAACAACTATAATGTTCTACCACGTGGTTGGCTCCTCACGGACGAAAGACACATAAATCAAGGAAAATTTACGATAAGGCAAGGCTCTAAATATTCAGAAAGGTGAAAGCTTATGCAGGCACAGCTGAAGGCAAACAGACATTCATACAGAAGCGAGTGCTCACTTCTTATCGACACCTTTGTGTGGCGCTCTTCCGGCGGATCCAAGTCTGCTACAGAAATTTGCTAAAAGAAAAATCTGCCAAAGTTTTGCATTCCTTGCTGCGACAAGGCAAAGCAATCTTCCAGATTTGAAAAGCGAGACCAAAGGCTAACAGCTCTCCCCTCGCCAAGTAACAACGCGCCACGCGGTCAGTCTAACTCACCCTTCTTCGACTGGAGCACAGCTGTGGACGCTTCCCGTACCGGCGGCAGACTGCCTCCCGCTTCTCCAGCCTCTAAACGCTCCGCGTGGACCGGAAAACCCCAAGATGCCATTTCCGCCACCAACCTAACGCAGGTGGATTTCTCACAAGTAGCGGAAACCTCTTTGCCGACTTGACCACTACGAGAGTTAGCTATTCTGTGCATCTGCTGCTGAATCTGTACGACTATCGCAGACTTTCTGCAGCAGACTACGCCACCGTCTAGCAACGTGACACACAACCACATTCATTCAATCACACTACTATGAGAGTAAAGAGAATAGAGAAACAAGGAAAAGAAAGAGAAATGGTAATGAAAATGGGCTACCGGACTAATGAAAGGTGGCTACAGGACCCTTTCAATGCTTCATCTGGGAGGTCAGTTGCTCAACGGCTGTACGTCTATTGCCCCATATACATACCCACAGCAGTCGTTCATGCCTGTCATCTATGGCCCGTAGTTGCCTCAACGCTGGTTTAGGATTGTGTCATTTTGACATTCACTGTATACTTTAGCCATGGCGGCACGCGAACAGTTTACAACCTTAACCGTTTTCGAATTGTTCCCTCCCTTGGCCCGGAAGCCAATGATCACGCCTGTTTGGACTCAAAGAGCAGCTGGCGCTCAGGTAGTTAAAACACCTTGTCCGTTCACAGCCACTGCCATCATAGTGCTATCAGGTCTCAAGGCTGTCAAATACCGACCGAAACCGGCTACCACATAATAAATGTTTTGCGGTCGAGACTGTGTGTGCTCATTTCTAAAGACCTGTATTTGCAACAGCTACCTGGTAGTCACCACCACTCACAAACTACTGGCATCCTTCGCACGCAGGTCCGCCGTGCACATCATGTGTCAGATATAGAAAGCCTCGCATTGGAGCTAGATCACTCAAAATTTACGTTTAAAGACAGTGGATACTTTTCACATCTTATCAGGACTGCTTTTATGAGGAGTAAACGTGGAGTTTCTCAAGACAAATAAGACAAAGAGCTGTTGAAGTCCAGGACGTTCGTCTCATACGTCGGCAATATTTCATCTAGATACTGCATAATATTGATGAAACATTATACCAATGTGATCTGTGCACCTACGGAGACCTGGGTTCTTCTCGGTCCGCTGAAGGATGGTCTAGATTTGCAGAAGGCTGGACTGAATGTGGCAAAGCCTATATTGGTTACGCCACAGGTACAGTCCTTGAAAGGCGCGTGGAAAATGATATGCACAATCTTCTAATGCAGATCAGTACGTCAGCAATAACCAAGCGAGTATTGTATCTCCACCGGATATTCTACGGAATATTCTGCCACAAAAATCTTGGCTATGAGCAGTATAATATGATGGCTCAAAAGAAGAAATTAATGCTTTAAGGTGGTAATGTTAAACTCGTTGTTATTGAACTAGTGTCTGTAGTGTCTCTGTTTGTATGTCTGTGAAGGAGAATATCAATTTTCAGAGCGGCGTTGACTTCTCCCACAGCGTACGTAATTTCGTGTACGTAGACAAGTTACTCTCGTGGTGTAAAAGCAGCTGCCGACTCCGACGGTCGCCTGTCAAATTCTTGAAATGTAAGAGAAACAAAACTTCTATAGAATATTCTCGAATTGGGATACTGCCATTCGCATTTTGTCATTCGATGATAGTCTGTCAGTGAAATGAGTTCATTTCAGCAGAGAAAACATTCACTATGCTTTCGACCGTGTTATTGAAGCAGGTTCTATGTCAAACATCGACCACCAAGTGTTCGAAGTCCTATACAAGCTTGTCGTACATTAAAGTTCACCACAGAATCTTTTGAACAACATAAATACGCAGAACTACCATGAAATGCAGCAGACTGCATTATGGCTGTTACTAAAGTCCACATTAACGTTACATAGCGCTTGTGAATCTGAAAAGCACAAATTATACAATATGGCAACTAACAATGACTGTTTAATTGCACACACTTCATACAAGTCCCCAGCAAAGTCTGGGCACATACCGATTTCATTACATTCTTCGCTCGCCATGAAGCAATGCTAAGTCAAGGAATAAATATGTCGCTCGCGCAGGCGAAACGCGCCGCCTTGCAATATATATTAACTCTGAACCTATATCTTAAGAGATCATTAAATCGATCACTTTATCTATTCTTCTTTTCGTAGTTGTTAGCTGGAGGTAAGGGATTTATTGGGAGTCTTAATGAATTGCTACAGGTTAACTCCATTAGAATAACTGACGGCCTTGGGAGAGCCAGTCCTGACAAAACTACCATTTGGTGAGCAAGCTGTATGAGATGGCGAAATACCCTCAGACTTCAAGAAGAATATGATAATTCCAATCTGAAAGAAAGCAGGTGTTGACAGATGTGAAAATTACCAAACTGTCAGTTTAATAAGCCACACCTGCAAAATACTAACGCGAATTCTTTACAGACGAATGGAAAAACTAGTAGAAGCCGATCTCGAGGAAGATCAGTTTGGATTCCGTAGAAATGTTGGAACACGTGAGGCGGTACTGACCTTACGACTTATCTTGTCCGCATCTCGTGGTCGTGCGGTAGCGTTCTCGCTTCCCACGCCTGGGTTCCCGGGTTCGATTCCCGGCGGGGTCAGGGATTTTCTCTGCCTCGTGATGACTGGGTGTTGTGTGCTGTCCTTAGGTTAGTTAGGTTTAAGTAGTTCTAAGTTCTAGGGACTGATGACCATAGATGTTAAGTCCCATAGTGCTCAGAGCCATTTGAACCATTTGACCCACTTATCTTAGAAGAAAGATTAAGGAAAGGCAAACCTACGTTTCTAGCATTTGTAGACTTAGAGAAAGCTTTTGACAATGTTGACTGGAATACTCTTTCAAATTCTAAAGGCGGCGAAAAGCTATTTAAAATTTGTACAGAAACCAGATGGCAGTTGTAAGAGTCGAGGGGCATGAAAGGGAAGCAGTGGTTGGGAAGGGAGTGAGACAGGGTTGTAGCCTCTCCCCGATGTTATTCAATCTGTATATTGAGCAAGCAGTAAAGGAAACAAAAGAAAAATTCGGAGTAGGTATTAAAATCCATGGAGAAGAAATAAAAACTTTGAGGTTCGCCGATGACATTGTAATTCTGTCAGAGACGGCAAAGGACTTGGAAGAGCAGTTGAACGGATTGGACAGTGTCTTGAAAGGAGGATATAAGATGAACGTCAACAAAAGCAAAACGAGGATAATGGAATGTAGTCGAATTAAGTCGGGTGATGCTGAGGGAATTAGACTAGGAAATGAAACACTTAAAGTAGTAAAGGACTTTTGCTGTTTGGCGAGCAAAATAACTGATGATGGTCGAAGTAGAGAGGATATAAAACGTAGGCTGGCAATGGCAAGGAAAGCGTTTCTGAAGAAGAGAAATTTGCTAACATCGAGTATAGATTTAAGTGTCAGGAAGTCGTTTCTGAAAGTATTTGTATGGAGTGTAGCCATGTATGGAAGTGAAACATGGACGATAAATAGTTTGGACAAGAAGAGAATAGAAGCTTTAGAAATGTGGTGCTACAGAAGAACGCTGAAGATTAGATGGTTAGAGCACATAACTTATGAGGAAGTATTGAATAGGATTGGGGAGAAGAGAAGTTTGTGGCACAACTTGACTAGAAGAAGGGATCGGTTGGTAGGACATGTTCTGAGGCATCAAGGGATTACCAATTTAGTGTTGGAGGGCAGCGTGGAGGGTAAAAATCGTAGAGGGAGACCAAGAGATGAATACACTAAGCAGATTCAGAAGGATGTGGGTTGCAGTAAGTACTGGGAGATGAAGAAGCGTGCACAGAATAGGGTAGCATGGAGAGCTGCATCAAACCAGTCTCAGGACTGAAGATCACAACAACAACCACTCCGGGGGCCCGCAATGCGACACACAGCGAAAATGCCACATCAGTGTTGCGCATGCGTCAGTGCGTCTCAGATGAGCAATATTCCACAGACGGCGCTAAACTGAACAGAGTGCGGTCGTGCAGCGAAAAACTTATATGCACGCACCAGCGCGGTATAATTCAGCTACTTGGGCCAGCAGACTTCAACTGATTTGAAAATGGCTAATTGGTCGTCAGCCGCAATATCGTGGCAAGATGTCGACGTTCCGGCTGCCAGTCTGAAACGCTCAGATTCATCAAGACATAATCTTCATCCATTTGCTATTCGCCACTGGAACGGAGCGAGGAGACACTGTGATAAGACACTACACCCACATTCGGGTGGAACAACTCGCCACCCAGGTTAATCGTAGTGCCACTAAATCCAAATGCCGTGAAGATTATTTAGAAAAGAACATGACAGTTCTTTCACCTGCCTTCTCGTATCCGAGCTTGTTTGTTCTCCGTCTCTAATCTCGTCATCGCCAGCTTCCTCCCGTTCTCTGCCGAATGAGGTTTCTTAGACCTCTCGTGCAATACTATTTTCGGCTATACACATTGGCGGGGATCTTGCATCTTTTCGTGTCTACTATAGATGGGTGGGATAAAGCGATCGGTTAAAACAGATATCGATATTTTTTAGATCCGAATAACCTATATTTTTCAGTGCTTCCTTAATAACCGGTTTAAAAAAACGGCATACCAGTTTGCCCTAACAGCAAATGTTTGAGTTTTAAAAATGTTTGAATTTAAAAAAAAGAGTTTTACTTTTAAATAAAACTGTTTCCAAGAATGTATAATGTTTATTCGTAAACTTTCCGTTGCTTTCTGACGTTTATTATTATAGTAAATGGGAAACGCGATCAGTGCTATTTTAATAACAATGTGAAAATTTAGAAGCTTCCAAAAAACACAGGACGTAAGAATCGGCACAATTCGGTTGTATTGCAGAACGGCGCCATCCTAGTTCGGAAGTATTTTATGAAGCGTGGGAGCAATGAAAGACAATGCTCAGTTTGCTTTAAAAATTGAAAAATTGGAGAACGCACAATGCACTTGCAGCACCATATCAGGAGAAAATAATCGCAATGTTCCTGGGAAGATGGGTGAATTTGTTGATGTACCTATAATTTTATTGACGTGTTTCAACTTGAGATAATAAATGAATCCTTAATTTTGTTGCTGCATCAAGGTGAAATATCGATCCCACCCAAAAGTTACGATGCAGGGAAGTCGTCAACAACACATTTCGTTCTCGCCGTCGAAGTGCCTGTCTCTTTCCAATCCGCCATCTTTGCTGGAAACAATGAGATCGATATCTGCCACAGCCTCAACCTCATACCGATCGCGGTCTTCCCTACACCTCCACTAGAATTTTTCTATATTTGTTCGAAGTCTGCGTTTACTACCACAAATAATAGTAATAAAAATCGGTTATTTGAGATACTTGTTATTTCAGAAACAGGTTATCTTAACCGGTTCTAACAGTCATATTATACTGGCGATAAAACGACCGGTATAACACATAGCCGGTTTTTTTTTATCGATAACCGCCGCCCGTAATGCTTACCCAATATTCTGTAGTCATCTTCTCCAACGAAAACGGAAAAGAACTTTGTAACTGAAGAAATGACGTCTCAGTGAACCGTGAACACTTGTTACTGTAATACATAAAGACAGTGTTGTGGCCGCCTGATATGTTTCACGAGTACCGTAACCGGTTTTCGGCCTTTGTTGCAGATAATCCCGTGGCGAAGAACTTCGTTGGTTGATTGATTCATGTACCATTCAAAAGCTCGTTCAACTCCTAATATGGCATCAAATTGTTAAATCATCCTTAAAAAAAAAACTTTTGTCCACAACTACTTGAACAATCATAACAGGTACAGTATAAAACTCTCTATTGCTAATCGCTCATAAGCACTCTGGGATATATCTGAAACAGAATGGAAATGTCACGTTTGAGATTTTAACGTTCGAGCTGGAGTTGTACAGGAACAGAAGTACTAAAACGGCCTGTTTCAAAACTGAGCCTAAAGCTATTGCGTAATTATTACGAAAGGATTTTAGTTTAACAATTTATAATAAGAATAAATTCCACATAAAATTTCCAAGTTCTGTTATGAACAGTCACTGGCTTCCTGCAGTCTTTTGCAGCCTTTTCGCTGTACTTCGTGCATCGGTTTGCGCAGCATCGGGTTGCGGCGCTCACAGCTACAAAGCCATTCGACCAGGAGGTAGGCAGCTAATTCGTTTGCAGAAGATCGATGGGTCGTGTGATTAGGCCATGGACGGAAACTCCATTAACTTTGCAACGAACGTGCCTAGAGTACCAAAGTGGCGCTGCAACCCCTAGAAGCTCTCTGGCAAGAAGACAGAATTTATAGTTCAATTAGGTCAAGTGTGAGAATCAAGGGGATGCAAATCTCCCCTCTAAGAGGGACGCCCTAAGGAGGA